>NC_134790.1:53496043-53538543 GCF_046742065.1 Oratosquilla oratoria | reverse complement strand
GTGTGTGTGTGTGTGTGTGTGTGTGTGTGCATGTATGTGACTCACCATGGTCTTGGTTCACGTGTTGGATCCGTGATTCACAGTTATTTCCCTCCCGAAAGAGAGCTCAGAGTTCATATATGACCGATCTATGGGTAATGCTGTGACCTTACACACACACACACACACACACACACACACACACACACACACACACACACACACACACACACACACACACACACACACACACACACACACAACTTCCCGCCACGAGAGTTGGAGTAACGACTCGCACCACAGCCTTACTGAAATTATTTCATCCCTGGACCGGCATAGTGGTAGCCGGAAATTCTACCAACTGCACCATCGAGTCGTGTGTGTGTGTGTGTGTGTGTGTGTGTGTGTGTGTGTGTGTGTGTGTGTGTGTGTGTGTGTGTGTGTGTGTGTGTGTGTGTGTGTGTTATTTACTTAGTTGTATTTACCTAGTTGTAATATACGGGAGGGGAGCTATGCTCGTGTGACCTGTCTTTGTATCTCTCCGCATCAAGTTTTATCTTAAAATCTTGTATAGTGTTTGCACATACTGTTTTGTTGTCTAATTTGTTCCATGTATTAATCACTCTGTGTGGGAAACTGTTCCTTTTCAAGTTTTTTTCTATAACTATCTTTTTTTTTCCGTATCCTCTCGTTTTACCGTTGTCCCACACTAACAGGTCGTTCCTGTCTAAAACTTCCACTCCTTTCATTATTCTGTAGATAGTCAGCAAATCTCCTCTTTCTCTTCTTTGTTCCAGAGCTGGTAGGTTCAGTTTGGATAGTCTTTGCTCATATGTTAGTTCGGCGAGAGTCGGTGCTAGTTTGGTTTTCGCTCTTTGTAATCTTTCTAGTTTCTTAATATTCTTTTTGGTACTGGGTGTCCAAAGTGATGCTGCGTACTCAAGTTTTGGTCTTATTAGTGTAGTTAGTATTTTCTTTATCATTTCTTCATCCATATAAGTAAATGCCACTTTGATTGACCTCAATAAATTGTAGGTTTCTCCGAATATTTTATTTATATGCTCATCAGGTTTCATGTCCTTTCCAATCATCACTCCAAGATCTTTTTCAGATTTTGCTTTTTTATTTTTTCTTCTCCAGTTCTGTAATCTTTTGATATTCTGTTTTTACTCTTTCCAAATTCTATTATACTGCATTTTTTTTACATTAAATTTCACTTCCCACTTTTGAGTCCAATTCCATATCGTGTCCAGATCTTGTTGCAATGAGTTGCAGTCCTCTTCCGTTTTTACCTTCTTAAGTAATTTTGCATCATCCGCAAAAAAAAAAAAAAAAAAAACATATAGCACTCCACGCCTTCATTCATGTCATTAATGTATACAGCGAACACGATCGGGGCCAGTACCGATCCTTGCGGGACACCGCTTTTTACTTCTTCCCAGTTGGAGAATTTTTCTCTAATTACAAATCTCATTTTCCTCACAAAGGTAGGCGCACACTTGTCCGCATCGTACGGACGGCACGCATCGTACTCATCGGATTGTTTTTGGGGTCTGCGCACATTGGTCCGGCATTGGATCGGATTTTCTGCGCACATTGTCGGCATTGGACCATTCACCTATTTCTTCCCAGATATTGTCCCTTCGTTGTTGATTTGAATACTCTGAATGTCTTGTATTGTACAGCTCTTCGTATTCCTGTACAATGACTATAAGCTGTGCCACATCCATGCCGATTGATGTAGTTGAACCCCGTCTTTATCAAGTAGCTACTGAAATAAGTAGACAGGATTTATATTATTATTACAGCAGTTTATAGCCACATTAGCAACATACGTTCTATAGGCTGTGACAGCTGCAACAATAAAAATTAAAAACTCAAGTGCTTGCTAAAGAACAACCACTAGGTGCATGCTAAAGAACAACCACTAGGTGCAGATACAATTTAATCTTGCACAGGATTTATATAGTCCCAGAGTGAAGTGAAATGTGATAGAGAAGGTAAAGGAGGTCAATATAGGTTCGAGTAGGTAATTTACCAGGTAGATAGGATGAAAATTTAGGAACATATCTAAAAACAGTCAGTGAGTTAATATAACATTATGTATTATGTACAAGCAAAGCATAGCTATGCAAACAGAAAAAATAAAATAAATACCGAAGAAGAAGGTTTGCATCCGACCGCGACGGCGCTCTGGCTGCAACTGACGATGGGGTCGCACATTTGCCGGCAAATGCCGTAGAGGCCATCCGCATCGTTCGTACGCATCGGATTGAATGCTCTTTCGGGGATCCTCGTCGGCATTGCCGATGTCCGATGCGTACGATGCGGTCAAATGCGCGCAGACCCATTTGAAATATTGTAAAGAATACTAAAATCCGATGCGTACGATGCGTGCCGTCCGTACGATGCGGACAAGTGTGCGCCTACCTTAATCAGGAAGTCTTTCATCCATTCCAATAATTTTCCTCTGATGCCACCCTTTGATTCTATCTTATTTATTAATTTCCTATGAGGTACCTTATCGAATGTCTTTTGCAGGTCCAGAAAAGCACAGTCCGCCCATCCATCTCTTTCTTGTATTATGTCTACTAATCTTGAGTAAAAGCAGATCAGATTTGTTGTACATGATCTCCCTTGTCTGAATCCAAATTGATTTGGGTTCAGTATATATTTTTCTTCCAGGTATTTAACCCATCTGTTTTTGACAACTCTTTCACAAATTTTTGCTATTGTGCTTGTTAGTGAGACCGGTCTATAATTAGATGGATCTTCTTTATCACCTCCCTTATAAATTGGTACAATGTTTGCCTTTTTCCAGTCCAATGGTACTTTTCCTTCTTTAAGTGAGGATTTAATTATATTATATATTTTGTCAGTTAATTCTTCCATAAATTCCTTCAGTATCCAGTTTGCAATTCCGTCTGGGCCATGTGATTTTCTGACATCAAGGGTTTTAATTTGATCACTGATTTATTTTTGTGTTACGTTTATTTCTTTCATTGCTGGGGATAATTCTCTCTCTCTATCTACACTGTTAGGCGAGTTTTCTATTGTGAATACTGATCTGAAGTGGTTGTTCATAATTTCAGCCATTTCCAGTTCTTCTGTATATTCCTTTTTATCTTGGCGCAGTTTTTCTATTTCTTGTTTGTTTTTCAGTTTTCCATTCACATATTTGTAAAATAGTTTGGGTTCTTCCTTACATTTGTCTATTGTCTTTTCTTTTTATAATTCCTCTTTACATCCCTGCGTATTTTTACATATTCGTTTCTTAGTTTGATGTACGTTTGCCATTTGCTTTGTTTCTTATCTCTTTTCCACTTTTTCTAAGCTTTGTCTCTTTTTTCCTTAGCTTCACTACATCTTTTGTTGTACCAGCTCTTTATGTATGCCTTTTCCATTTTTTTGTTGTGGTACATATTTGTTCACTCCTTCATTGTAAATTTCTTTTAATATGTTCCATTTTTCTTCTATCCCTGTATCTTTGTTTTGGAATTTTTCCCAGTTTGCATTGCGAAAGAATGTTTTAGGTCTTCCTATTTTATGTTTATTATTTTTGCTTTGGTCCATTTGTTCTTTCAATTTCATTTCTATTAGTACGTGGTCACTTTTTCCTATCGGAGTTTTATAATAAATATTTTCAATAATCTCAGGTTCTGTCGTAAGTATCAAGTCCAATTTTGAGGGTTCTTCATTTCCTCTGTATCTAGTATTTTCTTTAATTCACTGGGTCATTGTGTATTCAATGGTCAAGTCAAGGAGTACATTGCCCCAGTGTTTCTCTCCCCCCTTCACTGTCATTTCTTCCCAGCATATTTCTTTTGAATTAAAGTCACCCATAATTACTGTATTTCCTCCATCTTTCAGTGTTTCAATTAATTCACCTTTTGTATCTTCTAGTAACTCGGAATGATCCCTTTCTGTCCAGGCTTGTGTTTTAGGAGGTACATATACCACTGCAAATTTTCTTTTCTTCATTTGTTTACCTTCGACTTGTACTATAATTGATTCTACATTGTTTTTTTCTTCAGTTATTTTAGTTACAATCAAATCTTTCTTGGTCAATATTAGAACTCCTCCGCCCTGTTTGTTCTTTCTATTTTTTGTCCAACAGTTGTATACACCTTGTCCCACAGTGTGGGGTGTTAGGGTGTACTTTAATTTGGTTTCTACAATTCCCATTATGTCTGGTTCTTCTAAGACTAGATAATAATTTAATTCGTTTATTCCTGAGATTATTCCATTTATATTTGTATACGCTATTTTTAGTTTCTTTTCTCCTCCTCCCCTTCTGTCTTCTTTGTTTCCATTTTCCCTATATATCTTTTTCTCAGCCTCATGTCTATCACTCTCCAAAAAAGCACCTTTTCTTTTTCAGTTCTATTCTCATTCTTTTCATTCGCCTCATTCCTAAGTTCTTTTTCTTCCTCACTCATTTCTATTTTTATCCAAATATTTTTGTACTGTTCGCTATTTGCTAATCTTATTGTTTTAGATAATATTTCTTCTGCGCTTGATTGCGATATAAGTTTAACTTTTAGTGGTCTATACTGTTTATCTTTAGAGTACCTACCCATTCTATAGATTTCCTCGATTTCTCGGTCCCAGCCTAACTCATCTGTTTGTAACTCTTTTTGTATTTATTTGGCAATTTGTGTGTGTGTGTGTGTGTGTGTGTGTGTGTGTGTGTGTGTGTGTGTGTGTGTGTGTGTGTATGTGTGTTGGGACATTCTGGCAGGTCAACTACTCCCACTTCCGTCATATATATATCTATATATATATATATATATATATATATATATATATATATGTATGTACAGTATATATATGTATATATATATAAATGTGTATGTATGTATGTATATATATATATATATATATATATATATATATATTACTGTTGAATGCTAAAGCACAAGTGGCATCAATGATTTTTAGAGAACATTTCTCTAACTTTCTAAGTATCATTCTCTCTTCATGGTTCAAACTCTGGAGGAAAGTACGAAAGTCGTCAGATTGGTTTTCCATTTTATACCGACAGCTGTTTCAACCATTTCACATGGTCGTCTTCAGGGTAAAACTGATTACAAAAGTGAAAAACATTAGAATATAAAGGCCCGTGGGCCGTACAAACAACAGAAAAGAAATAGAAATGGTGGAAAATGATTGGTGGGAATATGCGGGTGGGCGGGGCCAGGAGGGGGGGGGGGCTAGTCCAACGATGGGCTTATGTCGCGTCTTGTCGGGTTGTCACTTCCGGTGAGCGAATGTCTAGATGCACCCTCTCGCCGGGACCTACGGGGAGCTAATGTCACGTCTTGTCGTCTTGGAACTTCCAGTGGGCAAATGTCACGGTGTGCGAGTCTGTTTTTTCTATTGGAAGGGAGGACATGATCCGATGACTTCTGGACGTTTAATGTAGGCTGCTGTAAAGTAATGCTAACTGTCTCGTCAATTATTAAGCGTCCGTAATTAGAGTCTGTGTGAATAATTTCGGTGTCCCTGATGAGGTCTTCCAAACGTGGCTTCTTGTCATGTGTGTCAATGTAATGCTGGTGAATAGCTCCGTTATTTCGGTGTGCTAGCAGTCGCCTTCTTAAGGTGGTCATCGTGTGTCCGACGTAGCTCATGTCGAGGGGCTTGCATGCCTCTTCAGAGCATTTAAATTTGTAGACTACGCCGGTTTTCGATTCCTTGGGGCCTGCAGGGGTGGAGTTATTTTTCATTATTAAGGAGGCTACCAGATTGAGACGGCTGGAGACTCTCAGCAAAACTCTCTCGTAGGGTTCTTTTAATCCTTCGGAGAGTGTCTACTTCCTGTCTGTAGGCCGTTCCATAGTCTATTTTGTGATAAAGTGTAATATGTTTCTTTTTATCGTCAGTGGTCTGGGTTAGTGTGTGGAATTCTTCCATATTCCTCCTTATGACATCCTCAATGAGATCACAAGAACCCTACGAGAGAGTTTTGCTGAGAGTCTCCAGCCGTCCCAATCTGGTAGCCTCCTTAATAATGAAAAATAACTCCACCCCTGCAGGCCCCAAGGAATCGAAAACCGGCGTAGTCTACAAATTTAAATGCTCTGAAGAGGCATGCAAGCCCCTCGACATGAGCTACGTCGGACACACGATGACCACCTTAAGAAGGCGACTGCTAGCACACCGAAATAACGGAGCTATTCACCAGCATTACATTGACACACATGACAAGAAGCCGCGTTTGGAAGACCTCATCAGGGACACCGAAATTATTCACACAGACTCTAATTACGGACGCTTAATAATTGACGAGACAGTTAGCATTACTTTACAGCAGCCTACATTAAACGTCCAGAAGTCATCGGATCATGTCCTCCCTTCCAATAGAAAAAACAGACTCGCACACCGTGACATTTGCCCACTGGAAGTTCCAAGACGACAAGACGTGACATTAGCTCCCCGTAGGTCCCGGTGAGAGGGTGCATCTAGACATTTGCTCACCGGAAGTGACAACCCGACAAGACGCGACATAAGCCCATCGTTGGACTAGCCCCCCCCCCCTCCTGGCCCCGCCCACCCGCATATTCCCACCAATCATTTTCCACCATTTCTATTTCTTTTCTGTTGTTTGTACGGCCCACGGGCCTTTATATTCTAATGTTTTTCACTTTTGTAATCAGTTTTACCCTGAAGACGACCATGTGAAATGGTTGAAACAGCTGTCGGTATAAAATGGAAAACCAATCTGACGACTTTCGTACTTTCCTCCAGAGTTTGAACCATGAAGAGAGAATGATACTTAGAAAGTTAGAGAAATGTTCTCTAAAAATCATTGATGCCACTTGTGCTTTAGCATTCAACAGTAATTGTTTAAGAGAAAGACTTTGCCCAAAAGGTATATATATATATGTATATATATATGTATATATATATATATATATATATATATATATATATATGTGTGTGTGTGTGTGTGTGTGTGTGTGTGTGTGTGTGTGTGTGTGTGTGTGTGTGTGTGTGTGTGTGTGTGTTCACCTTGGTCTTTGGATCACGTGTTGGACTTGTGATCGACAGCTATTTCCCTCCCGGAAGAGAGCTCAGAGCTCATATGACCGATCTATGGGTAATGCTATGACCTTGCACACACGCACACACACCCAACTCCCCGCCCACGAGAGTCGGAGTAACGAACCGAAGCGCAGCGATACCGAAATAAATTCGGCCTGGGGCAGGATTCGAACCAGGTGCTGACGCACCTTCGTGCTGACAGTCCATTACTCTATCAACCGCGCCACCGTGTGTGTGTGTGTGTGTGTGTGTGTGTGTGTGTGTGTGTGTGTGTGTGTGTGTGTGTGTGTGTGTGTGTGTGTGTATGTGTGTGTATGTATTTACCTAGTTGTATTTACCATGTATTATACGGGAAGGGAGCTATGCTCGTGGTGACCCATCTTTGTATCTCTCAGCACCAAGTTCTTTTCTTTAAATCTTGAATAGTGTTTGCACACACTGTTTCTTTGTCTAATTTGTTCCAAGTATCTATCACTCTGTGTGGGAAGCTATCTTTTTTTAGATCTCTTCTGTAACTATCTTTTTTTAGTTTATTTTCGTGTCCTCTTGTTTTTCCATTGTCACATGCGTGCTTACATGTGTTTCCATGCGCGTATGTGTGTGTGTGTGTGTGTGTGCGTGTGTGTGTGTGTGTGTGTGTGTGTGTGTGTGTGTGTGTGTGTGTGTGTGTGTGTGTGTGTGTGTGTGTGTGTGTGTTCATATACAGATATATATATTTCTATGTGTGTGTGCATGTGTATGAGTATGTGTGCCCATGCGTGCTTACATGTGTTTCCATGCGCGTATGTGTGTGTGTGTGTGTGTGTGTGTGTGTGTGTGTGTGTGTGTGTGTGTGTGTGTGTGTGTGTGTGTGTGCGTGTATGTGTGTGTATGTGTGTGTGTCTGTGTGTGTGCGCGTATATGTCTGTGTATCTGTATGTGTGTGTGTATGTGTGCGTGTCTGTGTGTGTGTGTGTGTGTGTGTGTGTGTGTGTGTGTGTGTGTGTGTGTGTGTGTGTGTGTGTGTGTGTGTGTGTGTGTGTGTGTGTGTGGATGTGTGTTTCTTTGTGTGTCTGTGTGTGTGTGTGTGTGTGTGTGTGTGTGTGTGTGTGTGTGTGTGTGTGTGTGTGTGTGTTGTGTGTGTGTGTGTGTGTGTGTGTGTGTGTGTGTGTGTGTGTGTGTGCGTGTGTGTGTGTGTGTGCGTGCGTGTGTGTGTGTGTGTGTGTGTGTGTGTGTGTGTGTGTGTGTGTTTATGTGTGTTTATGTAGAAGATTCATTATTCTGCAGAGGTCAGAAAACATTGGCTCCTTATTTTTTCGTCTCCCAAAGTTAATAAAAGACCAGGGCCTCACGGTTGGTATCCAAGAAGATTAAAGGAAATAAAAAACGAGATTGTTTTTATTAGAAATCATTTAAAAAAAATCAATCATATCCGGAGATGTTCCAAGAGAGTGGAAGTTAGCTAACGTTACCCCCATTTCTGAAAAGTGTGGCAAAAAGAAGCCAATCAACTACATGCCTATAAGCTCCTCAATCGTAGGAAAAATTATGGAAACTATCATCAGAGATGCTATTGAACATCATTTAGAAAGTGACTGTTTAATAGATAATAACCAGCATGTATTCAGACAGAAATGTTCTTGCCTGACTAACCTACTCGAATTCTACAACACAGTCTTCTCAAATTATGACAAAAGAAACAATATAGATCTAATGAATCTTGACTTTCGAAGTTTTTTTTTAATACCGTCCCGAACCTAAGACTACTTGCTAAATTAGCTTCACACTAAATTATTATTAAGCTGGACTAGTGATTGGTTAAATGATCGTAAACAGAGAAATTGTTCTGAGTAGCAAAACCTCTAGATTAAAATTTTTTACAAGTGGAATTCCTCTTGGTTCCGTTCTTGGGCCACTTCTATTCGTAGTATTTATAAACGATATAGACCACAGACTGAAATCTATTGTTTCCAAATTTGCTGATGATACAGAAATGTGCGGAATGGCAAGTGATCACATAAACCAATCAAATATTCAAGATGATTTAGATCAACTACAGCAATGGTAAATGGCAGATAAATATAACAATAAGTACGATGACAAGTTATTTGGAAATTCATTAATAAAGTGGATAGTGAAAAGAATCTCGGTGTAATTATCAGTAATGATCTCAAATCATCTAAGCAGTGCATTTCCGCCTCAGAGAAAGCAAATAATTTTCTAGGACTAATTGCGCAATCTTTTGATTTAAAGGTCCATTTGTCATTCATACATACATACATACATACATACATACATACATACATACATACATACATATACCAAAGGCTTTTTCCCCTTTAAACGGGGGTAAGTTAAAAAGAAAAAGGCATAGAAAGTTAGAAACCAATCACACCCATTCCATTCCTTACATATCCCACTCCCCTCCACCATCCTCCCTCCCTCATATCTTGGCACCTCATGGATGATGGGTCATCCCTGCATCCTGTCCACTACCCTGGGTCAGAAGCAGTGTCGCAAGACACAGCACATCCACAGCAAGGCCGCTTCATTAATTCGCCCCCCCCCCCACTCCCCGTCCCCTCATGGAGAAAAGGAGAAGACGGGCTGCGTCAATTTTTTCTCGTTCATACTTTCTCACCCCCCCCCATCCCCCATCCACTCCTCCTCATGCATCACAGCATCATCCATATACAACCCTTCTCCATTCATCCTATCTTCCTCAACAGACATTCCTCTCTTTTGTAATTCCCCTTTCACCCCATCCATCCATCTCATCCTAGGACGCCCCCTCATATTCACTCCTTCCACCTCTGCCTTCCACACTTCTTTTACTAATCTTTCTTCATTCATTCTTTCCAAGTGCCCAAACCATCCTTATACTCTTTCATCAACCCTATATCCCAGCTCCCTTTAAATCCCTGTTCTTCTCCTCACCTCCTCATTTCTCATTCTATCTAGCCTAGTAACCCCTATCATACTTCTCAGACATTTCATCTCAAACACATTCAAACTCCTTCTCTCTTCCTCTCTTATGTTCCATCTTTCTGCCCCGTACAATGCTGATGGCACAATCACTCCTTCATATAACCTCTTAGCATCCATTCAATCCACCAATGCATTTATTCGCTTCTCTCAATCTACATTCTACCTCCACCCCCACTCCACCATTTCCTGC
This sequence comes from Oratosquilla oratoria, assembly GCF_046742065.1. Lineage (NCBI taxonomy): Eukaryota > Metazoa > Arthropoda > Malacostraca > Stomatopoda > Squillidae > Oratosquilla > Oratosquilla oratoria. The sequence goes on along the minus strand of NC_134790.1, from coordinate 53,528,360 downwards.
CACATTCGCACCCAAGTATCTAAAACTATCCACTTCCTCCAGTCTCTCACCCTTAACGCTCACTTCCAGCCTGCTGTAACTCTCTCCCCTTGTAAATCTCATCGCTCTACTTTTGCCCACATTTATCTTCAGCTTCCTTCTTTTACCTCAAACTCTGTCACTAACCTCCTCAATCCGTCCTCTGATCCTGCTACAAGCACAGTGTGATCAGCAAACAACAACTGGCTCACCTCCCACTTTTCTCCATTTTCTTTAATCATCTCCAACCCCTGACCCACTACCCTGTTCCTCATTCATAACCTATATAAATCGTTGATTCGTCCACATTTGGAATATGATGTATCCGTATGGTTACCGAATCTCATTAAAGACATTGACAGATTGGAAAAAAAAATTATAACGCCGAGCCACAAAACTGATTCCAAATATCAGAAATAAATTATACGAAAATCGATTAGAACATATGAATCTATTTTCCCTAAAAAAGCGTAGACTCGGGGGTAATTTAATACAGTTTTTAACATTTAAAGGGAATTGACAACATAAAAATTATTAAATTTCTACATTGAATGCAAATCAAACAAGAAATAATGGTCTCAAATTGTAAGTAGATTTAATTTGGAAATGGGCAGAAAAAACTTCGCCATCTGTGTAGTAAATGAATGAAATAAACTTCCTGTGGAGGCAGTGCAATATGACACAGTTCGAAATTTTAAAATTTAATTTTATAAACACCTAAGTAACATGCTGTAATGCCTGCCATTCATTGAATTATTTGCTATATTTTATCTTATTTATTGATATATTGTTCTTATTTATACATTATTATTTATCTGTTTTTATCAAATATTATCATGTATCTGTTTTTCATTATTTATCATTATGTACTTATTTCTTTATTCATTTTACTTACTTATTTGTTTATCTATTTTATTTATCTATTTTATTTGTTTATTTTCTTTTTATTCGTTTGTATGTATATTTTTTTTCGCATCCGACCAGGTTATGGACCAAAAGTTCGGCATGCTCTTCGTTTGTAATCCTTTGTAATCCCTTTGTATGTATGTATATATGTATGTATGTACATACATATACCAAGGCTTTTTCCCCCTTCCAAGGGAGGTAGCCAAAAAGGGAAAGGCACAAAAACACTCCCACCCATTTCATCCCTAAATACACTCCACACCCCTCCCACCCTTCCTCTCATCTGAGCACCTCCTGGATGACGGGTCATCCCTGCACCCTGCCCACCGCCCTGGGTCAGAAGCAGTGTCGCAAGACACAGTACATCCACAGCGAGGCCGCTTCATTTAATCGGCGACCCCCCCTCTCCGTCCCCCTTTGCATATAAGGCGAGGACGGGGAGAAATCTATGTATGTATGTATATTTTTTCAACCACAAATCACTTTTAATTCCATGCCATCGCAGTCGAGACTGAAGAATCGCTCGATGGAGGCATCCGTTGGAAATTGAAACGTGGACGAGCCAAGGATTCGAACCCAGCTAACCTGTAACAAAGTTACAGTGACTTAAACCAATACGCTATCAAGATAGTGTATTGATATAAGTCACTGTAACTTATATGTATATATATAATATATATATACATATATATATATATAAATATATATATTTATATATATGTTAATATATATATACATATATATATATATATATATATATACATATATATATATGTGTGTGTGTGTATGTATATATATACAATATATTCTTACCGGTCTCCTGTTAAGCATTAAAGCTTGTCAATCGTTCTGTCTCATGTAGCCCCTCCATCTCATCCTGTCCTCATATAGATGCTGGTTTTCGATGTCTTCAAGATTCTTTCCCCTGGCTTCCACTACTCTACTAATGTTGTCCCTCCACCTCACTCTGGGTCTACCTACTGGTCTTATTCCTTCAGGTCTCCACTCATATTTTCTTGGATATCTGTTGATGTTCATTCTTTTCATGACCAAACCATCGTAGCTGTCCTTTCTCAATGAATTTAAGGATATTTTCGACTCCTAATTTTTGTCTGATGGAAACATTCCGGATACTGTCTCTTCTGATTCTGTCTCTCCCTTATTAATCTTAAAACTTTCATTTCTGTTGCTTGAATTTTATTTCCAACCTTGGTAGTAAGCGACCGAGCCTCGTGCCCATATGCAAGTATAGGTCGTAGTATACTCATATATAAGATGGTCTTTACTTTCTTTGGCACGTGGCAGTCTTTAATGAGTGGACATAGTAAGTAGAGAGTCGCATTAAACTTTGTGATCCTGTTATTTATCTCAATCAAGGTTTTTCTGTGCCGAAAACTACTCCTAAATATCTAAATTGATTTGTTTGGTTCAAAATTGTATTTCCTAATCTCACATGCATGTCTTCTTGATTTCTACTCAGCAGCATAACCTCTGTTTTTCCCTTATTAATTTCCATACCTTTGGCTGATAATTCTTCATTCCAAACTAAAATGAACATCTGTAACACTTCTTCATTTTCTGCTATCAATGCCAGATCGTCTGCGTATCCAAATATTTCTCTTTCCGCTCTTCTCGTCAAGTTTCCACAATAGTCCATGAAAATGATGAATAAGACTGGTTTTCCTCTTAACGCGGCCTGCATCGTATATGCACGTGCTTTTTATTGCCCTTTTAAGTTTGGGAGGAATGTTATACTCTTCTTTATCCAAGATGCACCACAAGATCTTTCTGGGAACCCGATCGAATGCCTTTTCCAGGTCGACGAAAGCTAAGTAAACTTTTCTATTCCATTCTCAGTTTTTTCACAGAAAGCATTTTTATGGCACACACACACACACACACACACACACACACACACACACACACACACACACACACACACACACATACACACACACCACACACGCACACACACACACACACACACACACACGCACACACACACACACACACACACCAAACACACACACACACACGCACACGCACACACACACACACACACACGCACACGCACACACACACACACACACACACACACACACACACACACACACACAGGTATGATAAATTGAAGAGTAAGGGTTGATTCACACTATCGGTCCGGTCGCGCTCCGCTCCGGTTCTGAGGTATTCAGGGTTGATTCACACTATCGGTCCGGTCGCGCTCCGCTCTCGGTTCTGAGGTATTCACACTATCGGTCCGCTCTCGTTCCCGTCATCCCCCCTCCCTCGACACCAGTAGAAGTCTTACCATCAGTTACGAAGGATGTGTGACTTTTCTGACGCCGAGTTGGCAATACTCGCTATTGCACTTGATGAAGAAGGAAAACAAAATAGAAAAAGAAAGATATTGTGGGTTCATCCTATGTTGCAAGATAGGAAGACTGAAGGAGAATTTCATACTCTGTATCCTCGTCTTATTGATGATGAGAGTAAATTCCACAGCTATTTCAGAATGAACAAAGGAACATTTGAGAAAATACTATCCAAAATTGAGGATGACCTGAAATGTACAAGAAGATGCTGCACTTCCTGGCACTAATGTGCTTGCACCATACGTTATAGTGGGAGATGAGGCTTTCCCGCTGAAGAGAAATTTGATGAGGCCCTACCCAGGTTCACAGACTGAACATAAGGTAGAGAAGAGGATTTTTGATTATAGATTATATAGAGCCAGGAGGATAGTTGAGTGCACATTTGGTATTCTAGTGCAAACCTTCAGAATATATTTAAGGAAACTTAAAGCTATGCCTTCTAACGTTAATGCAATCATTACACAACATGCATACTTCACAATCTGATACACCCAAATGCTGTTGCATTACCAGATACTGTTGTCATGCCTCCATCAAACACAGTACGTCCAATGAGAGGAAGAGGGGGAAATGCTACAAAGGAGGCTTTTGGCGTGAGAGAAACACTGAAAGATTATTTCAGCTCCCCAGCTGGTTCAATGCCTTGGCAAAATGATAAAATATAAGTAGACAAACAAACTTGGGTAGGAATATTTGTTGAGTGAGCTAAGGAGATGCATTTCCGCAGTGGATAATAGGTTGTTATTATACATATGGAATTTCTTTCTTCGGTTAATAATGTGTATTTTTTTCTCTCAGTACCTTGGCAATATGATAAGTATGCAAACATTATTGTATAGGAAAATTGTTTAGTGAGGATAGGAAATGCATTTCCACAGTGGACATTAGGCTATTGTATGGAATTTCTTAACTTCACAGCCCAGCTGCCTGCTTATTTCAACACAGCTTCTTCTTTTCGCCACGTTATCACTGTAGTGCAGGTCATACAGCTCTGGTTTACCTTTTGACTAATTCTATTAGCATTTCATCTGAATCCACAAAATTAAAGTAAGTTTTGTAGGTTATATTTTATTCAGTTGGTGCTTATGTATATCCTCGCTGTACGCATTGTCATTGTATCAGTGATAAATAAAAAGAAAATGTATTTTTATCATTTTTCTAACTTTCTCATGATCCCATTGTGGTGTTTCCTTTGGATTATCCATGGTTTGGTAGGACAGAAGGTATAACTACTTGCTTATATGAAGGCTGAATCTCGACTGGATTGGAGCAGGAGGAGCAGGACCGTGGCAACTGAGTTCACACTGGCGCTCACAGTCCGGTCACGCTCCGCTCTCGCTCCAGTAAAAAATATCTTTTGACGGAACCGTGACCGGAGCAAGACCGGAGCGAGAGCGGAGCGAGAGCGCCAGGGTGAATGCTTCCATTGAAATTAATGAGACAATATTGGACCGGACCGAGAGCAGAGCGGGAGCGGAGCGCGACCGGACCGATAGTGTGAATCAAGCCTAAGAGTCTGGAATCTACTGACGGTCTTCCTTTCCTGTATACTGCAATTAGGTGAATTCAGTTAAGTACACACACACGAGCATACGCATACGCACACACACACACACACACACACACACACACACACACACACACACACACACACACACACAAACTCGATGGTCTGGGTTTAAATCCCGCCCAGGGCTGAAATAATTTCAGTATCGGTGCGCTGCAAGTCGTTACTCCAACTCTCATGTGCAGGGAGTTGTGTGTGTGTGTGTGTGTGTGTGTGTGTGTGTGTGTGTGTGTGTGTGTGTGTGTGTGTGTGTGTGTGTGTGTGTGTGTGTGTGTGTGTGTGTGTGTGTGTGTGTGTGTGTGCGTGTGTGTAAGGTGAAAGCATTACCCATAGATTGGTCATATATGAACTCTGAGCTCTCTTCCGGGAGAGAAATAGATGTCGATCACGAGTCCAACACGTGATCCAAGACCATGATGAATCACACAAAAAACACACACATACATACAAGCGTACACAAGCATGTACACACACATACACACACGAACACACACACACATCTATAAACACACACGCACTCAGATTGTAAGTGCGTCTTGGGTCATTACATTGTTGGGCTAGTTGACAGATCGCACACCTTGCAACATTCAGGTACACACACGCACGCACACATGCACGTACACACATGTGTTCTCAAAGGCTTTGCACAAGATCAATAGATTTCATGTAGTTAATTGGTCATGGTCTCGTCTGTGGAGGCGCTATGAACATTGTTTCTGCGTCTGCGCCAATCACTTCGTCGACATACTTTCCGATTTCTTCACAATCGTACATTCTTGTGGGCTTTATAAAGCTCCGCTTCACCCATCCGCTTCTATTCCGAGTGTTCTTCAGTACCACGAGAATGAAATGGGTCATATTGAAGTGTCATAAAATCTTACTGTATGCCTGCTACGCATCCGTGTTATTTTTTTTTTTTTTTTTTTTGGGGGGGGGGTTAAGCCTTCGGTATTCAATTAAAAAACCGAAAGCTTGCACAGTTGTGAAGATGTCTTTTTGAGGAGTCACTTGCAGTCCTTGTTAAACCGTTTTAGGAGTCTCTTTATGATCCAACCTCTAGGAGAGAGGAGAAACCATGGTGCAGGATTGCCCTGGAGTGTCATATCAGCGCCTAGGCTGAGAAGACGTCCCATAGCACCTTATGCCTGAGACGTGAGCGCCTCAATTCACATCAGGATTATCGACCTTTGTTGAGAAAGAGAGAGGGAGAACCCCTTATAAGAATGAAGAGTAAATTTGAACATAGAATTTGTTTTGGCTGACACCAGATGATTTCATTCATCTTAAAGGAAAAAAGTTCCCAGCCTGTTCTCATATGTATCCCGTACTTAGGTATTACTGTTCTTTAGCTCTCTGGAGACCACTTCGGGCCTCCACTACCACAGTCTTTTGGCTTGTGGCCCCACTTGTGAAATTCTCTGACCTACCAGAGGCCCACAGACACTATAAGGGTTGAAAACTGCCGTCTTGGAGAAACCTGGGTCCGGTCAAGATTTATCTACCTTGTTTAGACTGCCTCGACTAAATTATAGCACAAAACCTTCCTTTGTGTTCAGTTAAATACTTAAGCGTTAACCAGCAACCAAAGGAGAACTGAGATTAGCTTAATTTCTTTCATCTAGACCAAAATACCTCAAGAATGTCACCGTTACGAAAGAATTAAAGTTCCTCACACTGTTGATATACCAAGATGTACTATTACACACTCAAACTTGAACCATGATATATCGGATGCATGCAATTATGTCTCGCTATTCAGTACTTAATATACTTCTGTACAGAATCGTTCACTAATAAAACAACTTTTAATAGACAATTATTTCACTGTTGTTTAAACAAAAGATTACAGTTTTATTCATTTGATTTAAAAAATTACATCCTCCAAATGATGACCTCTATTCGCTTTTTCCCTTTAAGCTTTAATATGTGGGAGTTATTCCTGTCGCACCCCGTGTTAATGCAGCAATAATAAAAGAAAATTTTCTATGGTTCTGCTATGGAAGGTTATGATATCGACAACACACACACACACAGAACTTATTACAATGTTTCCTCCAGTTTTGGTCAACTTTGAATTTCAGGTTTGAATTGACTGTTTCACACAATCAAGGAAACAAAGACACCTCTGCTACTATAAAATGTTAGATATCATCATTATAAGACGTGAGCACTGAATGCTGAATTGAGGTGTCTCGACGTCTTTGGTACCAAGTACATTTGGGCAATCATGAGGTATCACTGGAATGACTATACAGTATATCAAAACAGAAAACGTTACTAGTGTTATTCATGAGCATCACCAGCTATAATGGACATGCGGCACGTCTCTTTGATACCCATCCTATTTACAGAGTTATCTCCACGAAGGACAGCCCTCGGTGGAGGAGACGAAGGAGACGCCAACAAAACTCATGGTTGGAGATGCTCGACTTGCTTGGAATAGGAACGGTGGCTGCATGAGAGCTTGCTCGGAGAAACCGTGGGGATTGGCGTCGATGTGTGAGTGAAGCGACTCGATTCACCTTCCAATCACTGATAATGATGTTAATATATCATGGATCAGATTCGTGTATTCGCAAGAGTACGTGTATTCTTAGACACGAATTCCTGTCCCGTAACCGAAGACCATGACAGCTCCACAGTAAATTAAACCGTATTTCCTCTACGTACAAGAATGTTAATCCCTAACCCCTTCAAAGGTTACAATGTCAAAGCACGCCGACAGGAGACCATCCGGTTCATAGCAAGGTAACGAAGAAAATAAATATACAAGATTAAAAAGAAAATAAACAAATTCCCATACAAACCAATAAAAGTAGTAAAACAAAAATAGCCAAAGGACAGACATACACCATTTTGCTTAGGCATTCGTTCAAGTGAAATATGAAATTTCAAACTTTATTCTCACTATTTGTATGCTTTAATAGTTTGAGACCGATGGTTCTCTTCTAGAAATGTTAGCCTGAAACTATTAAGTCGTTCGGGGTCTCTGGTAGCTGAATAAAGTCACTTGTCGATAGCAGTGAAAGGGCCAATCGATATAGATTTAACTCTCACCAACAAAATAAAATCGCCTAGTAGCATCTAGAAGGAATGTATAGATTGCTAATAACAGCGAAAATTTTAAAGAGTGCCTCCTACAACTATTGTTCATGTTGAACACATTTGGGAACCTCCATGCTCAATTTCGAGAAAACGTGTTTAAAGTCTAACAACAATTACACAATGAAGAAAACAAAAAACGTAAAGGTATTTGGTATGAAAAGATAGCTTACGAGAAGACAAATTCTATGGTGTATTTTTTTTTCTTTTTTTTAAGATTTTTTCCTTTAGTGAAAACAATAAAAAATCCAGGGGTAATTTTATATGTGTAAGTGTTTATCATTTGATTTTGTTCATATTTGACACAGTCAACAAGTGTATTAAAACTAAGAATCTCTGAAATTTTCAGCTTAAAACTCTTTTTGGTTTGTGTTTTATAAGTGTTTTGTGATGCAAATAATTATTATTAATTACTTTATAGAAAAATCAATGATAACAAAATTCATTAAATCATAACTCACGTAAATTGATGTCAGTAGTCCTTTCCTCACCACGTGTGTGTATTGAGGCGGGGAAGCGTGAGAGACTCGGAGCGGCGATGTGATTGGCCGAGCAGGCAGGCAGGACACTAGCCGGCGCGGTGATGACTGGCTGCCTCAACCAAGTACGCACTTTGAGCATGAAGTTTGTATACCTCATCAAGACTCTCGCTCGCCACAACAAACGATTGAATACCCTCAGTTAAAGGGACGTAAAGGTCCAATTCCAGTATTCTGCTTTCAAGGCTAGACAGAGGGTGCTTCCATCTACCAGATTCCGTTACCAGGTACTGTATATTGCAACCCCAAACAATGCTCTGCCCCACAGAAGTTTTAGCATGGCCTCGTCAACGCCTTGTTGAAATGACCTATTTAGATATTTTGTTCAGGAGATCGTTAGATGACTTTGTCCAGAAAGGAGGGACACTTCAGTGTGTTAACGAGTTTATGGTATTAACACGTGTATTTTTTCTATTGTATTTTTGTTTTGCTTCGTAAAATTTTGAGCATTACATTATTACTAGCTAGTACAATGAGTACAGTTGCCCGTGCACTTCCAGAACACATTGTAAATATCCTGATTAGTATTTGTCTTACGATAGAAGAAAAGGAATCATATGAAATCAACACTGAAAAAATAGAGGTTTTACATAGATATTTGAAGTCCAGGAGGGTCGACTGTATTTTTGTCTTCAGTACGCACAGAGGAAACAGTTCTATGAGAAACAAGGGGTTGCATCTTCAGTTTTTTTTTTTTTTTTTTTTATCGTCCCTAGTTTTTTTTTTTTTTTTTTTTGCCTCTAATCCCCCTTCCATTTTATTTCCTTTCCCTTCCTTCCCTTTTCCTTCTCATCCCTTCACTTTCCTCCCTTCCACTTCCTTTCCTTACCTTTACTTGCCTTTCTCTTTCCTTCCCTTCTCTTCCCTTCACTTCCTTTTCTTTCCCTTCCCTTCTCTTCCCTTCCATTCCGTTCCTTCCTTGTCTTCCATTCTCTTCCCTCCCTTCTTTTTTCCTCTTCATTCCCCTTCTCTTCCCTTTCCTTCTTCTTCTCACCTCTTTCTTTTCCCTCCCTTCCCTTCAATACCTTGCTCCCCCTTCCCTTCCATTCTCTCCCCTTCCCTCCTCATTCTTTACCTCCCCTTCCTTTCTCTTCATTTCCTGTTCCCTTCCCATCCCTTCACTTTCCTTCCTTTTTCTTTCCCTCCCTTTCCCTTCCAATCCTTACCCTCCTCTCCCTTCTCCTACCCTCAGTGGCGGCGCCAGGGAGAGGCTTGTGGGGGGGGGGGGGGTAAAAGTGGCCAGCCCCCCATTAGCCCCCCCAACTGAAATGAGCAAATTGAAAATTTAAAACACTCATTAAAATAATTTTATTAAGTGGAATTTTTAATTGCCAGGGCTAAAGATTTGTCAGCCATCAGTGCTAGCCCAACCATTAACCCCCTCCCCTTCTGAAATGAGGATAATATATGTGTATTATCATATTACTATTAGCCCCCCAAAATATTTACTCAGCCCCCCCTTAGCCTCTCCAACTAAAAATTCCTGGCGCCGCCGCTGCCTACCCCTCCTTCTTCTTCCCTCACCTTCCTTCTCCTTCCTCCCCTACCTTCCCCTTACACTTCCTCCCATCAAAAGAGAAAACGAGTAACATCGAGGTTGAGCGCTTTCCGCGTACGGCGGACCAAACAGCGCAGTAGTACTCTGTCCACTTTCACATAGATGTAATTAACGGCTTCGCCACTGAAAGGGGTGCCACGAAGATGAATGAAACATCCTGGCGGCAGTGTACAGTTTTTCAGTACCGAATGGCTCTTTTCCATTGTGGCGGCCACTAAGCAACTCTTTTCATGTCCGTGTCATTAGAAGTTAGGAGGAGCTGTTTCGATTACACACTATCTCGATACGTTAGCTCACTAGGGTCTAGTGGACTCGTAATTTAGTTGTAGATATCACCTTTTTTTTTGGGGGGGGGGGAGTGGCTTTGCCACAAAATAAAAGGAAAATATTTCCGATTACTTCTTTGACTCAAAATAAAAAGTAAGTATTACAGATTACCTCCTTGAAGCCGGGTTGGCAATTGAAGGATTTTGATGTGACTGATGGCAGACGATATTGAACAGCGAGAGACCTTTATCTCTTGACCCTTTTATTGCCGAAAGCAACTTGTGCTTTATTGCCACCAGCCAATTTTATCTTACCTTACCTTACCGGGGTGCCGTATCAACTTGGACGTTGGCCACCATGGAGCTCCATTCCTGTCTGCACATGGCTCTTCTTAACAAGATGGCATTTGTTATTTTTTTCATACAGATGTCCTTAACCCGTCTTCGTATTTTCTGCGTGGTCTTCCTCTTGCCCTCCTCCCTTCTATTTTTCCCGTTAGGCACCTATGTTCTGTTTTCTCATGACGTATCCTACAAAGTGTAACTGTCTTTTCCTGATAGTTGTTATTATTTTCCTCTGTGTTTCTATTTGCTGCAGTATTTCTTCGTTTGTTTTAAATTCTGTCCATGAAATTTTCAGCATCCTTCTCCAAATCCACATTTCTACTGCTTTTATCCTATCCTGCATTTGTTTACTAATTGTCCAAGTTTCACATCCATATAATAATACTGACCAAGTGTAACATTTTACAAATCTTTTTATTATTCTCATGTTTCTTTTATTGTTGGTTACTAAGTGCTTAATTTTGTTGAAAGTATTTTTCGTTTGGTTACCCATCTCTTTATCTCTTCGTCACTTTTCCCACCCCAGAATAACATGCTTCCTAGGTAATTGAAATGGTCCACCTATGTCAATATTCTTCCTTCTACATGAACTCCTACCCTTGGACATTCTTGTTTTTTCGTCATTACCATCATTTCTGTTTTCTTTTTATTCACTTTTACACCTCTGTTTCTACTTGCTTCTACTAGTGCTGTAACTAGTTCCTGTAGTTGAGCTTCCGATTCTGCGAGTAACACAGTAGTCTGCGTATCTAATATTATTGAGATTTCTTCCTCCTATTGTTACTCCTTTTAGATGGTAAATATTTCTCATGATTATCTCACTGTATAAATTAAACAGCTCTAGCGACATTACACATCCCTGTCTTACGCCTCTTTCAATCTTTTGCCAATCAGACAGTTCTCCTATTATCACTGCTGCTTCTTGCTTCCAATAGAGATTTGCGATTAACCTTAAATCCTCCATCCACCCCTATTAATTCATTGTTTCTTACTTCGTCAAATGCTTTTCCGCAGTCCACGAAACATGCATATAGATCTTTTTGCACCTCTAACATATTTTCAGCTAGTATTCTTACAACAAAAATTGCATTCCTTGTTCCCTTAACTGGTACAAACCCATATTGTTCATCAGCTATTTCTGGCCTTATTTTGTTCCTTATTTTGTTAGTAATGACTCTAAAGATTGTTTTTAAGTGGTTCATGATACTAATTGTTCTATGTTTGCTACATTCTAAAGTCCCATGTATTTTTGGTAAAGTTATGAAAACTGACCGGCACGTTTGTTCTGTTAATTCCCCAGTTCCATAGACTTTATTGGCTATTTCTGTCATAATTTTAATTCCAAAATCTCCCAAAGCCTCAAAATTGCTATATTTTGTTTGTGTTTTTTTGTTTTTATTACTTCTTTTACTTTCTCATGCATCTTAGGTTGGTCTGTTCTTTCTAGGTGTTCCATTTTTCTTTCGCTCTGATACATTCTCTATGTACCTTTCTGTTAAGCTCTTTGTATATCTCTTCATCTTTGTCTTTGTATTTTCTTCTCTCTTCCTGTCTACTTCAAAAAAATCTACGACAGCTGAAAGATTTAGGTGTCTGTCACACAAAACACAATTACAGCAATTGTTTCGTTTGATTCACTAGAAAAGAAAATAATTTTATTTAGTAATTCTAGCCACGGAGGAAGACCTAAGATAAGATGGATGGACGGAGTGGAAATAGCTTAGAGCGCACGTGCTATGCCAGTGGGGCAGTGAAGGGAGAGTGGAAGAAGTAAGAATGTGTGGATAGAGAGATTGTGAATGGATGACGCAACCCGAAGAGATGTTCCCGCATCTGCTCCCTGGGATGTGTGGATGCAGAGGAAAATCACCTAATCACAAAGACCCCATAAGAGGATTTGAACAACTAATTAACATTTCATAAAAGTTAATGTGATTACCGGGGTGAAATCAGTTATCCGTGACTAAAGCGGCCTGGTCAATAAAGCCTTTTGTTTCCGTTCGTAGTAGCCAAAAGAAGAAGAAAAAAAAATCCAGAACACTTTATCAGAGAATGACATTAGTGATATTTTTAGACGATCGTCTAAAAACTTCGTTCGACTAGAAGCTTCTTTGCACAAAAGAACAGGATTACGTTCACCTCAGTTAGATTATTGGGTGAGACGCTCCACTGATTCCTCCTCCTGGTTCAGCTGGCGATAAGCCCTCTTAATCAGTTAGCGGTGTCGTCCACTTATGCCAGTCAGACCAAGAGAACCCACTCCGGTGGGAGTTATTGATCGATCTCGGGTCACGCTTGAGTTACTCAGGGTGAGTTGGCGATCTCGTGCTTTCAAAGTGACGCTCAGGATGACATAATCATATATGTACACATATATGTATATACATGCATGCATGTAATATGTATGGATACATACTACGTGCGAACATATATATATATATATATATATATATATATATATATATATATATACATATATATATATATATATATATATACATACATACTACGGACGTACACACACACACACACACACACACACACACACACACACACACACACACACACACACACACATATATATATATATATATATATATATATATATGTACACATGTACACATGTACATACATGCGTGGATATATACATCCATACTTACATGCTATGTACATACATACATATATACAAGCATACCTATCTACCTGCATACATATAAATATACGTACATACATACATACATACATACATACATACATACATACATACATACATACATACATACATACATACATACATGCATACATTTAATCATACAATCATACATACATACATACATACATAAATACATACACACATACATACATACATACATACATAAATACATACACACATACATATCTACAAGTATGAATGGGTAGATATACGAGCATATCTGCCCATCCATACATACATCCATCCATCCATCCATACATACATACATGCATACATACATACATACATACATACATACATACATACATACATACATACATACATACATACATACATACATACATACATACGCTCTGTAGCTGCCTGGGTCAGCTTGTTGACCCTTCTCCTGCTATCTGTTTTTCTCCTAGTTTATGCGCGGTAACAATGTGCGGACCAGTATTGCCATACAACTCCCCTTGTCAGAGATACCGACCCAGTGAACTCTATACGCGTTAAAACGAGGGTGTGGTTATCCTCCGAGTTCAGTGATTCAGCGCCTGAAAGACATGAAACTCTTCCGAAGTCGTGGCCGACGAGGTGGTAGAAAAATTACACGAACAGTGCCTGTGATTACAACTACAACAAGTGCAAAAAACAGAAAAAAATGGTTGAGCCGAGATCTCGCAATCTCAGTGAAGTGCCACGCGTTTGGTACAGCCTACCCTCCCTCCTGCTGTCTAACGTTACCTCCTTAACCAACAAAATGGAGGAAGTGATCGAAACAGTACATTCTACAGGATGTGACATGATGGCAATTACTGAAGCGTGGCAAACTGTGCCTGAAATGCGTAATATTGAAAATTTTGTGCTATTTCACCACCTCAAAGTGAATCGTGGTGGTGGTGGTGGTGGTGGTGGTGTGGCGTTGTTCTATCGTGCGGACCTCAACCCCTCACACCTCAGGGTTGATATTCCCGAGAGAGTTGAGGCTCTGTGGGTGAGGCTTAACCCCCGCCTTCACCCCCGCCACACCGCGTCCATCATTATGTGTGTGGTCTATCATCCTACACGTGCACACACGGCCGCACTCCTTACCGATCACATTATTGAGACCGCTGACTCCCTACGTTTGAAATACCCCGCTGCAAAGCTGGTTATTTGTGGGGACTTTAATCGGCTAGACACAAGTGAGATTCTACATCAATTAAGTCTCACTCAGGTGGTGAACTTCTCCACCCACAAGCAAACAACTCTCGACCTTATCATGATCGACATGGCTCAGCAATAATCCCCTCCCAGACCTCTCCCCCCCATCGGCAGGAGCACCCACATCATCCAGTGGTCGCCAGCATCCAGCAATGCCATCCATAGAACCAAGGTCACTCGACACCACCACCCCATGCCTGACTCTGCCATGAGGGAGTTTGGAAGGTGGATAGTGGAGTACCCCTAGACGGAGGGTCAGGAAGCCGAGGACGTGGAAACCAAGTGGAGAAACTACTCAACAACCACTACTGAAGCTTTCCACTTTTCTTTTTTTCCGGTCAAGGACTTCTCCGTGAACCCATCAGACGCCCCATGGATGACACCCCGTATTAAGCGTCTCATTAAACAACGCAACAGGGCATATTACACTGATCTACCCCTCTTCAGGTCCCTCAGAAATAAAGTCATCAAGGAGATAAGTATTGCCAAGTCTTCGTACTACCCTAATAAAGTAGAACACCTCAAACAACAAAATAACAGTCAGTGGTTTAGTAAGATCAAGGCTCTCTGCGGGCTACAAAATAATCAGGCCTCACACCTGCCCTGCGCCTCACACTTACCACCTGACTTAGCTGCTCAAGAGATTAATACTCACTTTGCCTCTATCTGCCAGACATTACCCCACCTTAACCTCTCCGGCCTACCTGCCTAACTCAACTCCCCCTCACCCCCTGCCCCTGTCCAGGAGGCTGACGTTGCCACTAAACTAAGTAAATTAAAATATAACAGATCTACAACACCTTCTGATCTACCTATCAAAATCTACAAAGAATTTACCCCAGATCTTGCCCTCCCACTTTCCTCCATAATTACTGCTTCACTGAGTCAAAACTCCTGCCCCAGTGACTGGAAAATTTCATATATCACTCCCATCCCCAAATGTCCGAACCCACAGTCACTAAGCGACCTTAGACCTATTGCCATCACCCCAATCCCAAGCCTTATCTGTGAGGGTTTTGTATTTGACTCGGTATACAACAAAATTAAAGATCAAATCGATATCCAACAGTATGGCAACATGAAATCCTCCCCCACAACTCACTATCTTGTTAATCTGCTGGACTTCTTGCACAGCTACTTAGACAAGCGCAATTCTTCTCTAGCCTTGACCTTTATTGACTTCAAGAAAGCGTTTGACCTTGTTGACCATAACATCATCATCTCTAAAGCCATACAACTGGGGATCCAACCGCACCTGGTAGTATGGCTAGCCGCCTTCCTGACCGGACGTCAACAGGCAGTGAGGTACCAGGGATCGACATCCTCCCTCCTCCCCCTGATGCATTAATGGACACCCCACATAGATGGAAATACGTCGATGACTGCACAGTTGGCATTCCCATCAACACCAGGCAGCCTGACTATTCTTCGATGCAAAACATCCTAGATAACCTTAAAGCGTGGACCGAGAGCAGCAATGTGATAGTTAACCACAGCAAGACCGTGGTCATGCACGTATGTACATCCAAACAGGCGGTGGCACCACCTCAACTATCACTAGGAACCCACTCCCTTCAGGTGGTCCAGTCCGCCAAGCTACTCGGCATCACATTAGACGACCACCTTAACTGGAACCAGCACATCAACATCATCAGGACAGCCTCATACAAACTCTACATGCTGCGCAGATTGAGGTCCCTTGGTACCCCATCACCAGATCTAAAGGGAGTCTACACCACCTTCGTACTCCCCACCCTCATGTACGCCTCCCCGGCCTGGTCATCATCACTCAACATCACACAGAGGAGTAAATTAGAGAGAGTACAAAGAAGAGCGTGCAGAATTATCTTGGGTGGTCAGTATGAGGGATACGAACACGCCCTCACCACCCTCAGCCTGCCAAGAGTGTCTGACAAGCACAGTGAGGCACTGAGTAAGTTTGGACAGGACCTAATGTTCCACCCACGTCAACGTCACTTCCTCCCACCTGACACCACAACCACCCACCACGCAACACGATATTCTAACAAGATCAAACCCATCAGAGCACCGAGGACTGACCGATACAAGAACAGTGCTATTCTATCCATTGTTCCCACAATAAACTCATTATAAAACTTAGACTAGGCATATCACTCTTATAATTACTCCATTACTCATAAAAGCACTCTATTGTATTATTGTCAGTGTATCACTGCTAACTCAATAAACCTTTTATTATTATTATTATTACTATTATTATTATTATTATTATTATTATTATTATTGTTATTATTATCATTATTATTATTATTATTATTATTATTATTATTATTATTATTATTATTATTATTATTATTATTATTATTATTATTATTATTATTATTATTATTATTATTACATACATACATACATACATACTAGGACCGTCTTCAGGGGTGTGAAAATATACAGGGCTCAAATAAGCTTGTTATACTGTCCATGATTGGAATTGGGAGTGGTATTCCGCACTGCCGAAGCTGTCCGGGTCCCGCTCCTCTTCCAGTCGCTACGAGTACCGGACGACTGGACCACATTACATACCCAATTGTGCATACATTTAATTGATAAAAAATAAATACAGTACAATAAAATAAAATGCAATAAAGTAAAATAAAATACAATAAAAAAAATCCCCCCCTCACACAGGACACAGGGTCACAATTACATACATTAATGGTGCATCAGAGGTAACGGCTAGGATACTCCG
Source organism: Oratosquilla oratoria (assembly GCF_046742065.1). Taxonomy (NCBI): domain Eukaryota; kingdom Metazoa; phylum Arthropoda; class Malacostraca; order Stomatopoda; family Squillidae; genus Oratosquilla; species Oratosquilla oratoria. The sequence goes on along the minus strand of NC_134790.1, from coordinate 53,511,055 downwards.
AGTCAAGAACATACAGGTAGCACATAAGCCACACAACACTCTGCATCACAACCTCACCAGGGTCAAGGAAATAGAAGCACCCGCCCAGCAAAGCGGGTGTAGTGTACCGTATTGGCTATATGGACTGCGATGCAGATTACATAGGGGTGGTTATATTAGTAAATGAAGAGATAAGTAAGCGGGTATTGGAGTAGAAGGAGGTTTCATCAAGGCTAATGTGGATGAAGGTGAAGCTGGGAAGGGAGATGTGGGTTTTTGTAAGTGCGTATGGACCTGGTAGTGAGAAGAGCGTAGAGGAAAAGAAAACTTTTTGGATAGATATATATGAGTGCATAGAGGATTTAGGGAGAAATCTCAATGTAGTTGTATTGGGAGACCTTAATGCTAGGGTAGGAAATGAACCAATAGATGGAATGATTGGAAAGTATGGAGTTCCAGGTAAATATCGGAGTGGAGAATTGATGGTGGAGATGTGTCTTGAAAGAGAGTTGATGACAGCAAATACAGTGTTTAGGAAGAAAGTCAAGCATAAGTACATATGGGAGAGGTTGGTGGATGGAAGGGTGGTAGATAGAGCGTTAATGGACTATATAGTGGTGACCAGGAGTATGGTAGGAAGAGTTAAGGATGTACATGTTCTAAGGGGAGGGAGTGTAGGAATATCACATCATTTTTCGGTGGAAGGTATATTGAGAGTGGAGAATAGATGGAGAAAGAGGAAAAGGGCAGAAGGTAGGGAGGTACTTAGAGTGACCTACTTAAATGAGAAAAAAAAGGAGAATGAGTATAAGAAGCTGAGAGAGGAGTGGGAAGGAGTGTAGGATAGACTAGAACTAGGAGTGGAGGAGGAATAGGGATGGTTCAAGGAGGGAGTCATAAGGTGTGCAAAGATGGTGTGTGGAACAAGGAGGGTGGGAGGAAATAGAAGGAAGGGTAGTGAGTGGTGGGATGAGGAAGCAAAGAAAGGTGTAGAAGAGAAGAAGCAGGCATTCATAGATTGGTTACAAATTAGGACGAGGGAATCGTATGAGAGGTACAAAGTAAAGAGAAAGGAAGTTAAGCATAAGATAAAGGAAGCAAAGAGGAGAGCAGATGTGAAATGGGGTAAGAGTATGACAGAAAATTTTGAAAACAATAAAAAGATGTTTTGGAAGGAAATTAAAAGAGAAAGAGGAGGCGAATCAAGTAGAGAAGAAAAGGTAAAAGGTGCAGATGGAGAGATCATAATGGAAGAGAAGGCAGTGAGCGGAAGGTGGGTAGAGTATTTTAGGGAGTTGCTAAATGTGAAGGAGGATAGGGAGGGAAAGGTCGTTGCAGTGGGAAGCGCTAAGAAAAGGAGAGTGATGAGTGAGGAAAATGGAGGAGAAATAGGGAAGGATGAAGTGAAAGCAGCTGTTAAGATGATGAGAGCAGGTAAGGCACCTGGTCTGGATGGATGCCATGCAGAATGTCTGAAGAAAGGAGGTACAGTTATGGTGGACTGGCTGATGAGGTTATTTAATGTTTGCGTAAGAGAGGGTAGAGTACCGGAAGACTGGAGGAGTGCCTGTATAGTTCCGCTTTACTAGGGAAAGGGGGACAAGTGTGAGTGTAGTAGTTTCAGAGGGATTAGCTTGTTGAGTGTAGTAGGGAAGGCTTATGGGAGGGTCTCAATTGAGAGGATTAGGAGAGGAACAGAGGGAGTAACTGGTGAGGAACAGTGTGGGTTTAGGACGGGTAGGGGTTGTGTAGATCAGATTTTTGTGGTAAGACAGATATGTGAGAAAGCTATAGGAAAAGGTAAGGATGTTTTTTGGTCTTTTATGGATCTGGAAAATGTTTACGACAGGGTAGACAGGAAGGAAATGTGGGAGGTACTGCAGATATATGGAAAGCTGTTAAGAGCAGTCAAGAGTTTTTACGAGAGTAGTAGATCTTGTGTTGGGATTAGAAAAGGAGAGAGTGAATGGTTTGAGGTAAAGGTGGGACTTCGTCAGGGATGTGCTATGTCGCCCTGGCTGTTCAATCTTTACATGGATGGGGTGGTGCGAGAGATAAATGTAAGGGTAGTGGGTCAGGGGTTGCAGATGATTAAAGAAAATGGAGAAAAGTGGGAGGTGAGCCAGTTGTTGTTTGCTGGCGACACTGCGCTTGTAGCAGGTTCAGAGGAGGGATTGAGGAAGTCAGTGACAGAGTTTGAGAAGGTGAAGATAAATGTGGGTAAAAGTAAGGTGATGCGATGTACAAGGGGAGAGAGTGACAGCAGGGTGGAAGTGAGCATTAAGGGTGAAAGACTGGAGGAAGTGGATAGTTTTAGATACTTGGGTACGAATGTGGCAGGAAAGGGAGGAGTGTGGGTGAAGATAGAATGTAGATTGAGAGAAGCGAGTAAATGCATAGGTGGATTAAAAAGTGTAATGAGAAATAGACATCTGGGAATGGATGCTAACAGGAGGTTATATGAAGGAGTGATTGTACCAACAGCACTGTATGGGGCAGAAACATGGAACATAAGAGAGGAAGAGTGAAGGAGTTTGAATGTGTTTGAGATGAAATATCTGAGAAGTATGATGGGGGTTATTAGGCTAGATAGAGTGAGAAATGAGGAGGTGAGGAGGAGAACAGGGGTGGGAAGGGAACTGGGAGATAGGGTTGATGAAAGAGTATTAGGATGATTTGGACACATGGAAAGAATGAGTGAAGAAAGATTAGCAAAAGAGGTGTGGAAGGCAGAGGTGGAAGTAGCGAATGTGAGGGGACGAACTAGGATGAGATGAATGGGTGGGGTGAAAGGGGCATTACAAAAGAGAGGAATGTCTGTGGAGGAAGGACGGGAGAGGACAGAAGATAGGGGTGAATGGATAGGGGTTGTGTATAGATTATACTGTGATGCATGAGGGGGAGTAGGTGGGGGATGGGGGTGAGGAAGTATGTATGAGAAAAAAATTGACGCAGCTCAAAGGGATTTCTCTCCGTCCTCTCCTTTTCTGCATGTGGAAACGGAGAGGGGGGGGTCTCCGATTTTATGAAGCGGCCTTGCTGTGGATGTGGTGTGTCTTGCGACACTGCTTCTGACCCAGAGTAGTGGACGGGATGCAGGGATGACCCATCATCCAGGAGGTGCCAAGATAAGAGGGAGGGTGGAGGGGAATGGAATATGTAGGAAATGGAATGGATGGCAGTGGTTTCTATGCCTTTTTCTTTTTGGCTACCCCCAATGTTGGGTAAAAAAGCCTTTGGTATATGTATGTATGTATGTATGTATATATATATATATATGTGTGTGTGTGTGTGTGTGTGTGTGTGTGTGTGTGTGTGTGTGTGTGTGTGTGTGTGTGTGTGTGTGTGTGTGTGTGTGTGTGTGTGTGTGTGTGTGTGTGTTTGTGTGTGTGTGTGTGTGTATTTGCAGAAACCTCTTGGAAAATAAAAGAAATGAATACCGAACGTTTTCGTCTATTAAAGACATCATCTTGAATAGACGTTTGGTATTCATTTCTTTTATTTTCCAAGTGGTTTCTAAAAGTATTGTTGTCACGTGTGCTTAGTTATTTGTTTTGCATGTATATATATATATATATATATATATATATATATGTGTGTGTGTGTGTGTGTGTGTGTGTGTGTGTGTGTGTGTGTGTGTGTGTGTGTGTGTGTGTGTGTGTGTGTGTGTGTGTGTGTGTGTGTGTGTGTGTGTGTGTGTGTGTGTGTGTTTATATGCAGAAAAAACACTGGTAAATAAGAAACGTAGTCCGAAAGTTTTCGTTTATTTAAGACATCATCAAGAGAGATGCAGAGACAGTATATATACTACAGAAGTAAACATTTAGAATATTGTAAAAAACATTTAAAGATGAATCACATTAGCCTGAGAAAATTACCTACAGTCCTCAGGTCACAAATGGACCAAATGTCCGGGCAGGATAACATCCAACAATTTTCTTTTAAATAAAATTATCAAGTCTGTACATACCTAAGCTTAGATTAATATTTTTATCAAAAGTTTGTTTTATGTGGCTTGATTTAATGATGTCTCTTTCAGTAAAGGAATTACAAGAGGTTATTTTACTAGCATTTTTCCAGTCAATTACATGATTTTGGAAAAATGCCAGTATAATAATCTCTTGTAATTCCTTTACTGAAAGGAACAGCATTGAATGAAGCAACATAAAACAAACTTTTGATAAAAATATTAATCTAAGCTTAGGTATGTACAGGCTTGATAATTTCATTTAAAAGAAAATTGTTGGATGTTATCCTGCCCGGACATTTGGTTTACCTGTGACCTGAGGACTGTGGGTAATTTTCTTAAGCTAGTGTGATTCATCTTCCCATATTCCTTACAATATTTTTACTTCTGTAGTATATACTGTCTCTGTATCTCCCTTACTGTATTTCCCTTTATGATATCTTAAATAGAAGAAAAAGTTCGGACTACGTTTCTTATTTACCAGTGGTTTTTTCTGCATATTATATTCACGTGTCATTTGTGAAGTACTGCAATACATATATATATATATATATATATATATATATATATATATATATATACATATATATATATTTATATATATCACATAGACAAAATGTTGTAGCACATTTGTAAATAATAGTCACGGAGAACCCACAGTCGGAATAAAAGGAAACTTAGAGGAACGCATTACTTCTATAGCTATTAGCCGAAATATATAATATAAACACACACAATTCGTGGCGCAGTTGGTAGAGTTTCCGACTGCCACTACTGCTGTCCGGGTTCAAATCCCGCCCAGGATTGAAATGATTTCAGTATCGCTGCCCTGCAGGTTGTTACTCCAACTCTCGTGGGCGGGGAGTTGGGTGTGTGTGTGCGTGTAAGATCACAGCATTACCCACAGATCGGTCTTATGAGCTCTGAGCTCTCCTACGGGAGAGAAATAGCTGTCGATCATAAGTCCAACACGCGATCCAAGACCATGGTGAATCGCACCTAACGCACATATACGTACAAGGAGATGACGTAGGATGCTTGTGTTGTCTCATGAAGGATGATGATCCAACTAGCCTGCCCACACATTTCCAATTTACAAAGGCCATAAAGGCTTTAACCCTCATAAGGGGTGGGGCCGAGTCAAAGCATAATCGTATTGGTTTGCCCTGACTCTACATGAAGAAAATACGATAGAAGGGTCCTTAGTCCGCCCCCTTGTTTCGACTGTGGCGGTATTCTTGTCCCCCACAATAGGAGTAGAGGTAGGATAAGTACATTTTTGGTCCCACGCAGGAGCAAGAAAGTGAATATAAGATCACATTATGCCAAATCGAGTCAAGAAACAACCTAAATAAATGAAGAAGGAAAAAAAATACGAACAAGAGTGATTAATGCAAAGTGGTAAAGATAAAGGGAGGCGCTGCAAACTAATCCGATTTAATGAATGACACTTTGAACAAAGCAGAATATATAATTAGCATAGAGCGAGAAATGTGCTCCAGAAAAGTATACATCTAGACATGACAGTTTTATTCACTCGCTTAAACAAAAAATAAAAATAAAAAAGTATGGATTAAAAATTTCTTGCAGAAGCGATGGAAAGTATTACTGTTTGCAGTTTAGAAATTCACACGCATCGGAAAACACGGAAATAATATGTCGTAATCTTTCGCCAGTTGGTTGTTTGCTTGCTTTAGTTGCCTCTTCTTTATTTTCTTTTTCTGCATTCGACCTCACTATCAATGAAAAGATCTTCCGTCAGCCTCTCCCTTTGTTCTTATAACTCGTTATGACTCATGGATAAAACAGTTCATTCATTACCAAACATTTCTAGGACCAAAAAAAAAAAAAAAAGTGAAGTGTTGTCAGCAACAATCAACGCTTCATATTGAAAAGATAAAGACATACAGTAAAGACGGTACAGGAGAGGTAGTAGAAGTTCCAAGTTTTTTTTTTTTTTTTTTTTTTTTTTTTTTTTTTTTTTTTTGACGCAACTCTCCAATCATAAAAGAATGTCGAGTGACTTGGTCCTCGGGGATTTCATTGAAGTCCTTAAAACATGGACTACATAGAACATGCAGTCAGTACCCTAAATGAGATTGAAGTGCTGAAGAGGGGCCTGACCACGAATTGGTAGAAAAAATAGTGATCCCCTTAGGGCCCATCTAAGCTGAGTATAGCCGCCTATCGTTAACCAGAACATAATAATTGGCCTGGCCTCCGGGCATTAATGGACTCGTGAGATGAAGCTGCTCTGAACACGGTAATGGTGGGCACATGATTCCCACCTCGAGGGCTTGGAAGAGAAGGAGGAGGAAGAAGAGTAGGAGGAGAAGGAAGAGTAGGAGGAGGATGAGGAGGAGGTTGGGGGAGAGGAGACAGTAAGGGGGAAGGAAGAAGGACTTAAACTCCAAACTTCTTACCCATCCGGGACCAGTCCCGGGGGGCACACTTTCACCAGCACATACCTCCGAGTTCGGATAAGAGGGGAGGAAAGGAGGGAGAGAGGTTGGGAAGATGGGAGGTTGGTAAGGTGGGAGAGTGGGAGGGAGAGGTATGGTGGATGGGTGAAGAGGTTTAGATGGAAAGATGAAGGAGGGGGAAGAAAAAGAAAGGAATAGAGGGAGTGGAGGGAGAAAGCAGAGGAAATGTGTGGAGGGAATTAGTGGATGAAGGAATCAGAGGAAGGGAGTAGAGGATGAGAGCGGAGGAAAAGAGTGGAGTGAGGGGGTGGAGGAAGGGAGAGGACGGTGGAAGGGTAAAAGGAAAGAAGAAGGCCTGCCACAAGCAAACAATAAACGCGAATGAAAAAAAATGCACCATCCACTTTCCCTTCTTATAACAGGAAGGCCTTCCACCAAGCAAGCATGCAGCTACCTTGCTCTGTTTATAATACACTTCTATACATTCCATTACAATACCTATGCCGTCGGTCCCTGTTTTCTCTCAAGGACATTCCCTCTTACCAGTCTTGAATTGACTAAAAAAGTTACATACATACATATACCAAAGGCTTTTTTCCCCTACACGGGGGGTAGCCAAAAAGAAAAAGGCATAGAGACCACTCCCACCCATTCCATTTCCTATATATTCCACTCCCCTCCACCCTCCTCCCTCCCTCTTATCTTGGCACCTCCTGGATGACGGGTCATTCCTGCAGCCTGTCCACTGCCCTGGGTCAGAAGCAGTGTTGCAAGATACAGCACGTCCACAGCAAGGCCGCTTCATATATTCGGCGACCCCCCTCTCCGTCCCTCCACACAGAAAAGGAGAAGACGGGGAGAAATCTACCTCCACCCCCACTCCTTCCCTCCCTACCACATTCGCACCCAAGTATCTAAAACTATCCACTTCCTCCAGTCTTTCACCCTTAATGCTCACATCCAGCCTGCTGTCACTCTCTCCCCTTGTACATCTCATCACCATACTTTTGCCCACATTTATCTTCAGCTTCCTTCTTTCACACACCTTCTCAAACTCTGTCACTAACTTCCTCAATCCCTCCTCTGATCCTGCTATAAGCGCAGTGTCGTCAGCAAACAACAACTGGCTCACCTCCCACTTTTCTCTATTTTCTTTAATCATCTCTGTTACCATAGTCACCCCCTGGTGCTAATTACATTCTCTATTTTTTCCAAATGCTGGTAGTGCAGCTAATGTTTACATACAGACGCGAATTCACGGTCTGATATTAAAGTGTTTTAGATAAAATGTATCTAGAGATACGTTTATACTTTTGAGATCCACGGTGCTCTAGTTACGTAAGAATTTATAGAAATACATATTGTAATTGCTTTTGATGTATGATCCATGTACGGTGTGTATTTGACGATATTGAATGTATCGTTAGGATGATGCCAAGAGTATTGGAACCATGATGCCAACTCAAACGCCTAGAACAATGAAAGAGTTGTTCTTTCTGTCTCTTTCTCTGCTGCGTGAAAATGGAGATGGACGTTTAGTCCTTTTGCTGGGGGAAGTAAGAGTTGGGAAAAGAATAAATGGGAGGAATAACGGGAATAGATATAATGGAAAACACGCAGGAGGGAGAGAGCAATGATTTCTGGTAAGTTATGACTGCATATCTTGGTAGGATGCATGTTATTTAAGATGATTAGCAAGGATCCAATTTTCATGTGTTTATAGGAGCAGAACTTGTTGAGGTGGTTGGATAGAGATAATATAATTTGTGCGTGTTTGTAGAACTGTGATGATAATAGGAATTGGTGTTTTAATTGCATGGAATGTAATATGATGACTATGTTGATGTGGAGGCAGTAGCTCAACTGAGTAGCAGTGGAAACATTGAATAATTACCTCATATGATAAGAATGTGCTGGATTTTGAGATGCAAAGATAAATGCATTCATTTAGTTCTGTACTGTTAGGCTTATTCAATATAGGTATAGAGAAAATTACCTAATATCTTTTTGTATCCTCCATGTATCATGATAATTAATGTGGGATGATGATTTTTCCTAACTGAAAGGGGATAAGATATATTTACAGAAGGAAGTGTGAAGAAGGAAATGAAATAGATATCCGTTTATTGTCACTCCACCTTTAAGGGATGAGGCAAGATCTGTTGTTGTCCTCCTAGATCCTTTATTTACTAACTAATTGCTTTAAGGTTAGAGGTGGTCACGTGACATCTCCAACCCCTGACCCACTACCCTCGCATTCACCTCTCGCACCACCCCATCCATGTAAAGATTGAACAGCCAGGGCGACATAGCACATCCCTGACGAAGTCCCACCTTTACCTCAAACCATTCACTCTCTCCTTTTCTAATCCCAACACAAGATCTACTACTCTCGTAAAAACTCTTGACTGCTCTTAACAGCTTTCCATATATCTGCAGTACCTCCCACATTTCCTTCCTGTCTACCCTGTCGTAAACATTTTCCAGATCCATAAAAGACCAAAAAACATCCTTACCTTTTCCTATAGCTTTCTCACATATCTGTCTTACCACAAAAATCTGATCTACACAACCCCTACCCGTCCTAAACCCACACTGTTCCTCACCAGTTACTCCCTCTGTTCCTCTCCTAATCCTCTCAATTGAGACCCTCCCATAAGCCTTCCCTACTACACTCAACAAGCTAATCCCTCTGAAACTACTACACTCACACTTGTCCCCCTTTCCCTAGTAAAGCGGAACTATACAGGCACTCCTCCAGTCTTCCGGTACTCTACCCTCTCTTACGCAAACATTAAATAACCTCATCAGCCAGTCCACCATAACTGTACCTCCTTTCTTCAGACATTCTGCATGGCATCCATCCAGACCAGGTGCCTTACCTGCTCTCATCATCTTAACAGCTGCTTTCACTTCATCCTTCCCTATTTCTCCTCCATTTTCCTCACTCATCACTCTCCTTTTCTTAGCGCTTCCCACTGCAACGACCTTTCCCTCCCTATCCTCCTTCACATTTAGCAACTCCCTAAAATACTCCACCCACCTTCCGCTCACTGCCTTCTCTTCCATTATGATCTCTCCATCTGCACCTTTTACCTTTTCTTCTCTGCTTGATTCGCCTCCTCTTTCTCTTTTAATTTCCTTCCAAAACATCTTTTTATTGTTTTCAAAATTTTCTGTCATACTCTTACCCCATTTCACATCTGCTCTCCTCTTTGCTTCCTTTATCTTATGCTTAACTTCCTTTCTCTTTACTTTGTACCTCTCATACGATTCCCTCGTCCTAATTTGTAACCAATCTATGAATGCCTGCCTCTTCTCTTCTACACCTTTCTTTGTTTCCTCATCCCCCAACTCACTACCCTTCCTTCTATTTCCTCCCACCCTCCTTGTTCCACACACCATCTTTGCACACCTTATGACTCCCTCCTTGAACCATCCCTATTTCTCCTCCATTCCTAGTTCTACTCTATCCTTTACTCCCTCCTACTCCTCTTTCAGCTTCTTATACACATTCTCCTTTTTTCTCATTTAAGCAGTTCACTCTAAGTACCTCCCTACCTTCTGTCCTTTTCCTCTTTCTCCACCTATTCTCCACTCTCAATTTACCTTCCACCAGGAAATGATCTGATATTCCCCCACTCTCTCCCATTAGAACATGTACATCCTTAACTCTTCCTACTATGCTCCTGGTCACCACTATATAGTCCATTAACGCTCTATCTGCCACCCTTCCATTCACCAACCTCTCCCATGTGTACTTATGCTTGACTTTCTTCCTAAACACTGTATTTGCTATCCTCAACTCTTTCAAGACACATCTCCACCATCATTTCTCCACTACGATATTTACCTGGAACTCCATACTTCCCAATCACTCCGTCAATTGGTTCATTTCCTACCCTAGCATTAAGGTCTCCCAATACAACTACATTGACATTTCTCCCTAATCCCTCTATACACTCATTTATATCTACCCAAAAAGCCTCCCTTTCCTCTACGCTCTTCTCACTACCAGGTCCATACGCACTTAAAAAACCCACATCTCCCTTCCCAGCTTCACCTTCACCCACATTAGCCTTGATGATACCTCCTTATCCACTACCTGCTTACTTATTTCTTCACTTACTAGTATAGCCACCTCTTCTCTCCCTCGTCCCCTCTTCACTCCTGAGTACCTCCCAGCTACAGGATTGGGGGACAGCATAACGGAGGGATAGTCGTAGTATAAAAGTGTCATCATTTCTCTATGAACAGAGTTTTCCTCTATCACAGACAAAATAATGTGTGACTCTGGTCCGTAGGGGCGCCCCATATAGACCCTAAAGTATCAGATGCATGCTACTTTGCCACAATAACACGCACCCAATACCCCAGACGGGTAGCACACCCAAAGCAATTTCCATCCCAGCTTCAGTGGTATCAAATTTCCTATTGCTGGGGATGGGGAAAGAGTGGGAGGGAAAGTGGTGGAATAGGGAGGGGAAGAACACAAGGAAAATATATATGCATTGGCTTTCCCCTCCGGTCTCTGATATCAGTTCCCAGAAGCTTCCTGTCGTCGACTCTACGCAGAGACCCCAAATCAACAGCGCTGTCCCATAATAACTCCAGTGTCTTCCATTGTGTCCCTAAAAGGATCCGGTTTGCCAACGAAGGCGTTTCTCGTTTTTTCTCTTCTTACCAAACCAGTCTTCATCTGAACAAAGTCGCCTGACGTTAGTAAAAACAGTCTGTGAGGCCCAAAGCCACGGGGATGAAGGAGTTGGTTGATCGAGACAGGATCAGTCCCGTCCAACTAGGGTCAACCCCGCAGCCGAAGAAAATTGTCTTATGATGGTCGCTGCAGAGTCCATGATTTATTGATTGATTTATGAATTTTTTGGCTTGAAGGCCAAGCGCCGGAGCCAGTAGACCATTCAGCGCATATCTATCTTATACAAATGAATAAATGAATCATGTAAAACAATAAAAGCAATAAGTACTCACAAAAACACATCAAAACAAGATACACATAAAAGCAATCATATACACAATCTTAAAATTTATAAAACAAATTGATGTTTTTTTTTTCAACTTTAAAGCATTCTCCACATGAGCATCCTCCCCTAAAACTTTTTCACGAGATGAATTTATTTTTAAAAAATTGCCCTGCGCTTATTAGAGTATGCAGGGCATTGAATTAAAATGTGTTTAATTGTAAAAAAAACAACTTGGCAAGTTAGGCATTGGGGGCCAGCCTTTCTGTTCCACTTGCCATAAAAAATTTATGGGTAATGTAGGAATGGCCAATTCTTAACCTTGTTAAAACAATAATTGATCTCCTGTCCAAAGAATGCGACTTCCAAGGGCTCACCAAGGGGTGAATCTCTTTTAACTTGTAACTACCATCCAGCCTTGTCCATTGTTCCTGCCACTTCTCCATTGCATAACAATGAATTACTTGCTTGAAGTCTGTATGTGGGATTTTAGTGTCTGTTATGTGACTGAGCCTAGTAGCAGCTTTGGCTGCAACATCGGCCTGCTCATTTCCAGTGACACCCACATGGGACGGCACCCAGCAAAAGTTTACTTTTATTTTCTTCCGGCTGTTAATAAGGATCAACCAGTCCTGTATTTCTTGAACTAAATAGTGAAGATGCAATAATTTACATAGAGAGGATAGTATACTCATAGAGTCTGTAAAAATAACAACGTTGTTGTTAGATGAAACAGAATTAAAATAAATTTCAGGTCATTGCAGACTGCTAGCAGTTCAGCAGGAAAAGCAAAGCTAAAATTAGACAACTTCCTCTTTAAAACCGTGTTCTAAGACACAACAGCACAACCAACACCATCTTGGGATTTTGACCCATCAGTATAAATAAAAACGGAATCAGCATGTAATGACAAGTGCTCTAAAAATTCACTCCTTAGCTCTACAGCAGTTCTATTTTTCTTGTTTTTAAAAGGACAAATTTCAGTGGGAGATCTGTTCCAAGGAGGGAATTTGGGAGACTTAACCTCAGCAATTGTAACAGGAACGAGTCCTACCTCCTCTGCCCCAAATTCACATCTCACTTCTAAAGGTTTTGGCTGAGTACCTTTTCTTGGAGCTCTGTCTACCGGCTGCTTTACATATTTGAAGTTTGGATTTTGTTTTGATGATAACACACGAGATATATACCTAAGGCTTAATTCCTCCCTGCGAATATAAAGGGGAGGAATTCCTGCGTCCACATGCAAACTATCCACTGGAGATCTTCTATAAGCTCTCGAACAAATCCGCAAAGCCATATTGTGGACTACATCATGCTAATAATAAAGTTTTACATGCCGATCCATAAATTTGACATCCATAATCGATTTTGCCAAGGCACAATGCTTGGTAAAGCCTTATTAGAGTTATACGATCTGCTCCCCAGTTGAAGCGAAGCACTACCTTTAGTATATTAAGTCGCTGTTTAACATTGCATATGACCTCATTTATGTGATGAGTGAATGTCAACCTTTTGTCCAAAAACAGACCCAAGTATTTTACATGATCTTCATATGGTAATATAATACCCTCTAAGAATAATGTTGGTATCTCTTTTTTGCGTCTCAGTCTAGAGAACCTAATGGCTTTTGTTTTTCAGCAGAGAATCTGAAGCTCCTGCAATTAGCCCATGCTATTACTAAGTTAATAACCTCTTGAATCTCTTGGCCTGTTTCTAATGTTGTCGATCTGCTGCACACAATAGCGAAGTCATCAGCATAAGCCAATCCATGTACTCCAACAGGAATTTGTTTTAACAAACTATTAATGGCTATGCTGAAGAGTATAGGACTCAGAACACTTCCTTGGGGAATCCCTTCCTCTTGAAGATATGCAGAAGAGAAAGAAGAGCCCACCCTGACTTTTAGATAACGATCAGACAAGAAATCCTTCAAACAATTGAACATATTACCCCCGATACCCCACTCTGCAAGTTGCTTCAGAATGTTTCCCCAGCAAAGCTCGGATTCTGAATTGTAAAGGTATTCTGAATCTCACGAGTGATAAAAAGTAAGGGATCCAGAGTGCAACTATTTCTTCTAAATCCAAACTGACATAAGAACATAAGAATAAAGGAGACTGCAAAAGACCATAAGGCCTACACTAGGCTAGATAGAAAATTTTAGACCCCAAAAACCAAACTAAACGCATATTAACCATTCTTTCATAGGTCTTACAAATACAGCTGGTGAGAGCAATAGGTCTGTAACTTTGTGGGAGATTAGAGTATTTTCCAGCCTTTAAAATTGCTATGATAATTGAAGTCTTCCAAGATTTAGGAGAAGACCCAGAAGACCAAAATTTATTCAGCACATTTAAAAGGACATTCCTCGAAGATGTGGATAAAGGAGCAACCATGAAATAAAGAATGTCATCCTATCCAGGAGAGGTTGGGGAGGATAAAGATAAAGCATGATCCAATTCATCCAAGGTAAAACGATTATATCCCTCTAAGTTTGTATTGGTAGGAGGAACAATCGTGGTCTTGTCTCTAATTCTTCTGAAGTCAGGTGAATAATGAAGTGGACTTGAAACACCAGCATGGTGTCTTCCAAAAGCCTCTGCTGCCTCTCTTGTATCTTGAGAATGGGCAAAGGAGATCGAGTAAACTTTCCCCGTAATTTTCGAATCCTATTCCATACTAAGGTAGGGAAAGAATCATATTTCAACTCGCTAATGAATTTAATGAAGGATTCCCTCCTTGCTTTCTTAAAGATTTTCTTCTGCTTTCCTTGAGCTCTTCTGTACGTTATCCTACTGGCTAAACAAGGATATCTCAAATATATCTTATAGCAAGTTCTTGTAATCTTTCTGCTCAAAGCACATTCATCATTCCACCAGGGGACTGCTGGGCGTCGAGGTTTACCAGCTGTCCTAGGAATGGATGAAAAAGCACCAGAAAGTATGATGCCTACCAGATAATCATATGCATCACAGTTACTAGAAAAATCACTAGTCTTATAATCAATCTCTGTAGATCTCCTAAATAATTCCCAATCAGCATCTCCTGTCTTCCTTTTAGGTAAGCAAGAGGAGGGAATGTTCTTTAAGTATTTAATGTGGATAGGCCAGTGGTCGCTACCATGTAGATCTTCATCTATTGACCAACTATAATCTAATCTTAAGGAAGATGAACAAATAGTTAGGTCTATAGCATAACTTGAATTGTGAAAGACATCAAACCTAATTTTGGAGTCACCATTCATCAAAATGACATCGTTATTATCAATAAATTCTTCATTTATATTACCCCAGGGGTCACACCTTGATTCACCCCATAGAGGATGCTTGGCATTAAAGTCACCCATTAAAATAAAAGGCTGAGGAAGCTGGTCGAACAAAAATTGTAGGTTATTTAACTCAAACTGACGGGAGTGGTTAAATACGTCTAGAAGTCGCTCTTCCAGTTCAGGCTCCAAATACAAAGAACATAAAGTGATCCATTTAGTGGTAAAAATTCGTACTGCTCAAGCCTGCAACACTGAATGTAGGTGGACAATTCTGTGGTTTACAGACTTGTTAACAATGATATCAGTACCTCCATGAGCAAGAATCTATTTCTAATTTCTAATTGAGATTTCTTTTTATTATCCTTAACCGTTGCAAGGCTTATTTTCTTTTTTAAA
>NC_134790.1:53471043-53486043 GCF_046742065.1 Oratosquilla oratoria | reverse complement strand
CCACGCTCACTCATTTCACGCCAAGAACAAAACGGCGCGCATCGCATCTGCTAAATCTTACTTAATAATAAATTACAATTTTATAATACCTAACACAAATACACAATAGCATAATATGAATAATGTGACACAATAATTATATATATATACACCGTGCCAACACACCAAAATGATACATGGACTCGGAAATTTGCCTTACGAAGAGAGGCTTAGGCACCTAAACTTACACTCTCTGGAAAGACGTAGAGTGCGGGGTGATCTAATAGAAGTGTTCAAGTGGATCAAAGGTTATAACAAGGGTGAAGCAAACAAGGTCATCATAATAAAACAACAGGGCAGGACTCGCAGTAATGGGTATAAACTGGACAAATTTAGATTTAAGAAGGAAATAGGCAAGAATTGGTTTACTAATAGGGTGG
The DNA here is from genome assembly GCF_046742065.1 of Oratosquilla oratoria. NCBI lineage: Eukaryota > Metazoa > Arthropoda > Malacostraca > Stomatopoda > Squillidae > Oratosquilla > Oratosquilla oratoria. The sequence continues at coordinate 53,485,624 of NC_134790.1, read as the reverse complement.
TTGATGAATGGAATAAACGTAGTAACCATGTAGTAAGCGCTGAAACTATCAGTTGTTTTAAGAAACGATTAGACAACTTTATGGATGGGGATGACAGGTGGTGATGGATACGGAGCTGCCTAGTGTAGGCCTTATGGTCTCTTGCAGTCTTTTATTCTTATGTCCTTGTGTGTGTGTGTGTGTGTGTGTGTGTGTGTGTGTGTGTGTGTGTGTGTGTGTGTGTGTGTGTGTGTGTGTGTGTGTGTGTGTGTGTGTGTGTGTGTGTGTGTGTGTGTGTGTGTGTGTGTGTGTGTGTGTGTGTGTTTGTGTGTGTGTGTGTGTGTGTGTGTGTGTGTGTGTGTGTGTGTGTGTGTGTGTGTGTGTGTGTGTGTGTGTGTGTGTGTGTGTGTGTGTGTGTGTGTGTGTAAAACATCAAAACAGGGCAAGTTTCAAGTGGGTTGTTTTTGCATTTAAGGGATTTTAATCATTGCATTGATTGGGATGACACAAAGAAAATTGTCTTAAGTAAGGACATTAAGGAGAGGAGTATCATAGAATCATGTTATATAAAAGCTTCATTTGAGAACAACATGAATATGAGTATGGGAATTTATAAATTAGATAACTTTATGACATACAAAATTGTTGACAGTAGCCGGCTCAAATGTCCGACAGTACTGAGTGAATGAGGTCACAATGGACCTGTCCTAATTCCCCCCAAGTGTGCTTCTGTTATATATATATATTGTACCTTTTTCCTTACTCTGTACCTTTGAAAATGTCTTAAATAGACGAAAACGTTCAGTCACCTTTCGTTTTATTTTCCAAGTGGTTTTATTACACATTTTGTGAATCACGTGTTTTTGTGATTTATTCGCACATACATACATATACTTAAGTATGTATATATTTATATACATATATATATATATATATATATATATATATACATATATATATATACATATATGTATGTATGTATGTATGTATGCATGTATGTATGTATGTATGTATGCATGTATGTACGTATGTATGTAAACTGGTTCAAACGCTCAGTATTACAAAAGTGATCTGCAAACGTACCCCATTAGAATCCTTCTTCTTCGTTGCCTACGTGACGGCCAGCTGGGCGAGCTATGTCTGTTTTGTCCGGAGGGCTTACAGGCCCTTTATGCGTGGAAGAGGCGAAAGAGAGCCAAGAATGTAGGTTAGGGCGAAAGGCCTGGTGTTCAACGCTTTGACGTGCTCTTAGCGAGTTTCTCCGTCTCTCAGATCTTGAAAGGAGCCTTTCATAAGGTGCTTTAGAATACAAGTCAGTTGAAGGACAGTTATATTGCAAAGCAAACATGAGTTATGTGCAAGGAATTCTATCCCCGTTTGAAACATGGTTCCTCTTCCTCGTGTTGACGCGTGCGCCGGCCGGTGAGTCGGTGACTTGATTGTTGCAACGTCAGCCAGTGCAGTGCAAGTCTCGCCGGTGGAAGGATGTGTTGCAAGCGAAGGCTTGAGGTTGGTCGCACGGTCACCTCCGTGCAGTATGTGGGTCATTGCACCGAATTGTCCCGCTTTGAGCAGTTTAAAACTCAGTCCCGTCTCCGTTGCGTCCTTGTCTAGGCCGTCAGCTTTAGAATCAAAAACCGTTAACTGGTGATCGGGACGGATTTGTGGGGAAACTTACGACCTACGAGTATAAAGAGCGATGATTTAAAAAAGAGAAATTGATCACCGACCATGGGTGAGCAAGAATCCAGCAACGAGCGAAAACTCGCAGTTTTCTTTATCGAAGCACAAAACGGGACATGAAATATATTTTAGTGAAACAAGGACGCTGATTAAGACCTGTTATGGTGAGACACTGTTCAATGAAAATAATGATACTGTACATCTTCCAAAATACAAACAAATATAAAAGAAAACATTATTTCTCTTGCGCTTGCAATTTAACATTGATTTGACATAAATCAGTACCTGTATTTTATTCGTTCGTATACAGTAAATGACACAGATGTTTTTATACCTTAGCGAATATATATATATATATATATATATATATATATATATATATATATATATATATATATATATATATATTATGTGTGTGTGTGTGTGTAAATATGGAACGATTTCATCTTCAGCAGTCCATGGGGGCCTGTTAATATGTATGAATAATATTATGTAATGACCCACACTGCATTTAATTGACAAAAACAGCTGTGACTTAAGGAGACTTCATCCTCAGAGAATGACGAGGCAGGTGTGTGGGCATTTTTGAATAATGTTTGTAAAGAACACTGTGACTGCGACAAGTGACACCAAAAAAATATTCATTAGTGACAGTGTACATTCGTGACTGATTTCATGTACAGTAGGAGTGTTGTACTGACAACAACATAAGACTGAAAAAATTAAACAACCTTAGGAAAGTAGGAATATGTCACAGTGACAACGCTGGCCAATATGTGAACATATAAGAGTGTCTTCCGTATTGTGTGAACATGTGTTCTTCAAGGTTATGTGAACTGATATCAAGGACTTCCAGAGAACGACGACAGACATAAGACGACACTGACTGGTAGGCGAGTCGTAGTGTAATAGAAAGACGGTAAGAATTACTGCCTGGTAACAAGAGGACGGTAAGAATGAGTTTGGGTAACGATAATGTGCTTAGTTACCATAACACAAATTTCAAGAACCTCGTTACGTGCCCGATCGTGTCGGCCATCATGGTGACTTAGTGCCAAGGTGTAGGCCGCGATGATGTATGATTATTAATTTCCATCATATCATTTTCTGCGGCATGGAAGTCATTCTTACTACAGATGAACGAGAGGTTTACATGACATCTGCATGATATGTTTCCATGTTATGTCATAGAGTACGAAAAGAGAGAAGAACGACGGGTTAATCACAGACAATTTTAATATGATCTAAGTTTTATCGTGAGTCGTCGTGAGGACTGTGGTGTTGGGCACCCGACGAGTTTCATGAATAGGGTCCTTAGCGTGTGGATGACACAGAAAACTAAGACCACAGTTCATTGCGACAGTAGGCGGATTGGACTTAGGTCCCGTTGCACCTCCCAGGGAGAGCAAGTGGTGTTTGGATTGGAAGGGGGGTATTTCTTTGTCCCATCTAGAGAGACAACAATCGAACCACTGATGTTGGATCCTGCTTCCATTTAAAAGGGGGCACAGGTTGGTAGGCGGACGCAGAATTTCACTGGGAAGAACGATAATCCATGTATCACAAAAGCTGCATCTACTATTTCTGTCATTATTCCTAAAACTAATACTTCTACTACTACCACGACCACTGTTACTACTACCACTATTACTACTATTGCTATTACTATTACTACTACCACTACTATTACTATTACTACCACTACTGCTGCTGCTACTGTAGCTGTTCAAGTTGTAAATAGAAATTAATCAGTATCGTCAAACTTCCAGAAGAAGACACCCTCCACCCTAGATACGATAGTTCTGGGTCGATGGATGAGTTGGTGACGATGGGATGACAGGTGGTGATGGATATGGAGCTGCCTAGTGTAGGCCTTATGGTCTCTTGCAGTCTCCTTCATCCTTATGTTGTGTCCAGTGTTTGTTTCCGTGAGCGCGCGCGCAAGCATGTGTGATTCACCATGGTCTTGTGTTGCGCTCGTAATCGACAGTTACTTCCCTCCCGGAAGAGAGCTCATAGCTCATTTATGACCGATCTATGGGTAATGCTGTAAACCTTACATGCAGATATACACCCAACTCCCTGCCCACGAGAGTTGGAGTAACGACTCGCAGCGCAGCGACACTGAAATTATTTCAGCATCGTTCGCGCGCGTGTGTGTGTGTGATTCACCTAGGTCTTGGTCTTTGGATGGCGTGTTGGACTCGTGATCGACAGCTATTTCCCTCCCGGCAAAGAGCTCAGAGCTCGTATGACCGATGAATGGGCAATGCTATGACCTTACACGCACACACACACCCAATTCCCCGCCCAAGTGAGTCGGAGTAACGACTTGCAGCGCATCAATACTGAAATAATTTCAGCCCTGGGCAGGATTCGAACCAGGTACCGCCGATACCGCCATACTGACAGTCTGGGACTCTGCCAACCGCGCCACCGAGTGTGAGTGTGTGTGTGTGTGCATGTGTGTGTTTGTGTGTACATATGTATAAGTGTGTGCGTGTGTTTATATGTGTGTATGTGTGTGTGAACATATATGTGTATATATATATATATATATATATATATATATACATGTATATGTGTGTGTATGTATATGTACGTGACATCTTGACAGATGTCATATATGTATATATATATATGTGTGTGTGTGTGTGTGTGTGTGTATATGTTTATATATATGTATATAAATATACATATATATATATATGTATATATATATGTATATTTATATGAGTGGAAAGGTGGTAGAGAAACACGGGTTAGAGCGAGAACACTGTATTACTAACGTTTCGACTACAAGTCTTCTTCTGTCCAACCTTCATAAAAATATATATATATATATATATATATATATATATATATATATATATATATATGTATGTATATATATATAATCACGAAGAAACCGCAGTCGGAATAAAAGGAAACTTTAGAAGAAAGTGTAACTTCTATATTTCGGCTAATAGCTATAGCCCTCTTCAGGAAAGTACTTTCCTGAAGAGGACTATAGCTATTAGCCGAAATATAGAAGTTACTCTTTCTTCTAAAGTTTCCTTTTATTCCGACTGTGGGTTCTTCGTGATTATTTACAAATGTGCTACAACATTTTGTCTGAGTGATATATATATATATATATATATATATATATATATATACATATATATATACATATATATATATATATATGTATATATACACACGTGTGTGTGTGTGTGTGGATGTATGTATATACGCATATCTGTATGTATATATATATATATATATATATATATATATCAATATATGTATGTATATATATATATATATATATATACATACATATTCCAAGGCTTTTTCCCCCTTACAAGGGGGGTAGCCAAAAAGAAAAAGGCATAAAATCATTCCCACCCATTCCATCCCTGAATACACTCCACACCCCTCCACCCTCCCTCGTATCTTAGCACCTCTTGAATGACGGCTTATCCCTGCACCTTTTCCACTGCCCTGGGTCAGAAGCAGTGTCGCAAGACACAGCACATCCACAGCAAGGCCGCTTCATTAAATCGGCGACCCCCCCCCCTCTCCGTCCCCCCATTGCATAAAATGAGAGGACGGGGAGAAATCCCTTCGGGCTGCGTCAAATTTTGCTCACATCCACCCGCCCATTCCACCTCATGCAATCACAACATCATCCATATACAACCATTCTCCATTCACCCCTGTCTTCTGCCCTCTCCCGTCCTTCCTCAACAGACATTCCCCTCTTCCCCAAAGCCCCCTTCACCCCATCCATCCACCTCATCCTAGGACGTTCCTTCATGTTCACTCCCTCCACATCTGCCTTCCACACCTCTTTTACTAGTCTTTCTTCACTCATTCTTTCCATGTGTCCAAAACATCCTAATATTCTTTCATCAACCCTATCCCCCAGCTCCTTTTCCACCCCCGTTCTCCTCCTCACCTCCTCATTTCTCATTCTATCTAGCCTAGTAACCCCCATCATACTTCTCAGACACCTCATCTCAAACACATTCAAACTCCTTCTCTCATCTTCTCTTATGTTCCATGTTTCTGCCCCACACAGTGCTGTTGGCACAATCACTCCTTCATACAGTCTCCTCTTAGCATCCATTCCCAAATGTCTATTCCTCATTACACTCTTTAATCCACCAAGGCATTTACTCGCTTCTCTCAATCTACATTCTACCTCCACTTTCACTCCACCTTTCCCTGCCACATTTGCACCCAAGTATCTAGAACCATGCACTTCCTCCAGTCGCTCTCCCTTAATGCTCACTTCCAGATTACTGCCACTTTCACCCCTTGTACATCTCATCACCTTACTTTTACCCACATTTATCTTTAGCTTTCTTCTATCACATACTCTCCCAAACTCTGCCACCAACTTCCTCAATCCCTCCTGCGATCCTGCCACTAGCGCAGTGTCGTCCGCAAACAACAGCTGGCTCACCTCCCACTTTTCTCCATTTTCTTTAACCATCTCCAATCCCTTGTCCACTACCCTTGCATTTACCTCTCGTACCACCCCATCCATGTATAAGTTGAACAGCCAGGGCGACATAACGCATCCTTGACGAAGTCCCACCTTTATGTATATACATACATATATATATATATATATATATATATGTATATATATATATACATATACATATAGATATACAAATGATCCTGAGGTGATCATTGTGATGTGATTTACCTCCTGTGTCGAATTGCACAGCTCTCGTTGTGCCTAATGATGTCTCTGCCGCAGGAAATTGTTCATCCTCTGAGCTCCGGACGCTGTCCTGAGCGAGGCTTCAACTACTCAGTGCCCTGGTGAGCCCTATTAAGTCCACCCGAAACTCATGAAAACCGTCTGATGCCTGGCATAATGTGATTTGGACGTAGAATTGCCGACTGACCCATAAGGTTTGTGGCCTTCATACATCGAGCTTACCTACAATTAAAGATTCTCTGGTCACGGGACAAAGCGTATATGGCATATGTATGTATATATGTATATATATATATATATATATATATATATATATGTGTGTGTGTGTGTGTGTGTGTGTATTCACTTGGTCTTTGGATCACGTGTTGGACTCGTGATCGACAGCTATTTCCCTCCTGGAAGAGAGCTCAGAGCTCGTAGGTCCGATCTATGGGTAATTCTATGACCTTGCACACACACACACACCCAACTCCCCGCCCACGAGAGTCAGAGTAACGACCCGAAGCGCAGCGGTACCGAAATAATTTCGGCCCTGGGCAGGATTCAAACCCAGAACTGCGGGCCACTATTGTGGCAGTTCAGTGCTCTACCAACTGCGCCACCGAGTGTGTGTGTGTGTATATATATCAGCTTTCATATTCTTGATGGTAATTTTTCCATTAATCTCATTGAATCCTTTGGAAAATTCAGTATTACCTGAATTATATTTTCCTTCATCACTTTTTTTTTATTGTAAGTCTCACCAACACTTTAACTCCGACACATTTTATCAAATAAATATTTGCCAGGTTATAATGAATAGCTTGTAGTTCGAGAGAGCCTGAGTGTGTGTTAGGTTACTGAGAGAAATTTTTGATGACCAAGTGGGGTTGGGATACGAGAGAGTAACAAGATCGAGAAGATACCGTAATTACCTCCCACTCCCAACATACACGCGCACACCTACACGCCCATACAAGTTTGACCGATAGAAGCATGAAGGCGGATCTCACGAGCGGAGCTCATATATTATATATTACAATTAGATAAATACACATTCGAACAAAGCGCATGCACCCGCCCATCCCACACACACTCTTTCTCTCGCAAAAAAAATGTGCATGGAACTCACATATACAGTAGACAAATAGCCCGGGTGTGTTCTCGTACGAGCGAAGGGCACCTAGATCCTTTGAGACTTCAGAATAGCGTCATGTCGAGGTCATCTCGACGAGACACTGATAAACCCATAATATCTGGCTCTCTTTAGTCATTTTATTCATCAAAATAAAACCCTCGATTAGACTTAGCATATGGCTGGGATACATATATATATATATATATATATATATATTTCTGGCTGCCACCAGGCGATTTTATTCAGCTAAGGGACACACACCAGGCGTTTACGGGATGAGGGTTGATCCGGACTGTAGCGGTCTGGACCCCGGATGGAAGTTCCAGGAAGACGTGACTCACTCTTCGGCACAGTAGAGAAAGGTCTTCTTTCCGTGACTGTATCCTTGAGTCATCACTCCTTGCTAACCTCTCTTCTTCTTTTCCCCCGGTCTCTCATATACAAATTTGATAAAGAAACTCTTTATCATGGAGAAGAGTAATTCAGGTCCATCATCTAACACTTTTGCTCTAGGCGAGTGTCTACGTCAATGTGTACTTAGAAGCCTAAACGGTAAATGAGTTATCGAAAAAAAAAAATCAAAAAGGAAAAAATCAACCGAAAGTTTCAGCGTGTGTGTGTGTGTGTGTGGTGTGTGTGTGTGTGTGTGTGTGTGTGTGTGTGTGTGTGTGTGTGTGTATTCGTGTCCATAATGCACGCTAGAAATTCCATTCTGGAAAAAATAGACGATGTTGTTCATCTGAGGGACGGTGGGCGGAGGGGGATTCTTACTACGACTTGGTTAATCAAGACTATCTAGAATATGTTAGTCTTTCTTTTCTCGTGTTTTATATTTAGGAGTTAATTCTGGCTAGCGTAAAACAATTCTAACCATCTAGGCATGAATGATGCCTTTGTATGAACGAGTGTTTCATGTAAAATCGAGGAGCAATAGAGTGCCGACAGGATGCTTCTGAGCTCATGACGAGGCCGGATACAGAATTATAGATGGACAGATGGCTATATGAATAAGTAAATGGATAGATGTATGAATGGATGAATAAACAAATAAGAAAATATGTAGATTAATAAATAAATAATTGAATATTACAAAGAAATAAATGAGAAGTCATTTAGGCGTATCAGTTTGGTTTTATGTACAAGTAAAACTGATTTTTAAAACTTCAAATTGTATCACACTTCGGAATTTTGTTCCGTTCATTGACTACACAGTTGAAGAGGTTGGCTTTTTTTTATTTATCGATTACATCTACACAATGAAAGCTTCTATAAACATCTCTGACGATAGTTCCAACACCAAACCTGATAATATCTGCAGAAAATGGTGAATGAAAACGATACTATCTCCGCAAAAACGACTATATCACGTTCTCCATGGAAACAATGAGCCATCTTCGATCAGTATCGTTATACGGGGTGTCGATAATCTGTAAATTCCAACCAATATTTGGTAATGCTTTTCCTAACCTAGTCTAACCAAACCTAACCTAACCCACCCGAACCCAACCCAATCAAACCAAAGCAGTCTAACCAATCCTAACCTGTCTTAACTTAATTTAACCTAACCTAACCTATCTTAACCTAACCTAATCTATCGTAACCAAATCAAATCAAACCAAATAAAACTAACCAAACCAAACCAAAGCAACCCAAATCAGACCAAACCAAACCAGACCAGACCAAACCTCACTTAATCTAACCTAATCCTAACTTAACACAAGGTCTCGGAAAATTCGGAAAAAGACGGCGAAGTTATTATCGTCTTAGTTTATCTAAAAAAAAATCGTTTAGAAGAGAGAGAAGTCTCATTGGCAGTGACTTCATCGCATGAAGTTACAGAATTCACTCTAATGACGACGATTATTTTCCTCTGGATTGTAGCTTAATTGCTGGCACCTGAATGAACCGTCATTAGATGTGTAACCCGTCTTCCATATCACACTCGATTGTTAACTTTCTCATCTGATAGAGACTGTCGTTGAGAATGATCGATGGAGCGTCTGTGAGATATCTGACTCGGTGGGTCAGAGTCCCTCCCGCGCCCACTTTCAGTTCAAGAACGACATTGTCTACCCAAAGACAATAAAGGGAATTAGTCGTTTAATTTATAGAATTAAAGTAAATCCGAGGGCCATAAGTCTGGTAGAGAAAAAATACAGTAGGTAGTCGGGTTTACGACAGTCAGACTTGATAAAGGGTGATAATTTGCAGAACCACAGAGATGAGGAGGTTTGTTTGTCAGCGAACATTACTTGGGGGCGCCTGGCACTGCTCCAGGAAAGCACAATTTGCTGCATTCCGAAGGTGTCAATGAAAGGGTTATTGCAGTTGTTCAAAATATAGTAAGAGAAGGACGGTTGTCAACATCTTAGCCCCTTTAGTAGTGTAACACTCCTTTGAACTAAATAAAATTGCACGACGACATTAAAAAAATGTAGGTTATGATACCATGTCGAGGGAGTTAATCGATTTCGTATGATTGAGCCATATATTGCGATGGGTTCACCCATTCTCTGCAGTGGAGGCCCCTCCCTCAGTCGAATTGAATTTTCTCGGTCGAGCTGACATTAAACATTACACAAAACAATGCAAATATGAAATCCTCTCTCCAGTCCAAATCTTTACATTAAAGAAACGTTTTCGCTTGGAAAAAATGCATGCCCTCCTTTGCAGGATTCTAATGAAAGGGATGCCATCATGGTGTACGAGTAATTAGTTCACCTTAAACCATGACGACGAGCCGACTGTGGAAAGTCAAAGACTTTATCATGCCGACGCGATGTAACGGGACGCGATGTAGGTGAGTAGGTGGGTGATAGAATACTTGGGCTGGGGGAGTGAGCTCCAGCTCGTTGCGATTCAAGGACAACTTTGGCGGGCACGACTTGCAGGCTTTCTTTGGGAGTACCAACTTTCGTCCCCGTCGCCATTGTCTGAGTCGTCGCCATCGTCGTTGCCATCTTCTTTTCTTCTTCTTCTTCTTTCCTTCTTCTTCTTCTTCTTCTTCTTCTTCTTCTTCTTCTTCTTCTTCTTCCTCTTCTTCTTCTTCTTCTTCTTCTTCAACTTTGCGTTCTTCTTCTTCCTCTGCTTTTACTTCTACTTTTACTTCCTCTCCTCCTCCTCCTCCTCCTCCTCCTCCTCCTCCCGCTACAGTTTATATTTTTATGTTTTTCTCTGTGAAGTCCCTTCAGCTGAATGAAATCTTCAGGCGTCAGCTCCAACAAGATTCCGTCCAAGGCGTCCTACTTACCTGTATCTTATATCCATTGATTAGCTATTTTATCCAAGGAGACAATATCGCTCCGAAGAGATGGAATCATAGAAGTAGTAAAGGAGAAATTTAAGGGGGATAGCAGAAAGGAAGGCTATCAGAGTGGTTAGCATTCTTAGTGACTAGCCCGAAGGGTTGTCACTAAAGTCCTATCGAACTTATGAGTCGGAGCGTCCTCGTGGCCAAGGAAGCGTCATGTACGGCGACGCCCTCACAGCTGAAGAGAATCGTAAGGCGGTAGCCATGACAAAATTCGTAAAGTATGCCACCAAGTGAGAAGCCTCCTTTGGCTTAATGAAATAAACTCGCAGCAGCCAAAGTTAGATATATACAGAAGTGTGCGGCATCAAAAGAGTTAACCTATTAAACCTTCACTTTCTTCCTTAATTTATTCATTCCTGTACTTGTACGTTCATTACTTTTTCCTTCTCTCTTCACTCACTCACTCTCTGCTTCCTCTCGCTTTTCAATTTGCCTTTCTATCACATTCCATTTGCAATTAATGTCTCTCTAATTTATTTGAGTAATTACATCATTACGCCCTATATATTATCTCCATTCCCTAATAAATGTCACTCCCTTTCCTTTCTTCTTTTCTGATCTTTTATTAATCCATTTTTGTTGTTGTTGTTTTACTTGATTTTTTATTCTTCTCTCCATATACCTTCTGGTTTGTTTGTTTGTTTGTTTTTCTATCTCTTATTGTCGTTGTTATCTTTGGCTCCTCGAAACTTCTCCACCCTACTACTCCCCAATTTACTTACCTCTCAAAATTAAGATCGTGTCACTTCCCCGCCTTCTCTTCTTCCCTCCTTCCCGCCTTCCCTCTTCCCGCCTTCTCGCCTTCCTGCCTTCCCGCCTTTTTTTTTTTTTTTCATTCAAGGCCTCTTCCCGTCTCGATAAACCGAGATTTCTTTCCTTTCGCCTTCGATACCAATTGATTCCATTTATTTTTGTTCCCCTGATCATTTTACCCTGTTTTCCTATTACCGGCTCTAGCCTCCCGCCCCCCAACAAATTTTGTCTTTGTCTCTCTTCCTCTCCCACCATCTTCTTTTACTCCATGTTCAGTCCAACGGTCCACCCACGATTCCTTCTCCTGGTTTCCCCTTTCCCGCCTTTCCCCTTTCTATTCCCACATTTCGTCCCCTCTTTTGATCTCCTCTGCTTGTGCCTTCCAGTCCACACGTGCCTCATAGGAGGGGGAAGGCAATGAAGCAGAGCATGAATGAGGAAGAACAGGAGGGAAAGGGACAGCCGAGGAGTTAAGTCCAAATTGGACGCATCAGATGGGATTGCAGAGGATAGAGGAGGGGAGGATACGAGTGGTTCTTCCAGGCAGTGAATAGAGCTTGAAAAGCAGAGGTGGGGGGGAGGGGGGCCAAGGAGATTCTCCATGGACTCTTAGGGGTGCCCCATTAAAATAAAATGCTGTGAGCGAGAGACGAGAAAGATCAGAAGGGGAGATGTTGAGAGAGTGAGGTGAGGTGGCTTCCCACGGACCCTTGAAGATCAGACCGAAGAAGAAATAATACTTTGAGAAAATATTGATGTGTATCAATAACAAAGATATGCAGCACTGATAAACACACAATGGTAGGTGGAGAAACTTAAGAAACCAATTATATACTGAACTAAATGGAAAGAAAGTTTCTTGGCATGTGATGGGGCTAGTTATGCATATATAATAGGTATCCAAATCAACTGTACAGGGTTTCTTCTCGGTATCCATAAACATCCTGGAGGGGCAGAGGAAGATAAAGGGGAGGAGGGGAGGGGAAGATATGAAAGAGGAAAAAATTAAATGGAAAAAGAATGGTGTTTCTTTAATTATGCTTTTGGTATGACAGTATCAAATATTAGAGCTAGGAAAACGTAAAAGAGAGAAAGTAAAATACGAGAAGTATCATGATGTTAAAGAACAAAGGTGTCACAGAACGCTGTTTGTACGTCACCGAGATACAATGAGAAGAGGTAGACAGGGATACAAGAGGGTGCTTTGGAGATCATTCAAGAGGATATGTTTTGATGGACCAAGCCAGAGACGAAGATGAGCCAGGCTCCGGTAGGTAGTTGCAGGGAGAGAGAGAGGGTGGTGGTGATAGGAGGTGGCGTGGAGAGTAAAGGATCCGTTTTAGGGAAAGAGAAAGTATGAGGGAGACATAGGCAGGTTCTGGCCGGCCGGGGCAAGATCGGCGGGAATATCTAAAATGTTCCGGGACTTGAGGAAAGTGAGAGCTACCGTGGATATTAGGAAACTGTGAGAGCCAGAAATGTATCTGACAAACATTGTGCCCCCATGATTAAGGAGAGGATAATAGAATAAGAAGAGAAGGATACAGGGATGAGAAAGGATCACTTAAGAACCCAATTGAAGGCGACAACAGAAGCAAGTGAGGAGGGAGAGGATGGAGGGCGACGGGGAGGGAGAGGAAGAGGAGGAGAGAGCTCGGGAGAAGCCCCATCCAACCCGGATAGCGTGCAAAGTTACATAGTCTCCCCGACTCTCTCCCCACTCCCCCTCCGCCTCCCAACCCCATCTCTCCTCGCTCCAACTGGACCAGTTACTGATATTCTTGAATTCTTTAAAGACGTCTGTGGCTCCCATTTTCTTTAACGTTTCCCTAAAATTCAGTTCCCCGTGTCATCATTGTCGTCAATATCATACTCATGCCTACATACAGTATATGTACATATGCATGCAATTATATATATATATATATATATATATATATATATATATATATATACTGTATATATACATATATATATATATATATATATATATATATATATATATATATATATCAATTCAGCTATTCCGAGTCCACTGCTGAACAAAGGCCGCCATAGCATTCCATGATTCACACGACCGCGCCAACCTCTGCCACGTCACTCCTGCAAACTTCTCTATTTCGTCTCTCCACCTTCTGTCTGGTCTCCCTCTTCCACGCTTCCTATCTCGCGGCGTCCACTCAGTAACACACTTGCTCCATTGCTCATCAGTCGTTCGCACTAACTTACCTGCCCAATTCCACTTCCTCTCTTTTACCGCCTTCACAATATCTTTCACTCTAGTCTGCTCTCTCACCCAACTTGCTCTCTTTCTCAGCGTTATTCCCATCATTGATCTCTCCATTTTCCTCTGTGCAGTCCCTAGTTTTTTGTTTTTTTTTTCATCGCCTTCGTTCATTTCTAAGTCTCACACCCGTAGATTATTGCGGCAGACCGATTATTTTGCTATCAAATGAATATAAAGTATTCTCCAAGATCCTTACAAACAAACAAGTTTTAGATGGAAACGAACCGAAAGAACAGGCAGGCTTTAGGAACGGATATTCGATTCTAGACCATTTGCAGGCGATGAACCAACTAATCGAGAAAACGACAGAATACAATATACCTCTATGTTTAGCTTTTGTATTTATTAGATTACGAGAAGGCCTTTGACTCGGTAGAACAAATAGCAGTACTAAACTCGTTACGCAAGCAGAGTAAAAAACAAACAGATCGTAAGAGTTTTAGAAAAAAAAATATGCGAAAGGTACCGCTATGATTCGACTACATAAAGATACAGAAAAGATCAAGATCGAGAAAGGAGAACAGCATGGTGATACCATTTCACCCAAATTATCTACAGCTTGTTTGGAAGAGATTTTCAGAAGGTTGAGTTGGGAAGAGAAAGCTTTGAAGATTAATGGCGAATATTTGAATCACCTAAGATTTGCAGGTGACATTATTCTTATCTAAGAGAAGGCAAAGTACTTGCAAGATATACTGAGTGATCTGAACAAAGAAGGTCTCTAAGTAG
>NC_134790.1:53458543-53466043 GCF_046742065.1 Oratosquilla oratoria | reverse complement strand
CCACCCAAGCATCATCAACTCAAGAGATGCCAGTTAGTCTTTTACCTCTACCAAGGTAATACGTATTAGCCCGAGTTACTGGACAGTTTTCCGTTCCTTTAAGAATATTGTATAACTTAAATCTTTCATACATTGGAATTTAAATCCTAAGCTCTGTAGAAATCTATTGTTTCAAGGAAACATTGAATTTGAATTACTTTTAATTCTTACAATTATAGATAACAACTTGGGCCGGTAAGCTCTGAGCCCGAGCGCATCCTCAACTCAAGAGATGCCAGTTAGTCTTTTACCCAGCTTACCAAGCTAATTTGTATTAGCCCGAGTTACTGGACAGTTTTCCGTTCCTTTAAGAATATTGTAGAATTGAGATCTTTCATACATTGGAATTTAAATCCTCAGCTCTGTAGAAATCTATTGTTTCAAGGAAACATTGAATTTGAATTACTTTTAAATTCTTACAATTATAGGCTGTAAGCTGTAAGCTCTGTGCCCGAGCGGCCGAGCCGAGAAGCAGCTCGACTATGATTGGGTGACGAGTCAGGCGCGTTTGAACGAGTGCGAGATAACGTCTGCTCATATATAGGAGCAATATCTATATTCTGACACAGCCCACCTAGAGTAGACGAATCCCAGACGCTGAACGAAAATAACTGTGGCCAGGCGAAATAAATGGAGTCCGAGCTAACTTGCTGTAATTACATGTTCATTTTAGAAAATCTAATACTCGGGCTAAGCCCGAGTAGCCTGATGGCCGGAGTCGCCACTGATATATATATATATATATATATATATATATATATATATATATATATATATATATATATATATATATATATATGTGTATTTACCTAGTTGTATTTTGCGGGAAGGGGAGCTATGCTCGTGTTGTCCCGCCTTTGTATCTTGCAGTGTCTAGTTTGTTTTTAAACTCATGAATGGTTTTTGCGCATACTATTTCATTGTCCAGTTTGTTCCAAGTGTCCAAAACTCTATGAGGAAAACTGTTTTTCTTCAGTTCTCTTCTATAGCTATGTTTTTTTATTTTCTTTCCATGTCCTCTTGTGTTTCTTTTGTCCCAGTTAAGTAAGTTCTCACTATCGAGTACCTCTGTGCCTTTCATGATTCTGTAGATGGTCAATAGGTCACCTCTCTCTCTTCTTTGCTCCAGTGTCGGTAACTCCAGTTTAGCCAATCTCTCTTCGTATGATAGGTTTGCAAGTGCAGGTGCCATTTTTGTAGCTGCTCTTTGGATTCTTTCTATTTTCTTTATATTCTTTTTGGTACTGGGGGACCACAATGTCGCTGCATACTCTAATCTAGGCCTTATCAATGTAACCAATATTTTTTTCATCATGTCTTCGTCCAAGTATGTAAACGCCACTTTTATTGATCTTAGCAAGTTGTAAGTCTCCCCGACAATTTTGTTAATCTGTATATCATAGGACAAGTCGTTCGTGATAATTACTCCCAAATCTTTTTCGGATCCTACTTTCTTTACTTCTTTGGTTCCAATTGTATATTTTCCTGATATTCTGTTTTTGCTTTTTCCAAACTCCATTATGCTACACTTCTTCGTATTAAAGTCCACTTCCCATTTCTGACTCCAGTTCCATACCCTATTTAGGTCTTCTTGCAGTGCTTCACAGTCCTCATCAGTTTCTATTTTCCTTAGCAGTTTGGCGTCATCGGCAAAGAAGCTCATGTAGCAGTTCACGTCCTCATCCATGTCATTCATATAGATAGCAAACATTATTGGTGCCAGCACAGATCCTTGCGGTACTCCACTGATCACCTCTTTCCAGTCTGAATATTTTTCTCTGAGCACTACTCTCATCTTTCTACCAGTCAGAAAGTCCTCTATCCATTTTAGTAGGTTTCCCTGTATTCCTCCTATGTGTTCCAGTTTTTTTAGTAGTTTTCTGTGTGGTACTTTGTCAAAGGCTTTTTGCAAGTCTAGGAATGCACAATCAGCCCATCCATTTCTTTCTTGCACTATGTCTATTAGTCTTGAGTAAAAGCATATTAAGTTTGTGGAGCATGATCTTCCTTGTCTGAATCCGAATTGTCTTGGGTTTAATATGTCATTGTCTTCCAGATGTTTTACCCATCTATTCTTGATTATTTTCTCACAAATTTTGGCAATGGTGCTTGTTAGTGATACTGGCCTATAGTTGGTGGGTTCTTCTTTGTTTCCTCCTTTGTGTATTGGTACAATGTTAGCGTTTTTCCAGTCCTCGGGTATCTTTCCTTCTTTGAGTGAGCTGTTTATTAAGATGTGTATTTTGTCTGTTAGTTCTTCTTTGCACTCCTTTAGAATCCAATTTGCAATACCGTCCGGGCCATGTGATTTTCTGACATGTGTGTGTGTGTGTGTGTGTGTGTGTGTGTGTGTGTGTGTGTGTGTGTGTGTGTGTGTGTGTGTGTGTGTGTGTGTGTGTGTGTGTGTGTAATTATACCTATAATAGGTGCGGTTGTGCAAGTTATATAATTTTGTTATTAAGAAAAAAAATAATTCAGGAACCTCAGGAGGTCTATTGACTTTATATCTCATGAGCTGTTACCCCTTTTGCGTCTTTCCTCCAGTTCCTTTTCCATTTGCTCTCTATGTATGTTTACTGTGACTTTCTTTGTTACATAATGTTCCCTGAAGATGTATGGTTAACAATTTTGGGTATCCTGTTATTTCATTTCCTAGTGGTTTCTGGAAATATTTTCAATCACGTGTTCAGTGAAATTGTTATCATATATAAACATTTATAGGGTATTTAAAAAATTCTCATTCTCTTTAAAGATCTATTAAGATAACTATTACATGAGGAATCGTATAACACTGGTTGCAGAGTATATGATTCACAAAATTTTGGTAGAATTGAACTGAGCTTCCTAACCCCACTGATCAAATTTTTGGTACTCTTCAGCGTGGGCACCACCCTTTTCGAAATAAAGAAAGCCGCTCTTTCACAGTCTTGGTCAGCATCAAACAACATTTCAAGTGTAACAAGAGTGAACGCGTTTCTGATCCGCTTTTCTCATGTAGGGAGGTCTCGTGACCTGATGGTCCACACTTTGGTCTTATACAAACAAACAAAAAATACGAGCATCCCATTTTACGGGATCGTGGTAACCAATCCACCGATCCGGGAACTCATTCAGACATGAGCGAACCTCACGTGAGTAATGAGCAGGGGCACCGTCTACCAAGAACTTTCTAGCATGTCGGCTGTACCTGATCTTTGAGGGGTGCAGAACTCCTGAAGCATCCAAAGGTAATTTTCTCCATTGACGTATATGGAGTTTCCATCTTGATTGCGAGAGAAAAACGGTGAGTTAGTTGGCGCAGTGCCGGCAAACGGGATGCTTGCTCGACAGATCTGACACCATGTGACTCCGTTTTGTGTGGCTTTATTAAGGGCTAAGTGCATGTACGCCATCAGACCACGAGACTTACACACACACACACACACACACACACACACACACACACACACACATATATATATATATATATATATATATATATATATATTTATATATATATATATATATATATATATATATGCAAAGTAGACCACTTAGAAAAAGAAACTAACGAGGCAGAGCGCTTTCGTACATTACATCTTCAGTGCAAAAAGTACATAGTTAACGGAAATACATAGATTATATATACATGAAAAAGGAACAAGGACAGTTTATATAAGGGACCCCTGGAAGGCGGTCTGTCAGGTCGCAAGGGTCAATGCGTCCACTAATGAGGGTGGGGCGACATTAGTTCACAGTCGCAGGGTTACATTTTACCTGTTCTCTTCCAAATAGTATTAAACGTTCAGTTTTCTCTTCAATGTTTCTTAGAGCTTTCCGTATTTGCAGTCCTGAATTTATTGATGACGAAAACAGAAATGTTTTTAACGTTGGGCTAAAATCAAAATACCCTAAATAATTTCTTAATATTGCTTACAATTTTGCAAGGAAATAATTTTTAACTCCTCAGCCAAAATCACCTTTTAGTTACCATAATATTCTATTTTTGCCATTTCAAGAAAATTTGTTAAGTGTTACAGAATTATTAAAAAAAAAATTAACGTAAAGGTAGTATTTAAAAAATTATAGTACAGTAAAAGATATGCTCATCAATAATAGTATTGAAGTTAAAAAAGGATGCATTTATAAAATTCCTTGCAAAATGTGCAATCAATTTTACATAGGTCAAACTGCCAAACCCCTAAACATTAGAATTGAACAACATAAGAATAATGTTAGGGATGGCAATAATTCCAATGGAATCTTCAAACATATTGAACTGAATAACCATCCAGTTGATTGGGGTAATGCCCATGCAATCTATTATACTAACAACATAATAGTAAGAAACTTAATAGAGTGTAGTTTAACCCATACCACCAGTGATCAAAATACCAACCTACACAAGAGTTTATATAAACTTGACAATTTTATCTGTCAAGAAATAAGCAAAAATAATAACAGGTAAAATGTAACCCTGCGACTGTTATCTAATGTCGCCCCACACGCATTGACCCTTGCGACCTGACAGACCGCCTTCCAGGGGGTTAATGTCCTCTACACTTATGTAAACTGTCCTTGTTCCTTTTTCATGTATATATAATCTATGTATTTCCATTAAATATGAACTTTTTGCACTGAAGATGTAATATACGAAAGCGCTCTGCCTCGCTAGTTTCTTTTTCCAAGTGGTCTACTTTGCATAAGTGAACACACGTACCCGTGTTCTTATTAGCACACACACACACACACACACACACACACACACACACACACACACACACACACACACATATATATATATATATATATATATATATATATAGATAGATACAGACATACATACATACATATATATATATATATATATACATATATATACATATATATATATATATATATATATATATATATATACCTGCGTAAGTAACCACTAGGAAGAGTAAACTAACGAAGCAGAGCGCTTTCGTATAATTATATCTTCAGAAAATATAAAAAGAAGGAATCATAATTCCTTCTTTGTATCTGCACTGAAGATGTAATTATACGAAAGCGCTCTGCTTCGTTAGTTTACTTTTGCTAGTGGTTACTTACGCACTTGTGAACACACGCTCCTAGTGTTTTTATTGCATACACACACACACACACACACACACACACACACACACACACACACACACACACACACACAAATATATATATATATATATATATATATATATATATATATATATATATATATATATATATATATTCATTCAAATCCGGCAGTCTCAAAATTTGTCAGTTTCGGAGACACAAGAGAGCTGAATAATATCTGACGCTCACGAAAATCAAACTCATAAACAAATGTAGTGGCGCTCTTTAGGCGTTTTGCTCTAGCGATTTTATTCAAATAAGGAGACAAACTCGGAAAATTATAGGGTCGTGATCTCTGGAGACTCCATTTCATTCTACCTGCCCCTCAGCCGACAAGGATCGCATGGCGTTAGCCAGAATACATGCGCAAATAGCGTCGCCGGGATGAAGGGTGCAAACGTTTGTAAAACGTATGACCAGTGCTAATTTTTGGTTTATGGAACACGATCCAAAGCCGTCCGGAAAGAGAGAGAGAAAGGGAGAGAGAGAGAGAGAGAGAGAGAGAGAGAGAGAGGACATTTGGGCTATTATTTGCACTTGTCATTTCTCAAAATAAGTTGAGTTTACACCTTACGTACGCACTCGATGATGAGTCATTGTGTTTCTTTGCAGTGGCCAGATTTGCCAGGCTATGATACAAATTTGCGCCTGTGCGGACTAGTTGCACTAATCAGAGCTACTTTCCCTCTGGCTGGCCCTTTGACATTCTCTGTCGATGCTGTGGCCTAGCAACTAGCTGCTTGAGCATCGTTTCACCTCTTAGGCGACAACATGCCAACATTCATCCTGCTGCAGGCGTCATCAGCAGCACATGTCTCTGCCTGCCTACTCACGAATACATCGCTCTAAGATTCCTTCAATTGAGCTTCTATAACCTATGTAGCTATAGCAGCTGCCACAACTTAACGTCATTAGTTTCTGGGCTACCTCTGTATCGATTAAAATCGTCTGAGGTGAGTCTAAGCCAGCCCCAGGGATTTTCTTAACCAGATCGAGGAGGTAGGAGTATAAAGTAATTATACCGAGTATCCATACCTATTACTCACCACTTATTAGTGCTTAAACTCCCTATCTTTTGCCTTCCAAATCGATATCTTTTTGTATTACAAAACACCCACAGCTATCTCTCACTCATTAACAAAATCTGAATTTCTTAAATTGTTTCCATAATTGCGTCTGCCATAGCATTGAGTTTTGTATTTACGCCGGTAACTGAGTCTTTCTCTATTCACACAAGTTCTCAAACGTATAACTGTTCGAGTAACAGGACGTAGGTCGTTAGCCCCTCGTGTACCTGGCCAACAAATTCTTGCGGCTGCAGGTAACGGAGTGAAGTTATATTGTCATTATTGACACCTTTGTAATCCACAGGTGGTGAAAGAGCTACGCTGCTGCCACTACCAACGCTTCCTACTTTCTCTGCCGATTCCCTAATGATATTCACTGAATTCAAATTAATATCTTCCACGCTGTCCTCATTAGTTTTTAGAGCTTCGAATCTATTTTTAATTTCTAACTGAATTTTTTTATTATTATCCTTAACCTTTGCAAGGCTGATTTTCTTTTTTTAAACTATTTTATTTCTGAAATTGAACTTAGCTGTGCAACCTACCATTCTATGGTCACTACCTATGTTGACTTTATTTATTACCGTAACATTACTAACGCTTTTGCTCTCATCTAATATGAAGTCTATTTCGTTCTTTGTTGTTCCATTTGGACTTCTCCACGTCCATTTACGACCTACACGCTTTTAGAAGAAAGTGTTCATTATCCTCATGTTGTAGTTCTCTGCAAAATTTAGTAACATCTCGCCTCTGTCATTTCTTTCACCTACTCCAAACTTGGTAACCAATGCACGTCTCATCTCCCATCTTCTTCCCCACTTTAGCACTAAAGTCGCCTATTACCAATGTGTACTTACTTTTTTCTTGATCCATTACCTGACTTAAATTATCATAGAACGACTCAATTTCATCGTCTGAACTCTGTAAAGTTGGTGCATAAACCTGAATTATTTTTAGAGTGTATCTTTTACACAGCCTAATCGCAATCCAAGCTACCCTGTCCGATAAACTACTGAATTTGACTACGTTACCAGCAACATCTCTGTTGATCAAGAATCCTACTCCACTAGATCTTTCTTTGTCCTTACATCTACATACAGTAGAACAGGTGGTGACCATCTTGTGATTGTATCAGCTTTTCTTCCGTTCTTCGGACTTCGCTCTGTCCTACGATGTCTCACTTGATGTTGTCTAGTTCTTCCATTAAACTCTTCAGTCTGTGGTCTTCTGAGAGACTTCTTACGTTGTAAGTATAGATCTTTATTTTCTTCATGTC
>NC_134790.1:53443543-53453543 GCF_046742065.1 Oratosquilla oratoria | reverse complement strand
ACACACACACACACACACACACACACACACACACACACACACACACACACACACACGGACCTACGAGCTCTGAGCTCTCTTCCAGGAGGGAAATAGCTGTCGATCACGAGTCCAACACGTGATCCAAAGACTAAGTGAATACACATACACATACATGTGCGTGCACACCCTACCCGTACCGTTGATTGTCGCATCAACGTTGCAGAATACAAATAATAAGTTTCTCAAGTATGTGGCATAATTTCCTGTTTCTCACGGTCATTCATCATTGAAGCAGGATGTCGCAGTCACTCAACCCTTACCTCAAATTGAATCCAGTGTCTTTACACTATTTTAAATGTTACGCATTATTTCCTCGTCACTGAGCAGCAGACATTGTGTCATAATGATTCAGATTGTTGGGAATCGTCAAATGGAAGACATTAGTGCTATCAAAAAGGATCTCTTGTGTATTTTCACGTGCTTCAACATAAAGATAGCCTAACAATTATTTGTCAGATAATTGAATGGTAAGCTTTACTCTCTCCTATGTAATGGACTAAAGAGTAATTTATGTTTTTGAAACGAGATGTACGGATGAAAGTATAGTCCATTTGTAACAGACCGTGAACAAAGCCATATCTTTATCGTGTACAAACCACGACATAACGCGTGTTCCATGCCACGTGGCTATCGTGGTAATTGTACAAACCAAAACAACCACGTGGCATGGAACGCGTATTATGTCGCTCACAAGGACTTGATGCGCTTGTGACAGTGCGACTCTGCTTGGCCCGATCTAACCTAATCCAATGCAATTATGTAATTGTTCACCACGGGTCACTGCCCACACGGTATATATATCGCGTGGTTAGTGACCACTATAAAATTATCAAGAGATAACCAAAATTTATAGATAAGTTATTCAAGACCTACTATAATTGATTTCAGTAACCCCAGGTGGTGCTAGCACCTAAGGTTGGGAGACGCTGATCGTAATTGTCAAAGAGCCAGTGCTTGAGAGTAGATGCGAGATTGAGGATATTAATGAGCTTATGGGGTGATGAGCTATTGAAATTATGAAAATCTCACTCTCATTATCAAATATTCAATATTTCTATATACAGTGGTCTTCCGTCATAATTCCAGTTGAATGCTGACCACACGAAGCCTCGAGATATGCTTTCCTCATCGATATAATGTCCAGGACCTGCTCTGCTGTCCCGCGAACAGGTCCCGCTGCCCCAGAGCCTGGTACGCTCCTTAAGGGAACCACTGCCTTAAATTGCGGTTACACGAGAACGTACAACTGAAAGTTTATTGCCGAAGATGTAGACTATTGTTTCTTTTTTTCTTTTTTTTTTTGGGGGGGGAGACATCTGCATAATCAATGTAGAAATATAGTTCGTGTTCATTTGTACAGCAGTCAGCTTCCTCCATATACCAATGGATACTTAAGATATTTTTTGCGGAAATCATTGTGCGCTTTTATTCATGAAACTGAGAATCTAACCTCTGACTAAAAAATTTGTTTGAAACTTTACTACTTTGACAAAGTTCTTCGTTTGTTTTCCAATGACGTTGTTCTACACGTCAAATGCTCTGCCTGTACATCTACCCCTTATTTGCGCACAATCAGACAACCACGCAAAATGCTTTTGCAACAAAATTCTCTCTCTCTCTCTCTCTCTCTCTCTCTCTCTCTCTCTCTCTCTCTCTCTCTCTCTCCGTGCCCCCTTCGGTAAAAAAGGATGGGGCCCCCTCGGGGTGGAATCTCCTTTGATGGAGATTTCTTTGAGGTTGGAGACACACAAGTTTCACCCCTGTCTCTCCCACTTCAGAATAAAACAGTCTTAGTCTATTGCGTTCTCAGATCCTCCCTTTCCCCTTCGGTCTTCGTCCGCTGAGTAGAATAGGGTGGTGCTAACGAGTACAAAGGTAGATAAGATATGTTATGGTACGAAAGGGTTGTAGCGTGCCTCTTCAGATCTCGAGATGCTTGCCAAGACCGCACCCATAAGACCTTGGACTTCGAGGAACCAATGCCATGGACATCATTCATAGACGCAGTACACAGGAGAACCTCAACCTTGCACCTCGAGAAGCCCAAGGACTCTGGAAGTTCGAACCAAGGGTCGGCGTGGACTCAAGAGCTCAGAGTAACCAGTGTTATGGGAATCTAGGATATTTGGGCCACGAAACTACAACCTAGGACATTTGGGCCACGAGGGCGTCCTAGGGTGGATATTTGGGCCACAAACTATTTTTTTTCTTTTTGTTCCCTTTAAGTATATTACTAAGTATTTTATATAAATTTCTGTTATTTTTTGTGTTTTATTACCAACACTTATTTCACAATCGTGCAAATTTTTTAATGCAGAGAACGTTAATTTGTAGGGGTTCCGTTTCATTTGCAACCTATATTGAAATAGTATAGATCATGATTTTGTTGACCGTACCAAGAATATTTATCCAATTAAGGAAAGCTCGCCTTCCCCTCTATCCCACCCTATAAATGGAAAAAGTTATGTCAATTCATATTTTCAGACTAGAAAATTTAGTTCCTAGGTCTTGTAATGGTTACTGGAAGAAATGTTATTTTTCACCTGACGAGTTGCATTATGTTTTCAGTGTTCTTGTTTCCCCCTTTAGCAATTCGTTGGATTGCAGCTGGCTTGAGTGGTCTTATTTACATTTAGAAACGCCTTAGGTTCTGTAGGTGCTGCCAAGACCAGGAGGAATGTATGATTGTGAGCTGTGCCAGAATCACTGCAGCATGAAAAGCAGCAGCACCATACAAGAATCTTCTTATGCACTTAGATCCTGTGTGTGCAATTAAGTTCTGTAGGTGTAGTTAAGACATGGAGAAATGAAGGGTTGTGAGGTGAAATCGTGTGGTGCAAAAACGCCTCCGTTCAGTCGAGTGTATAGGTTTCGCTTTTCAATTTTTAGGGACTTGTGGTAGAAAACCATGCCGCTGTTGAATACCAGCAGGGAGTGAATCCACACATGATCGATCACTCGAACACTAGGTAAAAATTTGATCCATAGTAAGACAAAGCTTGATATACTGAAAGAGTAAAGTATAGAAAATAAGTTATTATTATTGAAGTGATATGATAGAAATTTTTAATGTATCAAATGCATGATATACAACGTAAGCTCCATGTATCTCAGACCATAAGCTGGTATTTGTAAATACACGGCAAGAGAAACATGATATAATAGCGCTGTTGTGACGCCGAGGGTTGTTGTAGTCGGAATTCAGTGTTCGCGGGTGACCCAGAAACACGGAGAGCGTCCGTCCCTTCTATCGGGGTTCCAGAAGTTTTCTTAGATGGGATAGATCTTGATGTTGACTTTTAACGGGTTTTCTTAATCCTAGTTGTACCTTTCTTACTCATTGGTTTTGGTTGTAAACAGATTAAAAGTCTGGTGTAATGGGAACGAGGGAGTGGCCACCTTCTCTTCAGTGGTAACATTTCTAGCTTTCTCATAAGTTTCAGTGTTTACTCATGGAGCATAAGTGTCTTTTTGCAACCTCTCACTCTTATTCTCTCTCTCTCCCTCTCTCTCTCTCTCTCTCTCTCTATATATATATATATATATATATATATATATATATACATATATATATATAAATTTATATATATATATATATATATATATATATATGTATATGTATTATACACACACACACACACACACACATACACACACACACACACACACACACACACACACACACACACACACACATATATATATATATATATATATATATATATATATATATATATATATATGTATGTATGTACGTATGTATATATATGCAAAATAACCACAGGAGAAAGGAAAATTGTAGACAGTAAGTACTTTCGTATATTACATCTTCAGATGTTATATACGAAAGTACTTACTGTCTACAAGTTTCCCTTCTCCTATGGTTATATTGCATTTTTGTATCAGGGTGCTTGCATACATATATATATATATATATATATATATATATATATATACATATATATATATATATATATATATATATATATATATATATATATATAATACTGAGGACCCACTTTCGGAGAAATAAGCGAAGATATAGAGATCTGTATATTTCAATCACTTACTGTGATCCTCTTCAGCAGATATGAATTACAGAGTAGAGAATAATGTGTATTTATACTGAAAGAGTGAGGTAAGCAAGAAGGGACGGGGGCTCAGGTCACGTGTCCGGCGCGCATTGCGTGGACCTTGGTGGCTCAGGTCACGTGTCCGGCATTACGTGGACCTTGGTGTCTTTTGTCCACCGCTAATGTAGATGGTAACATTTTATTCATAGCAAAAGAAGAAACACAATCTGGTGACCATTGACCATAGGAAATGTTATAATTTGGAAAATTGTTTATTAGGGAGGATTCTACCATTTTTCTTCTGAAACTACATTTGGATTTGTAAATTATTTCAGCATCGTCCCAATTTATCCGGTGGTTTTTTGTTGGCGACGTGCTGAAATACCGCGGAATTTTCCTGCCCGTATTTTACAGAGTTCTTGTGCTCCTTGACCCTGGTAGTGAGGTCTCGACCCGTCTGTCCCCAATATACATCCTTGGAATCTAAACAAGGTAATTTGTAAACTCCAGGAGTTGTATTACTCTTGGATCTATGATGTATATTGACGACTTTACTGAACAAATTGTTGGGATAATTGAAGATAAAATTTACCTTTTACTTTGGTAACAAATGAGACAAGTCATTAATTGATTTATTAAAAGGTAATTTTATGCATCTATTATCCCAATTATGATTCAAGGCAGAATGGGAATCTGTTTTGTGAAAACTAATTTTAGCCTTACTAAGAGCTTTTTGTAAAAACCACGGCGGGTATCCTAATTTAGTTAGTTGATTTCTTACTGAATTTAGTTCCAATTCTAAATATTGGGAGCTACAAATTCTCAAAGCCCGTAAGAATAGGCCTGAAGCTACACTATATTTTATTTTGTCAGGATGGTGGCTAAAGAAATGTAGGTAGCTCCCTGTGTGTGTGGGCTTCCTATAAACTGTGAAGGACAAAGACTCCGCATTTCTTATTATCAATATATCTAGAAAAGGTAATGGGAAATAGATCACAAATTACCTTTTCTATAAACTGTGAAGGACAAAGACTCCGCATTTCTTATTATCAATATATCTAGAAAAGGTAATGGGAAATAGATCACAAATTACCTTTTCTAGATATATTAATAATAAGAAATGCGGAGTCTTTGTCCTTCACAGTTCATAGGAAGCCCACACACACAGGGAGCTACCTACATATCTTTAGCCACCATCCTGACAAAATAAAATATAGTTTAGCTTCAGGCCTATTCTTACGGGCTTTGAGAATTTGTAGCTCCCAATATTTAGAATTGGAACTAAATTCAGTAAGAAATCAACTAACTAAATTAGGATACCCGCCGTGGTTTTTACAAAATCTCTTAGTAAGGCTAAAATTAGTTTTCACAAAACAGATTCCCATTCTGCCTTGAATCATAATTGGGATAATAGATGCATAAAATTACCTTTTAATAAATCAATTAATGACTTGTCTCATTTGTTACCAAAGTAAAAGGTAAATTTTATCTTCAATTATCCCAACAATTTGTTCAGTAAAGTCGTCAATATACATCATAGATCCAAGAGTAATACAACTCCTGGAGTTTACAAATTACCTTGTTTAGATTCCAAGGATGTATATTGGGGACAGACGGGTCGAGACCTCACTACCAGGGTCAAGGAGCACAAGAACTCTGTAAAATACGGGCAGGAAAATTCCGCGGTATTTCAGCACGTCGCCAACAAAAACCACCGGATAAATTGGGACGATGCTGAAATAATTTACAAATCCAAGTGTAGTTTCAGAAGAAAAATGGTAGAATCCTCCCTAATAAACAATTTTCCAAATGATAACATTTCCTATGGTCAATGGTCACCAGATTGTATTTCTTCTTTTGCTATGAATAAAATGATACCATCTACATTAGCGGTGGACAAAAGACACCAAGGTCCACGTAATGCCGGACACGTGACCTGAGCCACCAAGGTCCACGCAATGCGCGCCGGACACGTGACCTGAGCCCCCGTCCCTTCTTGCTTACCTCACTCTTTCAGTATAAATACACATTGTTCTCTACTCTGTAATTCATATCTGCTGAAGAGGATCACAGTAAGTGATTGAAATATACAGATCTCTATATCTTCGCTTATTTCTCCGAAAGTGGGTCCTCAGTATTATTTTACAAATGTGCTACGACATAACTTTGTTGTGATATATATATATTTATATATATATATATATATATATATCTATATACATATGTATATAAATATGTGTGTATATAAATATATATATATATATATGTGTGTGTGTGTGTGTGTGTGTGTGTGTGTGTGTGTGTGTGTGTGTGTGTGTGTGTGTGTGTGTGTGTGTGTGTGTGTGTGTGTGTGTGTGTGTTTGATTCATCATGGTCTTGGATCAAGTCTTGGACTCGTGATCGACAGCTATTTCCCTCCCGGAAGAGAGCTCAGACCTCATATATGATCGATATATGGGTAATGCTGTAACCTTACACGCACATACCCACACCCAACTCCCCTCCCACGAGTTGAAGTAACGACCCACAGCGCACCGATACTTAAGTTATTTCAGTCCCGGGCGGGATTCCAGTCCGGACAGCCGTAGTGGGAGCCAGGAACTCTACCAGTATATCATGATAGATCGCAGTTATAAGAATGAACGCGGCGTCGGGGGCTGTAGTTAGTGGTATTTTCCAAAAATTGATTTACAGAGAAATTATTAAAATATTGTATGGTGTTAGTCATCTTCTTGTAGCAAGTGCAGCCGCCAAGAATATTATAAAAATGTGATTAGGATACGAAGTGGAAGTTGACAATTAATGTACTTTCACCTTTAACATCGCCATTGCCTTAATGCGATAACAAAGCTTAATGTTCTGGAAGTCCCGTCCTTTCATTATTGGGCGGGAGTTTTATTCCACGCTTGTATGTGACTTATGATTTACGAATCATAGTGAAAGTGACGCGAAGAATTTACGCCAAGAAGCGCGTAGTTGAAATCGAAGCCGGTCGTTACCTCTGGTGTTTCTCAGTGGTTCCCAGACTGGAGGTAAATTACATCCAGGGGTAAGAGGGTGAGGGAATGTGATAATTTTGGAGGCGTAACGATGGGGTGAAAAAGATAAGAATTCAAGAAAACACAAAAATAGTACATCTTTGTGCATAAGATATCATAAATATTCAAAAACAGTTCTAGGAATAAGTTTTGAGATGCCATGGTAAATTAGGTCCAAGTGAGTAAGAGAAAAAATGGGAACCACTAATCTACCAACTCGAACGGCCAAGGCAATAACACTCGCTGGGGAGCAAACCCGGGCCTACGTGGATTGTGGTTCGAGTTCTGCTAAGAGCGAGTCACCGCATACGATCTTATATCTCCAAGCTATGACGAAGGAATTTATTTATTGTGTAGCTTAGTGAACACGATTATAAGTTTCATTTTGATCAACCTTTCTCTAGTGCACTCAAATGGGACGCCATCTGAAGACTTTGTCACTGTCATCTAGAAGTCTCGACTTTCTCGTCATAGAGCGATTCTAAGGAGAAAATTTGCAACAATTGTAAGGACAATAGCTCGCGGCAATTACTCTGTCGTTGTCGTCTCGTGGTGCAGTATACGGAATGTCTTGTTTGGTAACAGCAAAATTATGTTATTTTTCCTTTCTTTATGCATTAAGTTGTTTTTATTTGTGTATATGTTTGTTTATTTAACCATTTGTCACTTAATTTTTCATTTATTTTTTATATTTGCAAAATATAAATATCAATTTGTTTTATTCATTTATTGATTGATTTATTTACTTACTTATCTTTTTATTTGTTTACATATTGATTTATTCCTTTCTATATTTACCTATTTATTTATATATTTGCTTATATGTTTATTCATCTATTTATATATTTGCTTATCGACCACTTATCTGTTTATTCAATATTCATCTATTTATCTATCTACTATTTACTCATTATTTATTTATTCATTAATTTCCACTCATAGTTTATTCATTTGTGTTTTATTCATTTATTTGTTCATTCATTAGTTTTCATTTATAATATATCTATTTGTGTATCTATTCAGTTATTTATCCAATCATCCATTCAATACTTTTAATTTCTTTACTTACGTATTTACTAATTCATTCATTTAACCGTTAGCTCCCACCCGACGAAATATATGTGGTCCCAAAATAGTGACGCAATTCTATTTAAATTTTCTACGTTAATGCTAGACAATTTTATTCAGGTGAGGGATGTATACCTTGAACAAAATGGTTTCTCAATAAACTGTGACCCCTTTTTGACATGAATTTACCCCCAAGCCAAAAAAATTAAATAAAGCAAAATAAGATAGAATTGAATTGGAAAAAAATTAAATAGTAACTTTTATTTATTTGTTTGTTTATTTATTTATTTTGTTTATAATGGAAGAGATGGCAGTGAGGGGAAGATGGGCAGAATATTTTAGGGAGTTGCTAAATGTGAAGGAGGATAGGGAAGGAAAGATAGCTGCAGTGGGAAATGCGAAGAAAATGAGAGTGATGAGTGAGGAGAATGGAGGAGAAATAGGGAAGGATGAGGTGAAGGCAGTTGTAAAGATGATGAAAGCAGGTAAGGCACCTGGTCTGGATGGATGCCATGCAGAATGTCTGAAAAAGGGAGGTTCAGTGATGGTGGACTGGTTGGTGAGGTTATTTAATGTTTGCTGGAGAGAGGGTAGAGTACCGGAGGACTGGAGAAGTGCCTGTATAGTTCCACTTTACAAGGGAAAAGGGGACAAGTGTGAATGTAGTAGTTTCAGAGGGATTAGCCTGTTAAGTGTAGTAGGGAAGGCTTATGGGAGGATCTTAATTGAGAGGATTAGGAGAGGAACAGAAGGAGTAATTGGTGAGGAACAGTGTGGTTTTAGGACAGGTAGAGGTTGTGTAGATCAGATCTTTGTGGTAAGACAGATATGTGAGAAAGCTATAGGAAAGGGGAAGGATGTTTTTTGGGCTTTTATGGATCTGGAAAAGGCTTATGATAGGGTAGACAGAAAGGCACTGTGGGAGGTTATGCAGATTTATGGGATAGGAGGAAAGCTTTTGGGAGCTGTCAAGAGTTTTTATGAGAGTAGTAGAGCTTGTGTCAGGATTAGAAATGGAGAGAGTGAGTGGTTTGAAGTAAAGGTGGGACTTCGTCAAGGATGCGTTATGTCGCCCTGGCTGTTCAACTTATACATGGATGGGGTGGTGCGAGAGGTGAATGCTAGGGTAGTGGGTCAGGGATTGGAGATGGTTAAAGAAAATGGAGAAAAGTGGGAAGTGAGCCAGCTGTTGTTTGCGGACGACACTGCGCTTGTGGCAGGGTCAGAGGAGGGATTGAGGAAGCTGGTGGCAGAGTTTGGGAGAGTATGTGATAGAAGAAAGCTGAAGATAAATGTGGGTAAAAGTAAGGTGATGAGATGTACAAGGGGCGAAAGTGGTAGTAGACTGGAAGTGAACATTAAGGGAGAGCGACTGGAGGAAGTGGATAGTTTTAGATACTTGGGTGCAAGTGTAGCAGGAAAAGGTGGAGTGAAGGTGGAGGTAGAATGTAGATTGAGAGAAGCGAGTAAATGCCTTGGTGGATTAAAGAGTGTAATGAGGAATAGACATTTAGGAATGGATGCGAAGAGGAGACTGTATGAAGGAGTGATTGTGCCAACAGCACTGTATGGGGCAGAAACGTGGAACATAAGAGAAGAAGAGAGAAGGAGTTTGAATGTGTTTGAGATGAGGTGTCTGAGAAGTATGGTGGGGGTTACTAGGCTGGATAGGGTGAGAAATGAGGAGGTGAGGAGGAGAACAGGGGTGAAATGGGAGATAGGGTTGATGAAAGAGTATTAGGATGGTTTGGACACATGGAAAGAATGAGTGAAGAAAGA
>NC_134790.1:53423543-53438543 GCF_046742065.1 Oratosquilla oratoria | reverse complement strand
ATATATATGTGTGTGTGTGTGTGTGTGTGTGTGTGTGTGTGTGTGTGTGTGTGTGTGTGTGTGTGTGTGTGTGTGTGTGTGTGTGTGTGTATTTACCCAGATGTATTTTACGGGAAGGGGAGCTATGTTCGTGGTGTTCCGTCTTCATATCTCGTTTTATCTAGACTTCTTAAATTCGTGTATTGTTTTCGCACACACCACATTCTCATCTAACTTGTTCCAAACGTCTATTACGCTGTGGGGAAAGCTGTGTGTGTGTGTGAGTGTGTGTGTGTGTGTGTGTGTGTGCGTGTGTGTGTGTGTGTGTGTGTGTGTGTGTGTGTGTGTGTGTGTGTGTGTGTGTGTGTGTGTGATTCACCTTGGTCTTTGGATCACGTGTTGGACTCGTGGTCGACAGCTGTTTCCCTCCCGGAAGAGCGCTCAGAGCTCGTATAACCGATCTATGGGTAATGCTGCGACCTTACACGCACACACACACCCAACTCCCCGCCCACGAGAGTTGGAGTAACGACTCGAACCGCAGCGGTACTGAAATTATTTCAGCCCTGGGCAGGATTCGATCCCGGACCGCCGCAGTGTGTGTGTGTGTGTGTGTGTGTGTGTGTGTGTGTGTGTGAAAGGCTGTGCCATTCCTTGTTATTTTAACCTCAGACCCGCCGCCATAACGTTGTCTTGATATCTTTCACATTATATAGATTTTGTTTTTGCTATTGCCGCGCGATATGATTCAGATCAGAGGTAGACTTGGGACAGAGCTAGGTTTAGGTTAGTCTGGACCCTGTTCCTCCCCACGACTGAATGAAATAACTTGGCGTTAGCTACAGTTAAGATCTATCGAGCAAGTTCCCTTATGAAAAGTCTCCTGTGTCGCTTCACCCTCAGAGTCTAACAAGAGAGCGCTATTGTTTACACTCCTTTCACATTACACAGTTGTTGGATACCCTCGTGATATAAACATTGAAGTGATGCACCATAACATGATCACACAGGCCTACTGCAAAGAGAAAAACAAAGAGGTTTCGCTAACATGAACTTCCTTGGTCAGACAACACCAGACGACATATTCCAGCATGTTATTCTGTGGTGATTTCTTCTTTACTTAAGAGTTTTATAGTTTCAATTGTCTTCTTAAAGACTGCAGTTACACAAACACCTTTTATAAAAATGAATACTGCACAGTTTACTCACACGGAAGCTTGTTCTTACAAAGTACTTCATCCAGCTTATAAAACTCGCAATCTGCATCTTGCAAAATGGCGTAAAAAAGGTGCTAAATCACTATTTGTCTGAAGCCTGTATCGGAGGGATGAGGAAATTTAAAGCAACATTTGAGAACAAACATTCTTTTTGTGCCACCACATTATTCAAAGGTACACAGATTGATTTGAAATAACATTTCAAAACAAACCTTCTTTCGTAATGACACGTCACTCAAAGGTACACAGATTGATTTCAAATAACATTTCGAAACAAACCTTCTTTTGTGATGACGTGTCTCTCAAAGGTCCACAGATTTATTGGAAAAAAAAAATTGAAACAAAACTTTAGTGTACTACCACGACAGTCTAAGATAATCAAAACGTGCAGCCTCGGGCCGTTATAAGTCATCCAGTTCAACTTATCAAGGTCATGAGAAGAAGCACCTCACACAAAAAGCGGCATGTCCACATAAGAGTGCTCTGCGAAAGCAATTTTTTTTTTTTTTTTTTTTTTTTTCAGTCATTACCCGCTTTGCGAGGTGGCCAGATATTAATGCCCTTGTCGGATCTCAAGGCCTGAAGGCCGTATGTCCTTACCTACGTCGCGCCTTGACCCTATTAGCAGAATTTTAACTGCCATCTATCTAGTTTCTCTTCTCTAGATTCTGGCGCCCTAGTCCGCTCGGTCGCCACGTTTCCTTATTTTAGTTCGCTGTATTTTACTCTTTAAGTTTATTCTATTTATCGATTTATCTATTAATTTTTCTATTTATCTATCTATTCATTTAGTTATTTATATGTTTATGTATTTTTATATATCAATTCATTCATTTATTTATTTACTTATTTATCTATTTATTATTTTATGTATTTATTTATTTGTTTATTTGTTTATTTATTTATTTATTTACTTTTTATTTATTTATTTATCCATTTATCTACTTATCTATTCATGTCTATTTTTCATGTATATATATATTTATCTATTCATCTATATTATCATTATTTTCCTTTAAGTGAAATATATTAAGCTATCCACCATACAGCCTGTGGGTACCTACGACACCTTTTTCTAGTCTCCTTCGTCTCCCCATACCCACCATACATCACCTTGCGACGAAGGGATTTGCTGGTCGTCACCAGGGTCATCCACGGTTTTGAGGCTGCATCTCTTTCTAAAACCGTTGTACGCGAAAGTAGAGTTCTCTCCCAGCGAGTCCCTTCCCGGACCACTGATACTTGGGATTCCTTCCCACTGCACTTCGGGTGATGTCATGCACCACCACCCCCCACCCCCCACCCCACACCATCCCCATTTACGTCGGATAATGGCCCACACACTGTGTGTGTGTTTTCTACGTGTTTTCCAATATTCTTCATGTTAATTTTAGTTCATCACAAGACAGTAAATTCATGCACTACGAGTATATAAAAATATTAAAATAATATTTGCACAAAAAAACCGCATGCATTCATAAATAACAAAATAATATTTACATTTATCTAATGTTGAACAGCCAGGGTGACATAACGCATCCTTGACGAAGTCCCACCTTTACCTCAAACCACTCACTCTCTCCATTTCTAATCCTGACACAAGCTCTACTACTCTCATAAAAACTCTTGACAGCTCCCAAAAGCTTTCCTCCTATCCCATATATCCGCATAACCTCCCACAGTGCCTTTCTGTCTACCCTGTCGTAAGCCTTTTCCAGATCCATAAAGGCCCAAAAAACATCCTTCCCCTTTCCTATAGCTTTCTCACATATCTGTCTTACCACAAAAATCTGATCTACACAACCTCTACCTGTCCTAAATCCACGCTGTTCCTCACCAATTACTCCTTCTGTTCCTCTCCTAATCCTCTCAATCAAGATCCTCCCATAAGCCTTCCCAACTACACTCAACAAACTAATCCCTCTGAAACTACTACATTCACACTTGTCCCCCTTT
Source organism: Oratosquilla oratoria (assembly GCF_046742065.1). Classification (NCBI taxonomy): domain Eukaryota; kingdom Metazoa; phylum Arthropoda; class Malacostraca; order Stomatopoda; family Squillidae; genus Oratosquilla; species Oratosquilla oratoria. The sequence goes on along the minus strand of NC_134790.1, from coordinate 53,435,391 downwards.
CCCTTGTAAAGTGGAACTATACAGGCACTCCTCCAGTCCTCCGGCACTCTACCTTCTCTCCAGCAAACATTAAATAACCTCACTAACCAGTCCACCATCACTGTACCTCCTTTTTTAAGACATTCTGCATGGCATCCATCCAGACCAGGTGCCTTACCTGCTTTCATCATCTTAACTGCTACCTTCACTTCATCCTTCCTTATTTCTCCTCCATTTTCCTCACTCATCACTCTCATTTTCTTAGCATGTCCCACTGCAGCTATCTTTCCCTCCCTATCCTCCTTCACATTTAGCAGCTCCCTAAAATATCCTGCCCATCTTCCCCTTACTGCCTTCTCCTTCATTATCATCTCTCCATCTGCACCTTTTACCTTTTCTTCTCTACTTGATTCGCCTCCTCTTCCTCTCTTAATTTCTTTCCAAAACATCTTTTTATTACTTTCAAAATTTTCTGTCATACTCTTACCCCATTTTACATCTGCTCTCCTCTTTGCCTCTTTTACCTTTTTCTTTACTTCTCTTTTCTTTTCTTTGTACGTCTCATGTGACTCCCTCGTCCTATTTTGTAACCAATCTGTCACCCTGGCTGTTCAACTTATACATGGATGGGGTAGTGCGAGAGGTAAATGCAAGGGTAGTGGGTCAGGGATTGGAGATGGTTAAAGAAAATGGAGAAAAGTGGGAAGTGAGCCAGCTGTTGTTTGCGGACGACACTGCGCTTGTGGCAGGATCGGAGGAGGGATTGAGGAAGCTGGTGACAGAGTTTGGGAAAGTGTGTGATAGAAGAAAGCTGAAGATAAATATAGGTAAAAGTAAGGTGATGAGATGTACAAGGGGTGAAAGTGGCAGTAATCTGGAAGTGAGCATTAAGGGAGAGCAACTGGAGGAAGTGGATAGTTTTAGATACTTGGGTGCAAATGTGGCAGGAAAAGGTGGAGTAAAGGTGGAGGTAGAATGTAGATTGAGAGAAGCGAGTAAATGCCTTGGTGGATTGAAAAGCGTAATGAGGAATAGACATTTGGGAATGGATGCTAAGAGGAGACTGTATGAAGGAGTGATAGTGCCAACACCACTGTATGGAGCAGAAACATGGAACATAAGAGAGGAAGAGAGAAGGAGCTTGAATGCATTTGAGATGAAGTGTTTGAGAAGTAGGATGACTAGGCTAGATAGAGTGAGAAATGAGGAGGTGAGGAGGAGAACAGGGGTGGAAAGGGAGTTGGGAGATAGGGTTGATGAAAGAGTATTAGGATGGTTTGGACACATGGAAAGAATGAGTGAAGAAAGACTAGTAAAAGAAGTATGGAAGGCAGATGTGGAGGGAGTGAACATGAGGGGACGTCCTAGGATGAGATGAATGGATGGGGTGAAGAGGGCCTTGGGGAAGAGGGGAATGTCTGTTAAGGAAGGACGGGAGAGGACAGAAGACAGGGGTGAATGGAGAATGGTTGTATATGGAAGATGTTGTGATGCATAAGGTGGAATGGACGGGGGGATGGGGGGTGAGGTAGTGTGTGTGAGCAAAATTTTGACGCAGCCCGAAAGGATTTCTCCCCGTCCTCTCCTTTATATGGGGGGACGGAGAGGGGGGGTCGCCGATGTAATGAAGCGGCCTTGCTGTGGATGTGCTGTGTCTTGCGACACTGCTTCTGACCCAGGGCAGTGGACAGGGTGCAGGGATGACCCGTCATCTAGGAGGTGCGGTGCTAAGATGGGAGGGAGTGTGGAGGGGTGTGGAGTGTTTTCGGGGATGGAATGGGTGGGAATGATTTTATGCCTTTTCCTTTTTGGCTACCTCCCTAGTAAGGGGGAAAAAGCCTTGGTATATGTATGTATGTATGTATGTATTTATCTAATGACCAATCAGTTGAGTTCGGGTGGTCGCAATATCTATGCGGTACTTCGCAAAAAAAAAAAAAAAAAAAAATCACTTGGTAGTTGTGCTGTAAATCACGACAGAAGCTCACAATTTTTTGTTTGAGATACTTCTGATTTATAATGCACTTGTAGTCATCAGCACCGAGTTGTACCAGGCGTATACTCCGACCACAAATGAGTTGAATGCGCAATTGATATATAATAAATTATCAACTTTGATATTGAGCTCAAGCAGGTGTAATTTTTCGTTACACCAACATATTTCACAATCTAGGAACACAAGTTTATTGTTAGTAGACACAATGCGTAGATAACCATTAAAAGTCGTTAACCGACATGACGTCAGCAATGCTTGCTGGAATTCTATGTCGTCGTTTGGACACGTCAACAGAGGGGAGGTGGGAAGCAAAAACCACCAGCTATTCGTTGTGGAGTACACACTTACTGACGTGAAGTAACGACACACTGTCAGACTTACCGTTGGTGCTGAGATTAATACTATAGCTTGTTTGGTGACTTACAAAGCGTGGATGAATCACGAAATATTGCATTTACTAAAAATGTAGGAGAGCAAGTGGATAGTGAAAGTTACATTTTTGTAAACGATGATGGATAGATACAAGAGTAACTACAAATGAGGGTAAAGAAGAGAGAATGGCAAAATAGGTATAGAGTTAATAGAGAGAGTTCTGAATCAAAACCAAGGCCACATATCGTGGTCATCGTAGGCTGACCATCGTCTTAAGCGGGAAGGAGGTAATTTCGGTACTTAGAGAATCTGTAAAAGAAAGTATGATAATAACGGTATTTTTTAATTTAACCAGGACCGACTGGGTTTATCGGAACTTAAATCCTCGGTGTGGGTTCTCCAACTAGCAAAACTTACAAGGACCTTTTTGAAGAAAAAAATCCCGCGTTCCCAGCTGTGCTTATATTGTTGCTTACTAGATATTCATATTGTACTAACAGTGGCAACTACAGTAAGAGTTTCTCAGAAATAAGTCTTTATTGGCGATCATATTTGTCATTTCCCCCAAAAAGAGGGCTAAATAAGGATACAATCAGTCAGTGAAACCAGGCGTCATGTTTTATTTCAATACGTTGGATAACGTGCAAGACTCGTCATCGATATCTATTACCCACCCGGATGAGAGCTTAGCGTTTATCCATTCAGATATATTGGTAATACTGTGATTCTATAGTCACCATTTACTTAAGGGGGCAATAACGAATTACTTGCTATGCTGTAATGCTTAAAAAAAAAAAAAAAAAAAAAAAAACTGAACTGACCCTAACTCTAGTTTGTAGCGTGACAGCCCGTGATACTAACTCCTACACAAAGGCATACTTGTTCTTCATCCCTTGCAACCTCCCAAATAGACTCGATTTATTACCATCTTGGCAGATATTGCACACAACGAACCACACCCTGTTCGGACGCCCTCTCGGACTCACCCATTCAAGATCATCTCTTCCAGAAAGTATCCTGGCACTTGATGATAAGGCAAGTTACTTCTCTCTTCCCGGTACCGGTGAGGACATTCTGGTTTGACACAAGATTTTTCCAGTTGTACACCAAGATCTTCCGCAGGTGCATCGGGCTGTCAAAAGTTTTCAGACGTGATTTCCAAGTCTTGCGTGGCGTCCAGGTCTCGCTCCTATACAGCGAAACAATGATCAGAAGGATCTTGACCTTCAATTGCTGCTTAACTTGTATAATTTCTTTTTTTAAGGAGAACATAAGCAGAGTTATAAAATAATCATTGTGAGAGCACCAATACTAATGACAACAAAAATATAATGATAGCAATGATATTAATAATGATAGTGGCAATGATGATAAGGGTGCTATTCATGACTTTTATTTTTATGCCTGGCGCCAGCCGAATATATTCAGCTGAAATAACCCACTGCGAAGCAAAGGCGTTCAGTCTATGCCTATTAACTCTCACTACTACGAATTCTACATTTGTTATGGCTACCAACAGGCGCTTCAGCATAGGAAAGTCAATATGAAGTGAAAGTAATAATTTAGAAAGTGTGGGGCTGCTATGAAAGTGAATGTTTTGATTTGTATGCACGGATGTCTGCCTTGGGTTGTAATGCACATGATGTTAGCGAAAGGATGTGCAGATAATTCTGCCTTTTAGATAGTAGTTACCTATTGTGTAATGCGGACACCGCTGTGGCTTACTGGAAGTCATCAACCCCTCTGCGACTAAGCATTAAAATACCATTCACTGAAAAGGAGAAGTAAAGGGGTCATCTTAACCTTTCGCTAGTTCTAGAGCTGATGTGTGTGTGTGTGTGTGTGTGTGTGTGTGTGTGTGTGTGTGTGTGTGTGTGTGTGTGTGTGTGTGTGTGTGTGTGTGTGTGTGTGTGTGTGTGTGTGTGTGTGTGTGGAGTGTGTATGTGTGTGTATATATATATATATATATATATATATATATATATATATATATATATATATATATATATATATGTTGTGTATGTTTTAGGACCATTATTACACAGGACATGCGCACCCAGATCCCTGGGTCCGCTAGCGGAGGCCATTGCTTTCTTTGTAACCTAACATTTTATATACCAGAAGACTATCTTTACACCAGCAACACGGGGCTATCAAAGAACATTATGCAAAATATCATAACCAGATCATTGACAGAGACACCCTGATTAAGTGTACCGGAGTCATCGGGCACAATGAGGACCCTGGAAGGTTAAAATTTTTAGAGGCTTTTCATATTAGAGATAATGTACCTACAATAAATATCCAATCTAATATGACCTCCCGTATTATCCTCTATAACGACGCGCTCTTGAAACAACGTTATATCGAGGTCCCTTCCTGCCACCCCCTCACTGCGACCACAAGGCAGATTAAACGGTCAGGTACGGTTCGAGTATAAGTCAATCAATTAATCAAATCAGCCATCTTGACTCCACTGCTGAACAAAGGCAGCCTTCATAGCATTCCATGATTCACACGACCGCGCCATCCACTGCCACGTAACTCCTCCAAACTTCTCAATCTCGTCTCTTCACCTTCTGTCTGGTCTCCCTCTTCCACGCTTCCCATCTCACAGCGTCCACTCAGTAACACACTTGCTCCATCACTCATCAGTCGTTCGCACTAACTTACCTACCCAATTCCACTTCCTCTCTTTTACTGCTTCCACAATATCTTTCACTCTGGTCTGCTCTCTCACCCAACTTGCTCTCTTTCGATCTCTCAGCGTTATTCCCATCATTCATCTCTCCATTCTCCTCTGTGCTGTCCTTAGTTTTGTTTCTATCGACTTCGTTAGTTTCCAAGTCTCACACCCGTAGATTATTGCTGATAGAATGCATTGATTGTAAAATTTACGTTTCAAACATAAAGGTAGAGAGCCTCTCAGGATTTTATTATACTTACCAAACACTTTCCAACCAATTGCAATGCGTCTTTTTATTTTATTATCATGTTTAATTATCAGTTTCACCATCTGGTCTAAATAATTATACTATTCAACTTCCTCAAGACTCTCACCATCAATTACAATCTCTTTACTTTGAACTTTCGTATTGAACATTACTTTGGCTTTATTTATATCTATTTTCAAACCTAATTTGACACTTTCCTTGTTTAGATCACTCAGCATATCTTGCAAGTCTTCTGCTCTTTCTGAAATAAGAATAATGTCATCCGCAAATCTTAGGTGGTTCAAATATTCGCCATTAATCTTTAAACCTTTCTTTTCCCAACTCAATCTTCTGAAAATATATTCCAAACAAGTTGTAAATAGTTTCGGTGAAATTGTATCGCCTTACCGTACTCCTTTCTCGATCTTGATCTTTTCTGTATTTTATGTAGTCAAATTATAGCGGCACCTTTCGCATAAATCTTTTCTAAAACTTTTACGATCTACTCGTTTGTACCCTGCTTGCATAGCGAGTTTAGTATTGCTATTTGTTCTACCGAGTCAAAGGCCTTCTCGTAATCTACAAATGCTAAACACAGAGGTATATTGTATTCTGTCGTTTTCTCGATTAGTTTGTTTATCACCTGCAAGTGGTCTAGGATCGAATATCCGCTCCTAAAGCCTGTCCTTTCTCTAGGGTTGGTTTCCATCTAAAACTTGACTTAGTCTATTTGTAAGGTTCTTGGAGAATACTTTATATAAGTTGGATAGAAAGCTAATCGGTCGATAGTTACTAAGGTCCTTCTGGTCTCCTTTTTTATGAAGCAAAACCACTATAGCTTTGCACCACGCATCAGGAACGCTTTCTTGACGTAAGCACTGGGTGTACAACTCAGCTAATCTAATATGAACTAATTTTCCTGCGTCTTTCAACAGATCTATCGATATACCATCTTCCACGGGTGCTTTTCCACGTTTCATAGTATTTAGAGCAAATTCTACTTCTTCCTTTGTAATCTCTGGTACACTACTAACGTCTACACATGAATTTACTGATTCAACTAAGGTCTTCGACGAGTAAAGCCCTTTGTAAAATTCTTCTACTCTTTTTACCATTTTGTCTCTACATTTAATTATTTCTCCATTTCTATCTTTCAAACATATAATTTGCTGTCTTCCTAATGTATGGTTTTGCTCGGTCATTTTAATACTTTTACCCTTCCGAATAGTTTTCTCTATTTCATCCATGTATCTTAGTGTCTGGGTTGTTGGGTCGAATGTTACGTGTGATAATATTTTGAAGTGTTCTTTCGTCTTCTTTGTAGCCGGTGTTCATATGTCCTTTGTAGTACAGGTCCAGTGTTGGCATATTGGTGTTTGTGGGTGTTGGTTGGCCGGTAAAGGAGTTCATCTTGTTTTTTATAATGGATTCGATGGAGTGTTGTGGATAGCCGTTGTTGACAAGTAGTGTTGTTATACGTTGGAGTTCGTTGTTCGTGGTTTTCCATGTACTGCTGTGGGAGAAGGCTCGGTTCACTAGTGATCGGATCACGCTTTGTTTGTAGCGTTCTGGACATTCGCTACTGCCGTTAAGACAGAAACCGAGGTTAGTGTCTTTGACGTAGACTTCAGTCGTGAATCGATCTGAGGCTGTGCCTACTAGTATATCTAAGAATGGGAGGGTGCCATCGTTGCGTTGGTGTTCATAGGTGTAATTGAGGGTTGAATGTTTCTTGAATGTGTGTGAGAGTTGAGTTACAGATTGGGAATCTTTTGCGCTAATAAAAATGTCGTCAACATACCGGGCGTAAATACAGGGCTGCATGTCAGGATGGTCGTTGAAGACTTTCTCTTCGATGGATCCCATATAGAAGTTGGCGAAGAGTGGTCCAAGGGGGGATCCCATTGCCACGCCGTCTACCTGTATGCGCATTTTCCCATCTGGACCGTAGAAGGGAGCTTCCATCGTGCAGATTTCAAGGAGTTCTCGGAGGATTGCTTCAGGGACGGCGAGGGGTGTTGAGTTGGGCTTGTGGTAGATACTCTGGCAGATGAGGTCAATAGTCTCTTTTACTGGCACATTTGTGAACAGATTCTCGACATCTAATGAGGCTATGACCCCTACTGGTTGGGAGGATTCAAGGATGGTGAGGAATTCCTGCGACGATTTTAGGCTATAGGAGGTTGGGATGTATGGGGTTATTAAGGAGTTAAGGCGTTTGGCAAGTTTGTAGGTAACTGTAGGTGTTTGGCTGATGATAGGGCGGAGGGGGTTTCCAGGCTTGTGCGTTTTAACATTCCCAAAGGCATATCCAAGTTTGTGGTCTCCTCCAGAATGGCGCCATCAAAACACATATGACAAAAGAACACAAAACCACCATCACCAGACAAACACTAAACGAAAACACTAAAATAATCTACAAAGCCCACGACCCCCTTCGCCTTAAGATGGCCGAAGCAGTGAACATATACATCGAGAAACCTTCCATTAACATACAACTCATGCCCACAACCACACTCCCAAGCAGTAGACGCACATAACACAAACAATAACACCCCTTTCCACAATCCACAAGGAAGTTGCTACTTCCACGTACGCAGCGCTACGGATCACGGCTACTTGAAATGACCTCTCCCAGTGTTCGGCCAATATACGGCCTGTATTTAAACCCCTGTAATCACCAACTATTGTTACTCCCTCCCTGAGGATGACCGAGTAAGGTCGAAATACGTATAGGAGAATTAAAAAAGAGAAAACCGCACCCAATGTCTTTTGGATACCTTCTCAACTATTTGGAACCACCACAGAAACGTGTTGCACGAGAGAAATTAAAGCTCCAATATAAACTCAACAACGCCATTGTCGCTGTAGATTTCTTGAAATCATGTATACAACATGGCCTCCTACCAATATATATATATATATATATATATATATATATATATATATATATATATATACTTAATTGAAGTAATCCCTCTCCAATACCTCTAGGTAGAGGTTTGCTGCCACTGCACTCAAAGGAGATCCCATGGGAAGGCCTTCCAATTGGTGGTATTCTTGGTTGCCAAATCCGAAAGAGCCAAATCTCATACATTTTTCTGTGAGCTGCATGTAGTCTCTTTTGCAGATCTGTAGGCTATTTCCGTCAATAGTTTGTAGTGCTTCCTTGATAGCGTTGATGGCGCCTTTTATGGAGACATTGGTGAATAACGATGTTACATCGTAACTGATTAATCTTTTCTGTATTGGAGGTATTGGAGAGGGATCACTTTTTAGAAATTCTCCCTAAGGGTGCACATTGGCTAAGGTATGTAGATGACTGCCTATTCATTTCCCCTGCAGAGACAGTTGCTGAGGAGATTTTGTCAAAGTTAAATGAAGTAACTAGTAATATACAATTCACTATGGAGATTGAGTCCCTTGGTCGCCTGCCTTTTCTTGACACGGAGATTATTAGAAAAGATAACAAAGCACATTTTAGAGTTTATAGGAAACCTACCAACAAAGATGACCTATTACATTTTTACAGTGCACATGACGAACGAACCAAAATAGGAGTGGTAATCAGTTTTTTCCTCAGAGCTCTGAGGATCTGCAGCAAGGAGTTCCTCGAGGAAGAAATTCGCCGCGTCACAAACACCTTCAAATCACTGGGATATCCAGAGGGCTTACTATCCACTTCCCTAAGTAAAGCTAAAAACATCAGGCAACGGAGAGAAACAGTAAACAGACAGGACAAACAATACCTAGTCGTACCGGACTCAGAATTTTCACGCACACTGGGGGATGCTGTACGCCCACTAGGACTAGAAATAGTGAATGACACGGGAAGGAGAATCAGACAACTAGTAACACCAACATCAAAAACAACAAACGACCTCAGCGTCATATATAGGATCCCATGTGGCAACTGTGACAAGTCATATTATGGTGAGAGTCACAGGGGCCTACATGCCAGAATAAGAGAGCACAAGGCGGACCTATGGTACCACCGCCTCTCAAACGCGATGGTGGGCCACGTGGAGCAGGAAGGACATCTTCCCGACTGGCAATAGGCAGAGGTAGTAAAGAAAGGTCTATCAAAAAGACAAAGGAAGGTGATTGAAGCCCTATACATAGCAACCAATGCCAACATCAACCAAAAAGTAGGGGATATAAAATGGGAAAAATTCACAGCTCAATACGCAGCCATAAGAACCTGCCCCAGAACAGCGCCCACATAGAACGGCAAACTCCATCCGGTGCCCAAACGTCCGCACTTCCTGGGTTGAGGGTTTGAGGCCGGTCAGTTCGTATTTTTATTTCATTTTTATTTTTATTTTTACTATATATTTCTTTGGCATTTATTTATTCATTGTTTTATTCTTGTTTCATTTTATATTGCTTCATTTCAAATTAAATTACATTACTATTTATTGTCTTATGTATTAATTAATCTATATCTTAGGTGTCAATGATGTGTCAAAGAGAACGTTGCCCACTATCACATTGTTATTATTATTGTTATTATTATTTATATTCTGTCCGAATATGTCCGAATATGTTATTATCCATTTATTTATTTATTTATCATTTGCAGTATCATATATAAAAATGTATCATATATGTATATGTATGTATTTTTTATAACATTCTGTCACACATCGATATGCGATGAGATGCCATGTCACTTTAAATTAGCACATTATTTTTATTTATTTATTTATTTTTATTTTTATTATTTTCATTTTCATTTTATTTCATTTTATTCTATTTTATTTTATATCTTTTTATTCTATTTATCTGGATATTTTTCTTTATATTATTTCATACTCTAAGTTATCTTATGGCACTTTTTAAGATTCCCACATTTTTACACCACTCACTTCACTTACACTGTTACACCCTCGATCAACATTCAACACACACCGGAGCTGTTTTATAATAACATCACAAAAAATTATTGTATACTGTATTATAACTATTGTTCATTGTATTAAAAATGATAAACCATTGTACAACCAAACGAAACCCACCTCCAAGGAGGGAACGCGGTCCTACTCAGACTATGTATACCGCCAGTTTCACTCCAGAGTCACATTCCTCTGAAGAAGCATAGAGCGAAACCGGTCAGGAATAAACTCAGGAACTCGGAACTAGACCCGTGACTTCTTTTTCCACCTTCATCAACATATATACACACACACACACACACACACACGATAGTTTTGGTGTAAGTTTGTATTCATATTTGCAATTCTTTTAAGGATTCGTGGCAATGCTGTGTTGATCCCGGTCAGATTTTGCATCGTTCGTGTTTCTAATATATATTTGGCAAACAAAACCGATGTTCTTCCACAAAAGGATTCAAACATTACTATATGCTAAATTCAAACCACAACACGAAAGGTTCTAGCTATCCGTCGCAATTATCTGATTTCCAGTCACCGCACTGAAAATATCATATCAAAAGTGATGAGGTCTGTTATTTGGCATATTTACCATAAACTTAAGTTATTGTTAATAATAACCTTTTTCTGTGTTGTGGAAGCTCGCTGGCCGAGCGGATTAGGGCGACGTTACTTGCGGCGAAGGTCGAAGGGATGGCGATTCGAACACTGCCACCGGCGAAGTTGAACCAAGGGCATGGTTTATCAAATTCCACGCTACAAAGTTCACTGTAAAGGGGCACCGTCCTAGCCTGTCGATAGGAGGGAGTCTGTGAGGCTAAAACATATCATCATTATCATCATCATCACCATCATCATTATCATCATCATCACCATCATCATCATCATCATCATCATCATCATCATCATCATCATCATCATCATGTTATCAATAGCATTCCTAGATGGTGTACTTTTATGTGATAGCTAGAACTACAATCAACAGATTAAAACAAACTTGAAGTAAAAACTCCATATATAAATTCTACATTCATTCAATTTTACATGATTTACAATAACAGAACTAAAATAATTTTATATTACAGCTCCAGTTTGATCTTTTTTATTTAAAAGGGTCCTGTTAATGTTTCAAATATATCAGATAATATTTACGAAAATTTTGCTTGTCACGTGATACTATCTTGCATCGAAGGTTTGGCCGATTTTGGCACACACACGTAGAAAGGCCGCCTACTCTTAGAGCACCTGAATCGACTCCCGTGTTTGTTCTGTTTCCTGCCAAATGACTTAATTCAGACGAGGGATAATCTTTTATGAAGAATGAGCTTACTGAGAATAGGAGGAGGAGGAGGATGACGAGGAGGAGTAGGAGGAGGAGGTTGGTAGAAAGAGATGAGGGTTATCCTGCCGACTTCCTCCTCGTAAGAAAAATACGTCACGTCGTTCTAAAGAGCGTGACGACCCAAGTTGACCCATCGGTGGTAGCTGTCAGGCCTTGTATGACCTTGCTGTTCACCGAACGGGCGGGGCCTTGCTGCATCCCGGGGAGGGAGGGAGTGGGGAACGAGTTTGAAAACGCGTAATCATGAGTGTGTTTTTGATGTCTGGGAAGGTGAGGGGGACCAGCGTGTAGTGAATCAGGAGGGGGTGATGACGCAGTGATGGTGTGAATGAGA
>NC_134790.1:53408543-53418543 GCF_046742065.1 Oratosquilla oratoria | reverse complement strand
CAAGACCCTGCGGGTCGAAACGTTAAAGCGTGAAATTCTCCCATTATTCCTCGTCTGCTTCTTCCACCTTCAATCTTATTTGTCATAATATAGTCATTTTCCTCACCCCCTTAGTTCTATTCATTTAAATGACATGCATCCAAAAAATGAGACATTTAATTATATGTACAGGTTGCGCACTTATCTCCTTAGAATCGCAAATGAACCGATAATACTAGAAAAGGTTAAAGTTGCCATATAGGAGTTGAAGAAGAGGAAGAGACTCAGGATTGACTGCCTAAATATTTAAGTTTTTAAAACTGAAGAGGCCACGGAAAGGTGTTTGGTGGATATATTTAATAAGACATGGGATGGGAGAGTAGTACCACTTGACTTAATGAAAGTTACAATATACCTCATCCACAATAAAGGCGAAAAAATAACTATAAGGTAATCTCTCTTCTAACTATGGCATGTAAACTTTATGAGAGGATATTCGACAAAAATTATAACGACAATGGATGAGGCCTTGGGAGCACGTCTTCCGACCTAAAAGGAGCATGATGGATTTTTTTTTTTTTTTTTTTTTTTTTTTTTTTTTTTATAAGTAAGTAGAAAAGTTGATAGATTATGAGAGGAAAGATAGGTAGCATTCATTGACCTTGAAAAAACATTTGATTGGAGCGACACGAGAAAGGCTTTCAATGACTTTATGGAGTGCGTTAAAGCCGCGAGAGAAAAGAGAACTGGTTTGACATCACTACCAAAGTGAGGCATGCTGTTGCCACTTCTCTTTATTCAGCACATGGATGCGTGCCTGAGGAAAATATGCACTCATGAATACCCTTGGCATACCTTTGTATGTGCAGACTACGCGGTAGTAATAACAGATAATCAACAGACACTGTCAAAAGCATTACAGGGATGGAATGAAAATAAATAAACAGAAGACTGAAATAATGGTGGTAACGAGGAGAAGAGAAGACATTAACATCACTATACAAGATGTAGAAATAAAGCAAGCCAGTTTATCCAACTATCTCGGGGTATCATTTAACTAACAGGGACTAAGGGAAGAGCTTACAAGAAGAATAAACAAATACGTAGTTGATATAGGCATGATATTGTACCAGCTAAATTCAAAGCAGCTATGTTTATTTCAATATTAAGATCAATTCTGATTTATGGCTTGGAATGTTAGGATTAAACTTAACACATTAGATAAAAATAGAGGCAGCAGAAATGCGTATGATGAGCCTAATAAAGGAAGTAACTAGGAGAGATGAACTGCGGAGTGAGGAAATATGAAGAGAAATAGAGGTCCTCTCTATACTAACAATCATAGAAAAAAACAACTGAGGTTGTATGAGCATGTGAGACGTATGGAAGAGGTGGTGTATCCCCACAACAAGGAAGAAAAGCATTAGATAGACCGAGGAAGAGTTGGATGTACGTGGTGACTGAAGCAGCCGAGAAGAGAAAAAAGCATGCAGGACCTTAAGGAAATGCAACGGTTTAAGAGCTGAGAAGCATGGAGGAAGTTCCAGAGGCTTGTTACCTGATAGGTTCTACCTAGCAAGAAGGATAGTGAGAAAGTGAGAAGAAACATTGCAAATTTAACAAATACAGTTAACATGAATGTTACTAAATTTAATTCAAACCTTCCTAATTTTTCATCATTAGAGAAATGAAAATACTTATATTTTAACATTATCAAATACTATCGTTATACTCTATATTAAACTGAGTAAATGTTTAAATATGTTCAACCTTTATATACTATTCGATTATTTTGAAATTTAGCTTTTATGGTAAAACGATGCCTTATGCAGCATGCAATATTTCTGTCAACATAGAGATATGAGTTGCTCAAGCTCTAGTGGTTGAGATTTTTTTTAATACTTTCCAATATTCATTAAGCTTGTGTCAGTTAGTGTTTGGTTTTTCAATGGGAGAGTGGCTCGTGGCAAGAGAATGCACCAATATGTTTGTTAGCTTCTGTTTATAATGATATTCTGTATCATATTTGATGTGGATGAGCAGCGACATGCCATTGATAAACCTTATTTTATACGGAAACCCTTGTACCACTAATATGAAGAGCGAGAAAAACTACCACACATATTCACCTATTCATCGTACTTTTTCAGGGATTTCCGTATGAGTAGGGCTTCATAGACGGCATTGGCAAACCAAACAACGATTGTCACATGTTTGATAAACATTGAAATGTATTTTAAACGATATCTCAATCACACTGTAATACACCACAAACAAGCTTTTCAACACTAGTCCGTATGTTGACAGAAATATCGCATAATACATCAATCTTATCACAAGGGTGAGACTCCAACAAGCAGTAGCGATCACAAGATATTCTTTAATCGAGCTTACTTTCTTTCTGAATTAAAATATTATTACATGTAAGGTTTTCGAAAGGTGTAAAAAGATTACCACTTGTGTTTATATGAGTAGTCCTATAACCCTCCCGACTACTGAGACTTAAAAGTCTCAGAACTCGGAACCGTACTGACTCCCGAGATCAGGAAAGATCACTCTCTGCGACCCCATTTCCTTTTTCATCCAAGACCCAAGTGCACCCGTAGGAGGGGGTAAAGACCGGAACAAGTCCCTTTCACGCTTCGCCATTGTAACTACGTGTACAGTTGTCTTAACGGCCCCTGAGCGGTAGGTTCGAGTCTTGCACGTGACGACCATAAAAATAATCTGATTGATGTCGTTGCCTACTAGCGAATTTCTCACGTAGTTACAATGACGAAGTATGAAAGGGACTTGTTCCAGTCTTTACCTTCACCTACAGGTGGACTTGGGTCTTGGGTGAAAAAAGAAATGGGATCTGTCCTAATCTCGGGAATCAGTACGGTTCCTTTTTCCGAGACTTTTAAGTCTCAGAAGTCGAGAGGGTTAAAGTACTGCACAGTTGTCTTAACGGCCCTGAGTGGTAGGTCCGAGTCCTGCACGCGACGACCATAAAAATTATCTAATTGATGTCGCTGTCCACTAGCGAATTTCTCATATGTATATATATATATATATATATATATATATATATAATATATATATATATATATATATATATATATATATATATATATATATATATATATAAGCTCCACCGCAAGGACTCGAACCTTTGCCTTAGCGACTGCTTATTATGAAGCAAAGACGATAGCCAGGAGCCAGCCAGGCCGTACAAAAGGAGCGACCTGATTCACAACCTGGTGGTTCCCCGACGGTACTAGACCAGCTCGGTCTCCATTCTAATTTCACCGAGTCTTTATTATGGCGAACCATCCGACAAGTTGTGTGTCGCTAAGGCAAAGGTTCAAGTCCTTGCGATAGAGCTTAGTTCCATTTTTCAAAATGGTACACACACACACACACACACACACACACACACACACACACACACACACACACACACACACACACACACACACACACACACACACACACATATATATATATATATATATATATATATATATATATATATATATATATATATATATATATACAAGGTATATATAATCAATAAGTAATGAGAAAATGTCAGGCGAAACATTAAATATGATTTGATCAAAATACTACTTCATGGTGAAGTACACATACATATATTACATAAAATGACCAACTAGCAACTTTCTATATTTGTAGGTCTGAGTGCAGCGGTGAATTTGATGGAACCAGTCTGATTCGGTTTGCCGATCTGTGAACACTTGTCAAAATGCAGGGAAACATGGAGCAACGTTACTCCATCAAATTTTGTGTTAAATTTAAGAAAACCAAACAAGAAGCTAATGGAATATTAAAGGAGCCCTATGGCGATGAACAGATGAGCCAAGCAAGTTTCTATCGGTGGTTTAACAGATTTTCTGAATGAAATGAACAAGTTGAGGATAAACCCAGATCTGGAGCACCGATAAGTGCACGCAAGGAGGAAAACATCGAGAAATTGCAAAGGTTAGTGATGCACGACCGTCGAATATCTGTTAGAATGATATCTGAAGGTGTTGGTATTAGTATTGGCACAGTAGAGACGGTTCTGACCGAAGATCTGAAGCTCCACAAAGTCTTAGCCAAGTTCGTGCCAAAGATCCTCTCCGACGACCAGAGGCAGTTTCGTGTGGAATTTTGCACTGACATTCTCGAAATGATAGAGGCTGATTCATGTTTCCTGAAAAAGGTAGTGACTTGCGACGAGAGTTGGGTGTTCACCTACGACCCTGAGAGCAAACGTCAGAGTGCTCAGTGGAAGCACGCGACCTCCCCCAGACCCAAAAAGGTAAAGATAAGCAGGTCGCAAGAGAAGGCCATGGTCCTTCCTTTCTTTGACTCCCAGGGGCTCATTCACGTTAGATGGGTTCCTCAGGGTCAAACCGTCAATAAGGAATATTACCTTACTGTTCTGAAAAGGTTCAGGGAGAAGATGAGGAAGAAGAGGCCTCAGCAGTGGAGGAGTGGTCAGTGGTGGTCCCACCAGGACAATGCCCCATGCCACAAGTCAACGCTGGTGACCACTTGGATGGCCGACAGGGGAATAAAAGTCGTATAATACCCACCCTACAGCCATGACCTAGCCCCTTGCGACTTCTTCCTGTTCCCACGCATGAAAGACAGTCCCAGGGGAACCAGATTCCAGTCAACAGAGGAGCTGAAAGAGGCATCGGAAAGTTACCTGAAGGGAATACTGAAAAGGGACTTTGAGGAGGTCTTCCAGGATTGGGAGAGACGCATGCAGAAGTGTGTAGATGCAAGAGGCAATTAATTTTGAAGGAGACAAAGTTTTGTAAGCTTATGGAAATAAAGAGTGTCTCTCCTGACATATTCTCATTACTTATTGATCGTAGTGGTATATATATATATATATATATATATAAATTTATGTATATACGTACAACACTGAATGGGTATCAGTGAACAGATTTACATTTATCAACTAAAATTCACTTTAATTCTAAGCTATCACTATCGAGAAACTCGAGGAGGCATGCATGCAGAAATTGATACGTGGTACAGCTAAGGACTCGAACCTCCGCCATCACGTAACAAGTGACAGTGACTTAACCGATTGTGCTATTGGTTAAGTCACTGTCACATGTTACGCGCTAGCGGTGGTTCGAGTCCTTAGCTGTACCACGTATCAATTTCTGCATGTATACCTCATCGAGTTTCTCGATGTTGATGGCTTAGAATTTAATTTAATTGTGGTCGACGAATGTGTGTGTGTGTGTGTGTGTGTGTGTATTCACCTCGGATCTGCTGCAGCCTCTTTTCGAGACAGCCAGACACCACCCTACGGCAGTGAGCTCAGAGCTCATTATTAGCAGATCTCTGGGTAGGTCTGAGACCACTCACACTCCACACACCGGGAATGCAAGGTCACAACTCCTTGACTAACGTCCCGTACCTACTCGCTGCTAGGTGAGCAGGGGCTACACGTGAAAGGAGACAAACCCAACTTGTCTCCGCCCGGCCGGGGAATCGAACCCCGGTTCTCCGGCTTGTGAGGCCAGTGGCTTACCAATCCGCCGTGTGTGTGTGTGTGTGTGTGTGTGTGTGTGTGTGTGTGTGTGTGTGTGTGTGTGTGTGTGTGTGTGTGTGTGTGTGTGTTGGACTCGTGATCGACAGCTATTTCCCTCCCGTAAGAAAGCTCAGAGCTCATATGACCTATCTATGGGTAATGCTGTGACCTTACACACACACACACACCCAACTCCCCGCCCACAAGAGTTGGAGTACCGACTCGAAGCGCAGCGATACTGAAATTATTTCAGCTATTTCTGGCCTGGACAGGATTCGAACCCGGTCTGCCGTAGTGACAATCGGGGACTCTACCAACCGCGCCACCGAGTCGTGTGTGTGTGTGTGTGTGTGTGTGTGTGTGTGTGTGTGTGTGTGTGTGTGTGTGTGTGTGTGTGTGTGTGTGTGTGTGTGTGTGTGTGTGTGTGTGTGTGTGATGGAGAGAGAGAGAGGGGGGGAGGGAGGGAGAGAAACAGAGAGAGAGAGGGGGGGAAGAGAGACAAGAGAGAGACAGGAAGGGGAAAAGAGAGAGAGGGGAAGAGAGAGGAGAGGAGAGATTGACAGACAGACAGACAGACAGAGAGTGACAGGCAGACAGAGAGGGAAGGAAATAGAGAGAGAGAGAGAGAGAGAGAGAGAGAGAGAGAGAGAGAGAGAGAGAGAGAGAGAGAGAGGGAGGGAGGGAGGGAGGGAGAGAGAGAGATGAGCGAATGGGGGTCATTTTTCGCTTTCATGTCTCGGGGTGGATTTGGTACTCTTGCATTCCTTTCTTTCTTGCTCCTCCTCGAACCCCGTCCCCCCCCCTGCCCCTTCTTTTCCTCCTCCTCCTTTTCTTCTCCACTATTTGATTGCCCTCCATCCTGACCGTTCCTGTTTTGGAGGTCGTGATGGTCTCAGAGATGGTGGTTAGCACGGTCTCTCTACGTCCCTGTAGGACCCAAGGTTCCAATCGTGTGCACATTGCTTTCCCATCTACCTCGAGTAGGATCGATTAGATATTGCGGCAACAGTTTCTTACCTCCTTGGCTGTAAGAATGGCTCTTATAATGATTGGAAGATACAATAATCTCCGCCCATGTTTTCTTTCAAACCAAGTGAAAATAAAGAAAAGAAAAACGGATAGATATTTGCCCAGGGACAAGTATGGTCGACCTCCTCCCCCCTCATTAGGAACGGTTGTGATACTACCGTCACAATGCGCTCAAGTCATGCAGTGGGGAAAATAGTTGCAGATATCTCCTTTTCGTCCTCTTTTCTTTCTCTCGTTTTACCAAAACTGTCTAAGCGTTTTACAAATTCCCACCCATCCATTTTCGCCTCCGTTATCTACCCTATTATCTTCTTCCTTTTCCCCAACTTCCACACCTCCTCTCCTTCGTACTCTCTCGCTCCTCCTTCTATTCCCCTCCTCCGTATTACTCTTCCTCCTCCTCCTCCTCCACTTTCCCCACCATGGCCTCGTATAATGAAGGTACCACTCAACTACTACACTCCCTCTGTCTCCCTCCACCCATCCCAACACTACCACCACCTTTCCTCCTCCTCCTCCCCTCCTCCTCACTCAATAACATAGTCTGCCTCCATCGTCTCTCTTCTCGTCCTCATTCTCTCACTCTCTCATTTTAGCTCTCTCTCTCTCTCTCTCTCTCTCTCTCTCTCTCTCTCTCTCTCTCTCTCTCTCTCTCTCTCTCTCTCTCTCTCTTCTCTTCTCTTACTCTCTCTCTCCCTCTTCTCTCTTTCTCCTCTTTCTTTTGCTCTCCCTCTCTTCTCCCCCCTCTCTCTCTCTCTCTCTCTCTCTCTTCTCTTCTCTCTTTCTCCTCTTTCTTTTGCTCTCCCTCTCTTCTCCCCACCCCCTCTCTCTCTCTTTCTGTCTTGTATTGGGTGGCTAATGAAACAAAATCGAAATTAATACATAGATTATTTAGCACGACAGACAAAAAAAAAAAAAAAAAAACGTGCGTGCGCTCTCAAGGCGTAATCGAAACTGACGCCATTTTGGATTGGCGGGAAAACTCTCGAGCAGCACACTTGGTTCGAACAACATGCTTATTCATAAATACAAAATACAAACAAAATACACAATAATAATAATAATATACAACAACTTTAATACATTAATATAAAGGAAAAACACATCTCCCGATCCAACAATATACATGTACAATATACAATGATAAATATACAACGCCACAAGTACGTATAGTATAATATACAGGAAATGTACAGTGCTACATGTTCACCATTACACTGCTTGGCCACTACCACTGGGTGACCCCACCAAGCAAAGGAGAAGAATGAATTACCAGGCAAAACAAAAGCAAAATATTCATAACATATTCCAGACGCACAATAATGTGATTACAAAAGTGTGGAAAAGAATCATTATAATAGCACACCCTAATACATAAACACACATAATTATGTGATATATAAGGACTACTGTATACATAGGAATATATACACAAAACAATACAAGAAAAATAAGTACTGCATACAATTACAAGTAATATTCAGAAGAGCTGTGTGCAAGTACAAGAAATACACAAAGGAACTGTATACAAGCACAAGAATTACACAGAGGAACTGGCGCCCGTTAATACGAGACAAAATGACAGCAATTGCCGGACGTCCGGGACATGGCACAAAAATTATACATAAAACAAATCAATATACTCAGTGGATAAACAAGATATACATATCATACAAACAATACACTTAGTAGAGGAACGAGATACAAAGTTCAGGTCAAGACAAGCATGATCAATGCACATATAGAATTATGAAGACTTAGAACCCCTTGAACAGAGATTATGATTGTGAGGGGTAGATACAAAAGGCATAGTTTGAACAGGGAGCCTTGATGGAGGTTGAGTAAATGCAGGGATAGGCACTCTTGTTACATTAAATCTATCAGCATGCACCACTTCAATCAGTCCCTGGGAAGGACCAAAGACCCTAAATTTATTTGGATGCAGCTTCCAAGTAACTAAAAGGGGACCTGTAAATTTACAATTAAGTTTTGATTGGTGGTCAGGCATGCTCTTATAAACATGATCACCAATACTGATGTTAACAGGCTTAGCCTGGATATGCTGGTGTTTCAACATCTTGATTTTGGAGACATCAAGTTGATCTCTTACAGAACTAAATATTATGCAGTGTATGATATTGGAGTTGACTATATTCCTCAATATTGTAGAGGGGACGAGCAAGACTATCAGCACATCATAAGGGGGTCGTTTTTTCACTCCATAGATAACATAGAGATATTAATGGGGCTGTATATACAAGCACTAATATGTGAAAGCCAATCCTCCTAGGACTTATGAAGGCTACTGGCAACGTGCCTGAGAACAACCAAAATCTTCCTATTCGTCATCTCTACAAGACCATCGGACGCAGGGTGGTAAGCAGTCACGAATGTTTGCGTGATGCCGTAACGCTCACAAATACTCGCTAAAACCTCATTCCTAAATTCCGACCCTTTGTCACTTGGTAGCATCGAAGGAGTAGTGTATGGACAAAAAACATGAGAAACAGAAGCATGGGCTACTAGAGGAGCGGACTTGCTAATTAAGGGAACTAGTATTATAAAACGATTAAAGTGGTCCCCATACACAAGGACATACACAGAACCTTGAGTACTGTGAGGCAGTTATAAAAGGTCTATAGCCATAGTCTGAAAAGGGCGAGGAGTAGAGTACTCTAAGATGGGAGCAGTGTGCGCAGAACCTTTGTTCTGGGCACAAGAGGTACACTGGGCTACATGAGAGGTAATTTCCAGTCGCATTTTTGGCCAATAATACTTCTTACGTGTCATAGCCAGAGTTTTTTCATGAGCTGGGTGACCAGCCTGATGGGCATCATGAGCAAGGAACAGAACAACAGGAACTAGGGACTCAGGGATCACTAGCTGTGCCACATCCTGCTCAAACACTTCCACATTACGAATGAGAACCTTGTCCTGCAAGGAAAATTGGGACAGGGGAACAGGTAAATATGGTAAAGTGGTATCATCACCAGACTCCAAGCAGGGTCCTCACGCTGAGCTTTGGACAGATCCTTTAGAAAGTTCAATTACTGTAACAGTAATAACAGGGATATTACTTGAAAGTGCATCAGCAGCATTGTTTGCGCGTCCTGGAATATGCTTATGGGTTGTGTTAAATTCCTCAATCGTGAAAAACCATCTGGCTAGACGGCTTGAAAGGTTTTTGCCCTTGAAAACCTGAGTGACAGCAGTGTAGTTGATGTAGACTGTAATATGATATCCAAAAATGATATCACGAAAATGCTATAAAGCCCACACCACTGCCAGGGCCTCCAAATGAGTAACAGAATAACGAGACTCAGGCTTGTTTAGAATGCGACTAGCATATGCAAGAACATTTGGTCTACATCCGTCTACTTGCTGCATAAGTACAGCCCCAATACCTTCACCAGAAGTATCTGTACAAATAGTAAATGGAAGGCTATA
>NC_134790.1:53396043-53398543 GCF_046742065.1 Oratosquilla oratoria | reverse complement strand
CAGACAGGCTCGAAGCCTCTGGTCCTGCTGGGGTGTTTCTCTCTCGACCAGGAAGAGACCCTTTCATGAAGTTTAGTTAACGCAATAGCAGCGAAAAATATATCTGCAGGGGTCTCATAAGTCGTGTGTCAGTTCCGGGTGTCCACGATGGCACGTTATGTCTTTGCATGTCTACAGAATATATCTATGCAATTGTATATATATATATATATATATATATATATATATATATATATATATATATATATATATATATATTATATATATATATATATATATCAAATCAGCCTTCTTGAGTCCACTGCTGAACATAGGCCTCCTTCATAGCATTCCATGATTCACACGACCGCGCCATCCACTGCCACGTCACTCCTGCAAACTTATCGATCTCGTCTCTCCACCTTCTGTCTGGTCTCCCTCTTCCACGTTTCCTACCTCGCGGCGTCCACTCAGTAACACACTTGCTCCATCGCTCATCAGTCGTTCGCACTAACTTACCTACCCAATTCCACTTCCTCTCTTTTACCGCCTCCACAATATCTTTCACTCTGGTCTGCTCTCTCACCCAACTTGCTCCCTCTTGGTCTCTCAGCGTTAGTCCCATCATTGATCTCTTCATTTTCCTCTGTGCAGTCCTTAATTTTGTTTCCATCGCCTTCGTCAGTTTCCAAGTCACACCCGTAGATTATTGCTGGCAGAATGCATTGATTGTAATCTTTACGTTTCAAACATAAAGGTAGAGAGCCTCTTAGTATTTTATTATATTTACCAAACACTTTCCAGCCAATTGTAATGCGTCTTTTTATTTCATTATCATGATCTTTCGTCACTTTCACCATCTGGCCTAAATAATTATATTCCTCAACTTCTTCAAGACTCTCACCATCAATAACAATCTCTTTACTTTGAACTTTCCTGTTAAAAATTATTTTGGTTTTACCCTTATTCATTTTTAAACCTACTTTGAGGGTTTCCTTATTTAGATCGCTCAGCACATCTTGCAAGTCTTCTGCTCTTTCTGAAATAAGAATAATGTCGTCCGCAAATCTTAGGTGGTTCAAATATTCACCATTAATTTTTAAACCTTTCTTTTCCCAACTCAATCTTCTGAAAATATCTGGGTGAAATTGTATCGCCTTGCCGTACTCCTTCCTCGATCTTGATTTTTTTTTTTTTTTTTGTATCTTTGTGTAGTCGAATTATAGCGGTACCTTTCGCATAGATCTTTTCTAAAACTCTTACGATCTACTCGTTTGTACCCTGTTTGCGTATCGAGTTTAATATTGCTATTTGTTCTACCGAGTCAAAGGCCTTCTTGTAATCTACAAAAGCTAAACACAGAGGTATATTGTATTCTGTCGTTTTCTCGATTAGTTGGTTTATCGCCTGCAAATGGTCTAGAGTCGAGTATCCGCTACTAAAGCCTGCCTGTTCTCTCGGTTGGTTTCCATCTAAATCTTGACTTAGTCTATTTGTAAGGTTCTTGGAGAATACTTTATATACGTTGGATAGAAAGCTAATCGGTCGATAGTTACTAAGGTCCTTCTGGTCTCCTTCTTTATGAAGCAAAATCACTATAGCATTCCCCAAGTGCTTTTCCTCGTTTCATAGTTTTTAGAGCAAATTCTACTTCTTGGTTTGGGTGAAATTGTATCGCCTTGCCGTACTCCTTTCTCGATCTTGATCTTTTCTCTATCTTTATGTAGTCGAATTATAGCGGTACCTTTCGCATAGATCTTTTCTAAAACTCTTACGATCTACTCGTTTGTACCCTGTTTGCGTATCGAGTTTAGTATTGCTATTTGTTCTACCGAGTCAAAGGCCTTCTCGTAATCTACAAAAGCTAAACACAAAGGTATATTGAATTCTGTCGTTTTCCCGATTAGTTGGTTTATCGCCTGCAAATGGTCTAGAGTCGAGTATCCGCTCCTAAAGCCTGCCTGTTCTCTCGGTTGGTTTCCATCTAAATCTTGACTTAGTCTATTTGTAAGGTTCTTGGAGAATACTTTATATAAGTTGGATAGAAAGCTAATCGGTCGATAGTTACTAAGGTCCTTCTGGTCTCCTTTTTTATGAAGCAAAACCACTATAGCTTTGCACCACGCATCAGGAACGCTTTCTTGACGTAAGCACTGGGTGTACAACTCAGCTAATCTAATATGAACTAATTTTCCTGCGTCTTTTAACAGATCTATCGATATACCATCTTCCCCGGGTGCTTTTTCTCGTTTCATAGTTTTTAGAGCAAATTCTACTTCTTCCTTTGTAATCTCTGGTACACTACTAACGTCTACACATGAATTTACTGACTCTCTCTCTCTCTCTCTCTCTCTCTCTATATATATATATATATATATATATATATATATATATATATATATATATATATATATATATATATATATACATATATATATATATATATGAGAGTAATTCGCTAATAGCAGCGAAATCAAACCGATAATTTTTTGTGACAGTTGCATGCAGGATTCGAACCCGC
>NC_134790.1:53383543-53391043 GCF_046742065.1 Oratosquilla oratoria | reverse complement strand
GTTCTGTGAGCTCTGATGTCGCTTTTGTGTTCATAGGTACGTTTCTTTATCCCTCTGCTGGTTTCTCCGAAATAACTAATGGGACAGCTTTTACATGGAATTTTGTAAATCAAGCTATTCTCTACTGCATCGGCTTTATTATTGTTCTTACTCCTCACAATCTCTCCTATCCTGGTACCAGTACCGAGCGTAATTTTTAGCCCTGCTCGGGTGAACAACTGTTCCATTTCACTCGCGCGTCTTGAGTTGGGGACGGACAAAAACCCACCACTGTCACCCTCACTCTCTCCTCTTTTATCCCCTCTGCTTCTTTTACTTATTCTTAGGGCCTTCTCCCTTAACCTGTGTAAAAGACCTTCTGGATATCGTAGTTTTTTGAAAATATCAAAAATGTGATTGATCTCTTCCTGGAGGAATTCCTCACTACAAATTCGGAAAGCTCTCAGGAAGAAACCAATGACAATTCCACATTTAATTCTGTCGTTGTGGGCCGAGTAAAAATGCACGATGTCATCCTTGTTGGTGCTTTTCCTATAGACTGAGAATGCGGTCTTATTCCCTTTTCTCCAAACCACCGTGTCCAGGAAGGCCAATCTATTATTTTCTTCATGCTCCATTGTGAACTGAATATCCTGTTCTATCCCGTTTAACCTATTCAATTTTTCGTTGAGATCGGTTTCCCTCGGAGCAACAACCAGTACGTCATCTACGTAACGCATCCAAGTGGAATCCTGACCCATTACGTTCACAAAATGATCCCTTTCTAACAATTCCATGTACAATGAGGCTAACACTGCACTTTATGGGACTCCCCATTGCGAGCCCACGGCACTGGAAAAATTCCTCGTCATTGAAGACGAAGGAGCCAAATCTCACACACAGGGAAATTAATTTCAAGAAGTCTTCCTTACCTAGAGGTAAATCTTTTTCTCTCATGTTGGAAACCACCTCCCTAGCTGCCTTCAACGCCCCTTCTATGGAAACATAGGGCCAGGATTCCACTTGGATGCGTTGCGTAGATGACGTACTGGTCGTTGCTCCGAGGGAAACCGATCTCAACGAAAAATTGAATAGGTTAAACGGGATAGAACAGGATATTCAGTTCACAATG
This sequence comes from Oratosquilla oratoria, assembly GCF_046742065.1. Classification (NCBI taxonomy): domain Eukaryota; kingdom Metazoa; phylum Arthropoda; class Malacostraca; order Stomatopoda; family Squillidae; genus Oratosquilla; species Oratosquilla oratoria. The sequence goes on along the minus strand of NC_134790.1, from coordinate 53,389,932 downwards.
GAGCATGAAGAAAATAATAGATTGGCCTTCCTGGACACGGTGGTTTGGAGAAAAGGGAATAAGACCGCATTCTCAGTCTATAGGAAAAGCATCAACAAGGATGACATCGTGCATTTTTACTCGGCCCACAACGACAGAATTAAAAGTGGAATTGTCATTGGTTTCTTCCTGAGAGCTTTCCGAATATGTGTGTGTGTGTGTGTGTGTGTGTGTGTGTGTGTGTGTGTGTGTGTGTGTGTGTGTGTGTGTGTGTATGTATATATATATATGTATATATATATATATATATATATATATATATCTATATATGTATATATATATATATATATAAATATATACTGTATATATATATGGAGGTAGCCAAAAAACAAGGGCATAAAATCCACTCCCACCCATTCCATCCCCACATACTCCACCCCCATTCATCCCCCTCCCTCCCACCAAGGTTGGCTCCTCTTGGATGACGGTTCATCCTTGCATCTCGCCCACTGTCTTAGGTAAGAATCAGTGTCGCAAGACACAGCACATCCATAGCTGCTTCATTTTTTTTCACACATACTCCATCACCGTCCCATCCTCCACCCACGTCCTTTCATGCTTCATATCATCATCCATACACAACCATTTTCCATTCACCCCTATCTTCTGTCTTCTCCCGACCTTCCTCAACAGACATTCCTCTCTTTTCCAATATATATATGTATATATATATATGTATATATATATATATATATATATATATATATATATATATATATATATATTCACACATCATACATACATATGTACATACATATATATATATACATACATGAATACATACGGTCATATATACTAGTATATAAAGACAGTAAAGGCAACAGGAATACTGTGGGTGCCTTTGTATTCACAGCCTCCCAAACACCTCCCCACTTGGTGTTCATCCACAACCGGAGCATAAACAAATACAGCTTCAGGAACATGACGAGCTATGCCGTCCCAAGAAGTGAACACTTTAAAAGTGAGATTTAAGTGGTGTGAACATGTGTTCCAGGGAGTAGTCGCGCGAGACGTCAGATTATTCATACGAAGCCCAGATGGTCACGAGACAAAAAGTATATTGCTCCCGGACAGACGGTGGCCAGAGCCACGGTTTCACTGACGCGGTGCCTACGTGCACACCCTCAAGTTGTGACTCGCCGTAATTCTAAATCGTGTCTTGTACAGCCGCCCCACTAATCGAAAGGGTCGGCCCACAAAACCTGAATTCCTTACGGAAGGGGGGTGTCCTAAGCTGAATAAAAAAAAATTCCACAGGATATATATGTATATATATATATATATATATATATATATATATATATATGTATATATATATATGTATATATACATACATATATATATGTATATATATATGTGTGTGTGTATACACACACACACACACACACACACATATATATATATATATATATATATGCAAAATGTCTAAAAAAAAAGGATGTACAGTGATGATGGACTGGCTGGTGAGGTTATTTAATGTTTGCTGTAGAGAGGGTAGAGTGCCGGAGGACTGGAGGAGTGCCTGTATAGTTCCACTTTACAAGGGAAAAGGGAACAAGTGTGAATGTAGTAGTTTCAGAGGGATTAGCTTGTTAAGTGTAGTTGGGAAGGCTTATGGGAGGATCTTGATTGAGAGGATTAGGAGAGGAACAGAGGGAGTAATTGGTGAGGATCAGTGTGGATTTAGGACAGGTAGAGGTTGTGTAGATCAGATTTTTGTGGTAAGACAGGTATGTGAGAAAGCTATAGGAAAGGGGAAGGATGTTTTTTTGGCCTTTATGGACCTGGAAAAGGCTTACGGCAGAGTAGACAGAGAGGCACTGTGGGAGGTTTTGCAGATATATAGGATAGGAGGAAAGCTTCTAGGAGCTGTCAAGACTTTTTATGAAGTAGTAGAGTTTGTGTCAGGATTAGAAATGGAGAAAGTGAGTGGTTCGAGGTAAAGGTGGGACTTCGTCAAGGATGTGTTATATCGCCCTGGCTGTTCAACTTATACATGGATGGGGTAGTGCGAGAGGTAAATGCAAGGGTAGTGGGTTAGGGATTGGAGATGGTTAAAGAAAATAGAGAAAAGTAGGAGGTGAGCCAGCTGTTGTTTGCGGATGACACTGCGCTTGTGGCAGGATCGGAGGAGGTATTGAGGAAGTTGGTGACAGAGTTTGGGAGAGTGTGTGATAGAAGAAAGCAGAAGATAAATGTGGGTAAAAGTAAGGTGATGAGATGTACAAGGGGTGAAAGTGGCAGTAGACTGGAAGTGAGCATTAAGGGAGAGCGACTGGAGGAAGTGGATAGTTTTAGATACTTGGGTGCAAATGTGGCAGGAAAAGGTGGAGTGAAGGTGGAGGTAGAATGTAGATTGAGAGAAGCGAGTAAATGCCTTGGTGGATTAAAGAGTGTAATGAGGAATAGACATTTGGGAATGGATGCTAAGAGGAGACTGTATGAAGGAGTGATTGTGCCAACAGCACTGTATGGGGGAGAAACATGGAACATTAGAGAGGAAGAGAGAAGTTTGAATGTGTTTGAGATGAGGTGTCTGAGAAGTATGATGGGGGTTACTAGGCAAGATAGAGTGAGAAATGAGGAGGTGAGGAGGAGAACAGGGGTGGAAAGGGAGTTGGGAGATAGGGTTGATGAAAGAGTATTAGGAAAGTTTGGACACATGGAAAGAATGAGTGAAAAAAGACTAGTAAAAGAGGTATGGAAGGCAGATGTGGAGGAGTGAACATGAAGGGACGTCCTAGGATGAGGTGGATGGATGGGGTGAAGGGGGCTTTGGGGAAGAGGGGATTGTCTGTTGAGGAAGGACGGGAGAGGACAGAAGACAGGGGTGAATGGAGAATGGTTATATATGGATGATGTGTGATGCATGAGGTGGAATGGGCGGGGGATTGGGGGGTGAGGTAGTATGTGTGAGCAAAATTTGACGCAGCCCGAAGGGATTTCTCCCCGTCTTCTCCTTTTATGCATGGGGGGACGGAGAGGGGGGGTCGCCGATTTAATGAAGCGGCCTTGCTGTGGATGTGCTGTGTCTTGCGACACTGCTTCTGACCCAGGGCAGTGGACAAGGTGCAGGGATGACCCGTCCTCCAGGAGGTGCTAAGATAAGAGGGAGGGTGGAGGGGTGTGGAGTGTATTCAGGGATGGAATGGGTGGGAATGATGTTATGCCTTTTCCTTTTTTGGCTACCTCCCTTGTAAGGGGGAAAAAGCCTTGGTATATGGTATATATATATATATATCTATATATATATATATATATATATATATGTATATATATATATATATACATATATATATGTATGTATATATATATATATACATATATGTATATATATATATATATATATATATATATATATATATATATATATATATATATGTATATATATATATATATATATATATTTATATATGTGTGTGTGTGTGTGTGTGTGTGTGTGTGTGTGTGTGTGTGTGTGTGTGTGTGTGTGTGTGTGTGTGTGTGTGTGTGTGTGTGTGTGTGTGTGTGTTTGTGTGTGTGTGTGTATCACACACACACACACACACACACACACACACATATATATATATATATATATATATATATATATAAATATATATATGTATATATGTATATATATATATGTGTGTACATATATATATATATATATATATATATATATATATATATATTTATATATATATATATATGTGTGTGTGTGTGTGTGTGTGTGTGTGTGTGTGTGTGTGTGTGTGTGTGTGTGTGTGTGTGTGTGTGTGTGTGTGTGTGTGTGTGTGTGTATTTACCTAGTTGTATTTTACGGGAAGGGAGCTATGCTCGTGGTGACCTGTCTTTGTATCTCTCAGTATCAAGTTTTTTCTTAAACTCTTGAATAGTGTTTGCACACACTGTTTCTTTGTCCAATTTGTTTCAAGTATCTATCACTCTGTGTGGAAAGCTTTTTTTTTCAAATCTCTTCTGTAATTATCCTTAGTTTTTTTTTTTTCGTGTCCTCTTGTTTTTTCATTGTCCCATTTCAATAAGTCATTCTTATCTAAGATTTCCATCCCCTTCATAATTCTATAGATAATTAGTAAGTCTCCTCTTTCCCTTCTTTGTTCCAGATTTGGTAATTCTTATTTGGACAGTCTTTGTTTATATGTCATTTTGGAAAGAGCTGGTGCTAGTTTTGTTGTTGCTCTTTGTATTCTTTCTAACTTCTTTATATTCTTTTTGATACTGGGTGTCCAAATAGGCAAATGCCACTTTTATTGACATCAATAAATTATAGGTTTCTCCGACTATTTTATTAATATGCTTATCCGGTGTCATACCTTTGCTGATCATCACTCCAAGGTCTTTTTCCGAGTTTACTTTTTGACCTCTTCTTCGCCAATTTTATAATCTCTCGATATTCTGTTTTTACTTTTTCCAAATTCCATTATACTGCATTTCTTGATATTGAATTTCACTTCCCACCTTTGAGTCCATTTCCAGATATTGTCCTCCTCCGTTTTTACTTTCTTTAGTATTTTTGCGTCGTCTGCAAAGAAATTCATATAACACTCTACTCCTTCGTCCATATCATTTATGTATATAGCAAACATTGATCGGAGCCAGTACTGATCCCTGCGGGACACCACTTATTATTTCTTCCCAATTTGAGAATTTGTCTCTAATAACTACTCTCATTTTTCTCCCAGTAAGGAAGTCTTTCATCCATTCCAATAATTTTCCTCTGATGCCACCTATTGATTCTATCTTCCGTATTAGTTTATTGCGTGGCACCTTATTAAATGCGTTTTGTAGGTCCAGAAAGGCACAGCCTGCCCAACCATCTCTCTTGTATTATGTCTATTAATCTTGAGTAGAAGCAGAGTACCCTCGTCTGGGGTATTACCTGCATGTTATTGTGGCAAAGTATCATGCAGTTGATACTTTAGGGTCTATATGGGGCGCCCCTATGGACCAGAGCCACACATCATTTTGTCTGTGATAGAGAAATGATGACACTTTTATACTACGATTGTCCCTCCGTTATGCTGTCCCCTACCTGTACAATTTCTCTGAATAGTCATTTTCTTTTTCGCCTATCTACCCTGCGGTGTGGGCAAAAGTATACTGCCACCAAGTATTTCCACTTGGATCGTAAGAAGTGAGAAAAAAAAGGGACGGGGATTGGGACCAGGCATCCTTCTCCCTGTAGCCCCACGGGGGACATTCCTAAAAACAGTAAAGGCATAAGAGTGTCTAGGAGTTTTCCAACCAGCACCCAAAGGTTTGGATCTTTTGATGTGCATAGATGTGGTACAGATGAGAGTAAAAGGGAGGAGATAGGTAGTATGTTTGTGAGAAGAAAGATGGATGTGTTGGCTTTGAGTGAAACTCAGTTGAAAGGGAAGGGCGAGTGTAAGTTTGGGAGTGTAGGTGGGAGGTTATCAGGAGTGAAGTGAGGGCGAGGGAGAGAAAGGGTGGCTATACTAGTAAGTGAAGAGATAGGTAAACGTATAGTGGAGTGGAAGGAGGTTTCCTCAAGGATAATGTGGATGAAGGTGAAACTGGGAAAGTGCATATGGGCCTGGAAGTGAGAAGAGTGTAGAAGAAAGGGAGGCCTTTTGGATAGATTTAAATGAGTGCATAGAGGGATTAGGAAGAAATGTCAATGTAATAGTACTGGGAGACCTTAATTCTAGGATAGGAAATGAACCAATTTACGGAATGGTTGGGAAATGTGGAGTTCCAGGAAAGAATCGGAGTGGAGAGTTGATGGTGGAGATGTGTCTGGAGAGTTGATAATAGCAAATACAGTGTTTCGGAAGAAAGTCAAGCATAAGTACACATGGGAGAGGGTGGTGGATGGAAGGGTGGTAGATAGAGCGTTAATGGATTATGTAGTGATAGATAGGAGTATAATAGGAAGAGTTAAGGATGTGCATATCCTAAGGGGAGAGGGTGGGGGAATATCAGATCATTCTTTGGTGGAAGGTAAGTTGAGAGTGGAGGATAAATGGAGAGAGAGGAAAAGAACAAAAGGTAGGGAGGTTCTTAGAGTGAACTCATTAAATGAAAAGGAAAAAGGAGAAGGAGTACAAGAAGAAGCTGAGGGAGGAGTGGGAGAGAGTACAGGATAGAGTAGAGCTAAGTGTGGAGGAGGAATGGGGATGGTTCAAGGAGGGAGTCACAAAGTGTGCAAGGATGGTGTGTGGAACAAGAAGGACAGGAGGAAATAGAAGGAAGGGTAGTGAATGGTGGGATGAGGAAACAAAGAAGGTTGTAGAAGAGAAGAAGCGAGCTTTCACAGATTGGTTACAAAATAGGGAGTAAGTCATATGAGAGGTACAAAGAAAAGAAAAGAGAAGTAAAGCAAA
>NC_134790.1:53366043-53378543 GCF_046742065.1 Oratosquilla oratoria | reverse complement strand
AGAGGTGGTGATGACGGGAATGGTGGAGGGAAGGAGAGCAAGAGGGAAGCAGAGGGAGAAGTATATGGACGGGCTAATGAGGGCGACGGGAAAACAACTCAAACCAGCACAGATGTTACAAGTAACTAGGGACCGTGAACGGTGGCGCTCCATGGTTGCCGAAGTTCAAGAGGATATGGCACGACGGTAAGGTAAGGTACTTCAGGGAACATATACAAAAAGATGGGAAAAATATTACAGCATTTGAATAAATCATATGTCTTTTAGAATAGGGAGTTAATTTTCAATCACCCTATATATATATATATATATATATATATATATATATATATATATATATATATATACATATATATATATATATATATATATATGTGTGTGTGTGTGTGTGTGTGTGTGTGTGTGTGTGTGTGTGTGTGTGTGTGTGTGTGTGTGTGTGTGTGTGTGTGTGTGTGTGTGTGTGTGTGTGCTCGTGACCTCAGTCCCAGTTTGCTCGTGTCCTCAGTCTCCAGTTTGCTCATGACCTCAGTCTCCAGTTCGCTCGTGACCTCAGTTCCAGTTTGCTCGTGACCTCAGTCCAGTTTGCTTGTGACCTCAGTTCAGTTTGCTCGTCACTTCAGCTCAGTTTGTTCGTGACCTCAGCTCAGTTTGCTCGTGACCTCAGCTAGAGAGTTCGTTTTTCTGCACAGACACCAGCTAGCGAATACCTGTGAAATTTATATCTCCGAATAGTGTTAAGTGGTTGTTGTGTTTTTGTAATTGTATACGTATAGCACTATACAGTTACAGATATAAGGTAAAGTGTAGTGTTCTATTTAAATTCAAAACAGTATTCTGTTACTGTACTCCAAAGGTAGGAGAAATAGTATAAGCTAAGCAGAGTAAGCTTCGTGTATTTAGTTTATTAGAGACCGCTTTTTTTTTTTATTTCTTTGCTGTTTGTATTGCTAAAGGAGGAGCGAAATGGCTTGTGAAGGTTGTATGAAGCTGGAGTTTCGTCTCAGGATGTGTGAGGAGGAAATTCATCTTCTCAGGAGTGCGCTCCGTGAGAAGAGCGAACCTTCCCCACAACCCAAAGAGCGTTCCACTTCTTCCCCTTCTGCCACTGCCGTAAGCGAGTGGCGCTCCGAGGGGTGCCGTTTGTCGAGCCCGCGTTAGGTAGACGTGTGCCCTGTGGAGCAACCGCTAGCCCTAGCCAATCGTTTTGCTCTACTGGAGGATGAAATGGCTGAAAACCAGGAGTTCTTGGTGGTGGGGGACTCCATGGTTCGAGGCTATGACGACATCCTGCAGCTGAAGACTAAGCGACGTTGCAAGCTTGTATGTCAACCGGGCCGTGGGATCGCCGATTGTACCCACTCCATCAGGGAGCAAGGACGGATGAACACGGTTACGATTGTTCATACGGGAAGTAACAATGTAGGTAGGGTGAGATCAGAGGAACTTGTTCGGAATTACAGGGTCCTCCTTCGGGAGATGAAGGAACGTGGGAGCCGTCAAGGAACGTGGGAGCCGTCACGTAGTTTGTGGGATCCTCCCGAGGATCTATGCAGGCTCGTGTTGGAACAGTAGAGCCATAGGGATCAATGATAGGATATCGCAGTTGTGCACACAATTGGGATACCACTTTCTTGATCCTTGATATCTCTTTTCTAGGCGCCATGACCTTTACGCTTCTTATGGGATCCACCTTACCCGCAGAGGCAAAGATGTTCTTACAAACCTCATTTTGGGAGTTTGTAATGAACTAGCTCCTTTTTTGGGGTAGAAGCCCAAAGGGAAGGGGAAATAGAATGTACTTGGGAAAACAGTGTAGAGTATAGCATTAATGTAGAACAATATACCAGTATAGGACAAAATATAATTTTAGGATATAATGTCGGTAGAGGACGAAATGTTACATTAGGACGTAATGTCAAAGGACAAAATGTCATGATGAGATGTAATGACAGGGGAGGACAAAAGATCACGATGGGATGTAATGATAGTGGAGGACAAAATATCACGATAGGATGTAATGATACTGGAGAAAATATTACGGTAGGATATAATGTCAGTGGAGGACAAAATATAATTTTAGGAAGGGATACCGGACAGAATGTCAATGAAGGCCAAAATATCACGATGGGATGTAATGACAGTGGAAGAGATCACGATGGGATGTAATTATAGTGGAGGAAAAAATATCACGGTAGGATATAATGTCACTGCAGGAAAAAATATAATTTTAGGAAGGGGTGCCCGGACATAATGTCAATGAACGACGGGAGGCCGGTGTGAATCACGGTGACGTAGGGGAACAAAATGTACAAAAGAGATCGGATGACCGTGATCGACCAGATGTCCTTGATGGGGGAAATGTTACTCTTGATGGGAGAAATGTTAATGAGGCATTGAATTTCAATGATGGACCAAATAATTATATAGAGCAAGGTATAAATAAAAAACAAAATGATAATGTAAGACATGATATTGAAACTCAAAATGTGTCAAAAAGTAATAATCACGAGTTTCTTAAAACCATGTACTTTAATGCTCGTAGTATTAGGAACAAATTTCAAGAAATACAGGCGTATGTCAAAGGCGAAAATCTCGATATAATAAAAATAACCGAGACATGGTTAAGTGGTACAGAGCTCGAAGCTGAATTTAATATTGCGGGATTTAAACACTTTCATCGGGATAGAAACCACAAGAAAGGTGGGGGTATTCTGTTGTACGTTAAAAACAATGTTCATTCTTGTGTTTTAGAGAAAGTGAAACAGGATGCATATCATAGTTTGTGGGTTGAGTTAACCCAAACAAATGGACAAAAAATGAATGTAGGTGTAATATATAGGCCAAAGATATTATCATTAGCAGACGACAAACTGTTATTTCAAGAACTGTCTAGTTTCTGCAACCGGGATTTATTGATAATGGGTGATTTCAATTTTACTGACATTGATTGGAAGACCCTTGAACATGGCCATATAGGCAGTCGCTTGATTGATTTTCTTGGTGACAATTACTTAATTCAGCATGTAAAAGAGCCCACAAGATATGGAAACTTACTTGATCTATTGATCACTAGGCGCGAAAGTATGCTAACTGATGTAGAAGTCGGTGAAACTGTTGCAAATAGCGATCACAACTTAGATTCAAACGCCTAAAAAAAATTAGAATAGATACTTGTGTTTCTAAAATACCCGATTTCAGTAAAGCTCAGTTCATAGGACTACGTCAGGAGCTTCAGCTTACAGATTGGGAGGCAAAATTAAGCGAAAGACCTGTAGATCAGATGTGGGAAATATTTCAAAATACGCTCACTAAGATGATTCATACTTACTTTCCTTCTAAGGACAGACGTCCCCCTTGTAGCGATGCTGCTATTGGTGAAGAGAAAGAGGTTTTGGTGAGTTCGTCTCCTTTATTGTAAGGTACGAGTGAACTGATTTTACAAGCGGCGGAAGCCGATATATATACTGCGTGGGAAAGTTACCCGTGGTGCGTAATTAGGTAATTGCACTGGGTTAGGTCGGGTCAAGCAGGGTCGCGCTGGCAGAGAAGCGTCAGGTTGTGGATATTAGTCACGTTCCCTGCCACGTGACTTGTCGCGGCTGTACAATATTCCCCTCTTAAATTTGCCTTGGCTTAAGGGGGCGTCCTGCACGTGAGAATTTGGTGGGCGGAGTGTCGAGGTGTGCCGGTTTTAGGCGAGCGATGGAAACCCATTCTGGCCTGCCGGAGATGGAGATGCGGAAGGTCTTGTCTTTACGTTCAAGGACAAGATGGGGTCCAGTGTAGGGACGGGTGAGTGGTGGGGTGTGAGCGTCCGTCCTCAGGAAAACGTGCGTCGAGGTGTGGAGGTGTTTTGGGAGGTATTCCTTCCCCTCCCGGTGATGTGTCGGCACGCATGGGGCAAATTTGCCGACAGTGCGTCGAAGCTGTTGCAGGCTCTCGGGAGACTCCTGTGGAGGGAAGAATTCTGCGGGCACGACGAGGGTTTGGCCGAAGACCATCTCTGCTGGAGACACGTTGAGGTCGTCCTTGATGGCTGTCCGAAGGCCAAGGAGTATCCATGGTAGCTGGGGTAGCCAGGAGCCGTTGTTGCAGCGTGCCATAAGAGATGCTTTGAGTGAGCGGTGGGTTCGCTCGACCATGCCGTTTGCTGCGGAGTTGTAGGAGGTAGTGTGGTGGACTGTAGTACCCAGGAGTTCAGCGAGAGAGTGCCACAGCCGCGACGTGAAGCAAGTTCCTCGGTCGGAGATGACGTGTTCCGGGAGGTCAAATCTGGCTATCCATCCACTGAGAAATGCTGTAGTGCAGGATGAGGCGGTACTATCCTTTATGGGGATGACCTCCAACCAGCGGGTCGATCTATCGATGGCGGTGAAGAGGTAACGATGGCCTTCCGACAGGGGAAGTGGGCCGACGACGTCGACATGAATGTGTGCGAAGCGTCGTCGGGGCTGATGGAATGATCCGATGCCTGATTCAATGTGGCGATGAATTTTGCTCTGCTGCCAGGCAATGCAGGATCTGGCCCACTCCTTTGTGTCCTTGGAGATGCTGTGCCAGATGAATTTCTGCTTCATGAGATTCGCAGTGACGCGCCCTGAAGGGTGAGACAGGCTGTGTATTAAATTGAACACTTGACGTCGGAAGGCAGCTGGGATGAGGGGTCGTGGGCGGCCGGTACTGATGTCGCAGAGGATGGTGTGGTTGTCGTGAAAATGGATGTCTTGCCACTTAAGGGATGTGATGGATGTCCTGTAGGCAAGTGTTTCAGGATCCTCCCGTTGCTCTCTGGCAATAGCTGCGTAGTCGAGGCCGAGTTGAACTGCGTCGATGGCTATTCGGGAGAGGGCGTCTGCGACGGGGTTGTTTGTACCGGGGACGTGCCTGATGGTGCAATTGAACTCGGCGATGGCGGAGAGGTGGCGGCGCTGTCTGGCAGACCAAGCGTCCTGTTGTTTTGTGAAGGCGTGCACCAGAGGTTGATAGTCGGTGTTGATGATAAATGAGGAGCCCACGGGGAAATGGCGAAAGTGGCGGACGGCGTGGTGGATGGCGAGGAGCTCTCTGTCGAAGGTGCTGTAGTTGAGTTCGGCCTTGGAGAGTTTCCTGCTGAAGAAACCGAGGGGTGTAGGTCTGCCACTGAGGGTTTGTTCGAGCACACCCCCTATGGCGACATTGTTGGCGTCCATTGACAGTTGTAGCTGGGCACCTGGTGCAGGGAAGGAGAGGGTGGTGGCACGGGCAAGGGCTTTTTTGGCGTTGACGAAGGCAGCTTCCATGGCGGGGTTCCACAGGAGGTCTTTCAGTTTTCCGTGAAGGGCGTTATAATGTGGGTGCAGCGTTTGAGCGATGTTAGGGAGGAAACAGTGATAGAAGTTGACCATCCCAATAAATTCCTGCAAGGCTTTGATGGTAGTAGGTGTGGGAAATTTGTCGACTGCGGCGACTATATCCTGCAGGGGACGAATGTCGTCAGGAGAGATTAGGTGTCCCAAAAATGGGACAGACTTTTTTCCGAAGCTGCATTTGTCAAACCGGACAACGAGGCCGTTGTCCTGGAGACACTCGAGGATGGTCCGCAGGTGTTGGAGGTGCTGGTCAGGCGAGTTGGAGAAGACCAGAATATCGTCGACGTAGCAGACACAGAAGTCGAGGTCGCCGAGGATGTCGTCCATTTGGCGCTGGAAGGTCGCACCTGAGTTTCGCAAGGCGAAGCAGGAGTAATTAAAGGTGTACGTCCCGAAGGGGGTGGTGATGGCGGTCTTCGGGATGTCGTCTGTATGCACCGGAACTTGGTAGTAGCCCTTCAGGAGGTCCAGTGTCGAAAAGATCTTGGCGTCGTTGAGGTATGTGGTGACGTCGGCGATGTTTGGGAGTGGGTAGTGGTCTGGTTCCGTCATCATGTTCAGTCGCCGGTAGTCTCCACAGGGGCGCCAGGAACCATCGTTCTTCTTGACGAGGTGGAGAAAGGGCTGGAGGCCTTTTGGCATAGGCCTAGTCTCTCCATCTCTTTTAAGGTTTTCTTGGCGACGGCGAGTTTCTCGGACGGTAGACGGCGGTATTTGGCAAACACCGGGGGCCCAGACGTCTTGATGTAGTGGTACACGCCATGTTTAGCTGGCGTCTGTGGTGTCTATCGCACCTCAGGCTTGAAGACGTCGGGTAATTCCGTGAGCAAGTGGGCGTAGGGCATTCTAGCGTCGATGGTGGCGACCGTGGTTGGCTGTGGCGCGATTTGCAGGGGCGTCGAGACGGATGCGGTTGCGCAGACTAGGCGGCTGTTGGTGACGTTGACCAGTAACCTGTAATGAGCGAGGAAGTCAGCACCGATGTTTGCCAGGATGAAGTTCCATGAGTAGTGGCGACTCCCAAAGATGAGGTTCAGGCGTTTCCACCCGTAGGTAGCTATGGTAGTGCCGTTAGCTGCGACGAGCCTAACGCCAACGTCCTTAGGGACCCGGCGTTCTGCAGCGGATGCAGGAATTATGGACCTGCAAGCACCAGTGTCGACAAGGAAGCGACGTTTAGAGGCCTTGTCGTTAATGTAGAGGCCCGTTGCGCCTGTAGGGGCCACCGTGATGGACGGTGACCCATTTAGGCGGTTTTTTTTTTTTTTTTTTTTTCCAGGTACATCCTGGTTGGCATTTCTTGGCGAAGGCGCCGAATCTTGTGTGGTAGTAGCACAGGTGCAGAGCGGGGATGGTCCCGCGTCGCTGACTTTGCTGGTGTTGTTAGCACCTGTTGGCTGGCGATGCTGCTGCGGCGAAGATTTCGTCCGTGATGTCGTCCGTAGCACAGACATCCTGACTCCTTGCTGCGGCGGCGTGGGCATCGGCGAGATGGTCCGGATTCCGTGAAACTTCGTCGGTGGTCATTTCCTCGGCGTTGCCAAGGGCGGATCGGACGGGCGCTGGGAGGCGCATGAGCCACAATTGACGAAGCATATCGACGTTCCTGCTGGTTCCGTTGGCTGTGGGTGGGAGGCGGGCGATGGACATTATCTCGAGGTATGCTGTACTTGGTTTAATGTCCCCCAGTGGCTGTTGGGAGAGTTGGAGGATTTTTGCGGCTCTGGAGGCTGCTGACGGCGTGAATTCCTGAAGCAGGTACTGTTTCAGAACGTCATACTGGATAACGCCGTCGTGTTGATCAAGCCATTGGGAGATGAGTGGGAACACATCCTCGGGGATCGCCTCGGGAACATAGTCTGCCTTCGTTTAGGACGCGTTGATATTGCGCAGGCGGAACTGAATCTCCGTTCGTCGAAACCAGGAGGGGGCGTCGACCGTAGAAAAAGGCGGCAGCTTCAAGGAGACGGCGTTGACGGTGTTGGTAGTGGGCAGCGTGGCGTCGGGGGTGGCGTAGGGGGTGGCGTAGGGGGTGGCGCCGGTAGATGGGTCCATTGTCGCTCCGAATGGTCACCAGTGTAGCGATGCTACTATTGGTGAAGAGAAAGAGGTTTTGGTGAGTTCGTCTCCTTTATTGTAAGGTACGAGTGAACTGATTTCACATGCGGCGGAAGCTGATATATATACTGCGTGGGCAAGTTACCCGTGGTGCGTAATTAGGTAATTGCACTGGGTTAGGTCGGGTCAAGCAGGGTCGCGCTGGCAGAGAAGCGTCAGGTCGTGGCCATCAGTCACGTTCCCTGCCACGTGACTTGTCGCGGCTGTACACCCTAATCAGGCTCGTCCAAAGTGGCTCGACAAAGAAACTGAAAAAAGTATTGCTAAAAAGAGACAGGCTTATAAGAAATATAAGTACTCGGGTGCATCTAATGACTATGAAAGTTATGTATCAATACAAAGATATTTAAAAAAGATGATAAAAAAAGAAAACGACGATACGAAATGAACATCGCTGATAAATCCAACGAGAATCCCAAAGAATTCTATAGTTACATTAGAGATAAAAAGGTTGTTAGGAATCACACTGGTCCACTATTATATGCTGACGGTCAACTTGAATATTCAAATGAAGGAATGTGTAATATTCTAAACAATTATTTTAGCTCAGTATTCGTAAACGAAACACCTCAAAGTGAACTCCAAACTGAAACCTGTGAAAAGTCTAGGGTAAACTTACTCACCACGGTAAATATAACAAAAGAAAAAATTAAAAGGTGTATAGAGAAACTCAAAGTTAATAAAACACCAGGGCCTGACGGTTGACATCCAAGAATCTTAAAGGAAATGAAAAATGAGATTGTTGTTCCATTAGAAATTATTTTCAAGAAATCCATCATATCCGGAGATGTCCCAAGAGAATGGAAGCTAGCTAACGTTACTCCCATATTCAAATAAGGTGACAAAAAGAAGCCAAATAACTATAGGCCTATAAGTTTGACTTCAATCGTAGGAAAAATAATGGAAAATATCGTCAGAGATGCTATCGAACATCATTTAGAAAGTAACCGTTTGATACATGATAGCCAACATGGTTTCAGACGGAACCGTTCTTGCATGACTAACTTACTCGAATTCTACAACACAGTTATCGGAATAAGTGGTAGCCTATTAAGTTGGACTAGTAATTGGTTGAATGTTCGAAAACAGAGAGTTGTTTTAAATGGAAAAACTTCTAGATGGAAAAATGTTACAAGTGGAGTTCCTCAGGGTTCCGTTCTTGGGCCACTTCTATTCATAGTATATATAAATGATATAGACCATGGACTAAAATCTACTGTTTCCAAATTTGCTGATGATACAAAACTGTGCGGAATGGCAAATGATCACTTAAACCAATTAGATATTCAAGAAGATTTAGATAAATTACAGCAATGGTCTGAAAAGTGGCTAATGAAATTTAACACAAGTAAATGCAAGGTAATGCACATAGGTAAAAATAACAGTAAGTACGATTACAAGTTATTGGGAAATTCGTTAACAAAAGTGGATAGTGAAGAAGATCTCGGCGTAATTATCAGTAACGATCTCAAATCATCCAAGCAGTGTATTTCAGCCTCTGAGAAAGCAAATAAGATTCTAGGACTGATTGCACGATCTTTTGATTTCAAAAGTCCATCACTCGTTAACAAGCTATATAAATCGTTAATTCGTCCACATTTGGAATATGCTGTTTCCGTATGGTCACCGAATCTCATTAAAGACATTGACAGACTGGAAAAAGTACAACGGCGAGCAACAAAACTGATTCCAAATATCAAAAATAAATCATACGAAAATCGACTAAAACATATGAATCGGTTTTCCCTAAAAATGCGTAGACTCAGAGGTGACTTGATACAGGTCTTTAAAATTCTAAAGGAAATTGACATCAAAAGTGACAACATTTTCACATTGAATGAGAATCAGACAAGAAACAATGGTATCAAACTGTCCGGAAATAGATTCAATTTGGAAGTAGGTAGAAACAACTTCGCCAACCGTGTAGTTAATGAATGGAATAAACTTCCTGCACAGGTAGTGCAACGTAGTTCAGTTCGAAGCTTTAAAAATCATTTAGATAAACACCTAAGCAAGATGCTGTAATGATTATAATTTATTTCATATTGTTTGTTTTTGTTTTATCATTTATCTCTTTTGATTTTCATTTATTATTAGTTATATGTCAATTCATTATTATTCAGTATTTACCTGTTTGTTTATTATCTAACTATACCTATGCATTTATTTATGTATTTTATTTGTTATTTACATTATTATAGTTTTTATCTATAAATTTATTATTATGATTTTTTTTTCGCATCCGACCTATATATGGACCAAAAGGTCTCCTGTCGCCATGCTCCGCCTTTGTAATCCTTCGTGTGAGTGTGTGTGTGTGTGTGTGTGTGTGTGTGTGTGTGTGTGTGTGTGTGTGTGTGTGTGTGTGTGTGTGTGTGTGTGTGTGTGTGTGTGTGTGTGTGTGTGTGTGTGTGTGTGTGTGTGTGTGTGTGTGTGTGTGTGTGTGTGTGTGTGTGTGTGTGCGCGCGTGTGTGTCCATTCCCAAGGTTAGTGGTTACCAACCCAAGGTACTGGATTGTCCGAGAGGGTCAAAAGAACGAGAACCTAGACGATTTCATGGATGCCTGGCAATTTTACTCTTAAAACAATCTCCAGAAGGTTAAGAAACAGTATTTCATACCTGATAGATCTGCGAGGAAGCAGGTCAACAACTGCGACCCCCGAACGCTTAGCTAATAAGCCAGTCAGTCAGGCCTACTCTCTTCCTCAGGAGGATGTGGAGAGCGACCCCAATACCAACGGGCCCTGTAGAGGCCCCCATGCGGACCTGATCTCGATCTATGACCCACATTAGTCCCATGGCCTCAGGCTATCTATCCTTGGGGACAGAGAGCCAAGTTGTATTGTGTCTGATGGGATCGAAAGATTACCCTCGTCCCGCATCCGTCCCCTGTTGTTGTATATATGTATATATATTATATATATATATATATATATATATATATATATATATATATATATATATATATATTATATATATATATATATATATCATGAATTGGCCGCTGTCTTATATCTACAGTTTTCTTCTGCGGGATTAGTAATAAGTAAAAAATGCAAGCGTGTTATTCAAAATTTAAATAATAATCTTCGTTCATACTTCCATGGTGAAAGTTCCGAGACGCCAGGTAAAATTTAGAATATAACACAAGGTGAGCACTTGAATGGTAAACGTACTAGGAATAGAGGAGGACACTTTTGTACCGATGCTAGTGAAACCTGAAAACAAGTGAGAAAATTAATTAAATTGCTTCCGTGACGTTTCCGTCAAATAAGCAATCCTATACATGCTCCATGGGGTGTTTGCTGCAGTCGTCGAAGGAAAGTAAAGGTTGAGCTGCAAGCAGTGGAGGCAATACACAACTAAAAATGTTAAGCCGTTATAACTGCTCTTCTAACCCATGAAAACCGCAACACCTAGCGGCTGCTCTTGTTACAGCTGCTGTATTCCACCCCCGACATCCATGGTTTGGACAGCTGTCAGGGGAAAGTTTCTTGTAATACCGTGAGTCCCAACCTTTGTTAGCTGACTGCTACGTTAAGAACAGCTGCACACACACACACGCCCACGCCCATGACTGAGCTAATTTCAGTATCGCTGCGCTGCGAGTCATTACTCCAACTCTCGTGGGCGAGGAGTTTGTGTGTGTGCGTGGGAGGGAAATAGCTTTCGATCACGAGTCCAACACGTGATCAGACCATGATAAATCACACACACACACACACACACACACACACACACACACACACACACACACACACACACACACACACACACACACACACGCACACACACACACACACACACACACACACAGAGAGAGAGAGAGAGAGAGAGAGAGAGAGAGAGAGAGAGAGAGAGAGAGAGAGAGAGAGAGAGAGAGAGAGAGCTTGCTGGTGCACTCTTGCTGATCCGAGTTTTAACTGCTCTCCCTGGTTAAAACAATAATAATAATTGATACTACAAACCGTTCCTGTCCTCCTCGAGCAAAGGGAATGGGGTGCGTGTATGTGTCCAACACGTGATCCGAGACAATGAGGCTGATAAATCTCTCACGCGCGTGCGAGCGCGCGCACACACACACACACACACACACACACACACACACACACACACACACACATGTTTACATATACAGGCGTTGGTCATTAACAGTTTGTTTATATGCTCCTCTTTTTCATATTCGGCGAGTGCACGATTGTCGTTTGGTGCAGAAGCCATTTACAATCGTTCATGTCCGTTTGTGACTCTTCGTGCCAACCCGACTGTTGGACGTATTTGAATATAGTCTGTCACCGAGGGTTTCAAACTTCCAATTGCATATGCTCACATGCTCACAATGGACAGATTTTGCAGTTACACCCCTTGTTCTAAAGATAAGTTCACTTCTGAAACCTCCCCCAACTTCTATATTCATTAATGCACCTCTCCTTACGATGTATTTACTCAATAGGTACTCGTGTATGGAGACGCCGTCTTGCTTAATTTTCTTCATCAATTTTATATTCTGTATTACTACTTGAGTTCTATATTTCCCAGGACCGTTAGACCTTGCCACATTCCACATTCCCACACTAATCTCTTTTTCTTTGTTACAATACGTCCTTCCTTGGGTATTATACAGTATACTCCCGCGTTCTTCCCTATGGCAATATCCATATTCATGGGCTCTCGTGTCCCTTGGCCTGTGCTCTCATCTCCTTGTCGTCGTCTCTGCTCTCCTGATGCACTCCACAGTGAGAGACAAAAGTCCTGCTACAGCAACCGGATAGAAGGACACTTATAAAATTTCATTATCAATGATTTCTTTACTAGTGTCAAAGTATGTATTTCCTATGTTCTGCAGCTAGGGATGTTGCAGTTGAGTTCACTTAATAGGATAAAGGTGACAGGACTTCGATGTTCCATTGTACAGTATATCTCGTCCGTTCTCCTTTGCCTCATTAACTGGAAGGTCTCCGAGCTGAAGAAGATTAATCATCTCATTTCGTGAATGAAATCGAGTGGAGGCAGTCAAAATAACTGTAAGAGTC
>NC_134790.1:53341043-53361043 GCF_046742065.1 Oratosquilla oratoria | reverse complement strand
CAAGGATTACTGACTTGATGTTTGGATTTTGCTTTTGGACAAGAGACTGTTGTGAAGTGTGGAGGCGTGTGAGGGATGAAGCAAGAGTGTGTTCTCATTTCAACACTTGCATGGACAGAGTTGTCGATCAGTGTCATTGTAGAACATTCATTGGCAACATTGGTCACTGACCTTTTCTTTACCGGTCAGGGTTGCAGCCCTCAAGGTACTGCACAGAGAAGTGAGACCTCTTGGACTTCAGGTCTTCTGGATCAAGACCAAGGTCCTGGCATTTAGGTGCTCACTGGATGACACAATTTAGTCTGCCCATGCATGTGATGAGAACATTGAGGCCCTGGAGAGCTTTACATACCTTAAAAGTGTAGCGTAACAGTGTAGGTCATGTCAGGAAGTACTTCGAAGGATTGGCATTGTCAGCGGAGTTATGATCTCGCTCAACCAGAGCATATGACGTCGATTTTTATGCTGGAGAGCTAAGGTCCGAATCTTCAAGTAGCTTGGCCTCCCTGTGGGACATGGCCATTGAATGCTGATTTGAAGAAGCACCTCATCGTCTTTGGTATCAAATTCAAGGGAATGACTGCATCAAACCAGACTCTTCCGTGAGAGTCAGTCTAAGCCTGTTACCTGCGTAATTTTTACACGTCAGTTCCGGCTATATGAACACGTGGTGCCCAGATAACCAACACCTCTATCTTTGGGAACCACAACGCGCCGCATTAATCATTAGAGAAAGTTAATAGGAGGTTTAAAGAGGACAACATAAAGAAAAGAGAGTAAAATTTAAAAAGTAAACTACACCTTTCTTTGGGTGAAAATTGGTCTCCAATTATAAGAGAATACTGCGTGATCCTGGTCCATAAAGGTGGCACTAAAGTTATTGATTGCATAAAACTTATACTATCAGTACCCTATATGGGTATTCTGCAGTACTAGGTAATAACTGGCAGTGAAGATTACTATTTAGTAACAGTAATGAGCATGAAAGTTTTTCTATCTCTAGGCCTTCTCATTATCTTCAGTGATCTTCTGGTCTTTAGAAGGCCACCAATATGTCCTTTTATTTAGAAACGCCTGAAGTGCTTTCCGCATCGGTCTTCGTTTTTCAAGTCCCTCGTGCGAGATGAATATCAATGCTTGAGACAAGACCTTCCAGGAGCATAGGGAGATTGTGAGAAAGAACAGATGAAGGCAGACGAGACAAAAAAAAAAAAAAAAAAAAAAAACACGCAGGTGAAAATATTGGCTGGGAAATGTACAGAATAATTCTGTCGTTGCTGCCAAGGGTTGTTAGAACCTTCTCGCTGTTTCGCTGCACCTCAGCGCATTCCTTCCTATTTTCCTTTGGCGGCAACGAGTTGGTTGACGTTCGTCGACCCGGTTCGAATCACTGGAAATCGGTGTCTGACTGCTATTGCACCGTGCTTGGAATCCAAACACCGCAGACGACGACAACAACTTTCTTCAATGAGCGACCGACCGACCGACTGAATAAAAGACTGCTAGCTTTCGCTGCCGTCGCCGTCAAAACCCTAATTACAGCTTGAAGTATTTTCTTTTTTGCATGCGTCGGCGCTGACACGTTTGGCTGGATTTGTCGCAGCTGACACAGTTAAGGAAAGTCGCTGCTATGAAAGACAGCATCAAGATATGAAGTTTATAAAAAGAAGATAGAAAAGAAAAATAATTTGCAGAAGCCTCATGAAATAATTACTTCGTGTCCATTTACGAAACTGGGAAACGATTAATAACAGTTCATCTTATGTTTTTTCTGTACTCATGAAAGCCACATATCGTAGATATACCCGAAACTATCCAAAATTTTCGATCTGAATAAAGTTACCTGTAATTTGTAATTGTTGCCTCAAGTTTCACTGACTAGAAGCTTGTGGCCTGGCAACGGTCCTCGGGCCTTACCATAGAAAAACATTGGTCATATGTTTGTGTCATACTAAGCGTGTAACTGTTTCTATATCACCGGCTTTTAGTAGAAGGAGCATGGGAATAGTCACCGACTGTCAGTTCTCCATGTGTGAAAAGGTGAAGGAAATACAGTCGAAGATGAGAAAAAATTTATGTTGAGCCCAGTCCGGTGACAGAGTATAAGTTTCTTGAGTCGAGACTGCACACCAAACGGAGGTGAGATTGACGACGGGTTTTGAAGACGGGCGTCAGGGAGATAATTTTCTCTGGTATCTTGTAGGACCACAACGTGCACGGAGAAATAGTCATAGGCTTGAAGCAGTGCACACGGGTTCTCCCAGGCTCTGTCCACATTACCTTCAATATTGATAACAACCACATCATGCAATTCATTCTCATACAGATAGATTACTTTTCAAGTCTCGACAGAACTGAAATTTAAACATAAAACTGTTGTTTACTATTGCTTTCCAAGATAGTAATGACATCATCAAGCGAAACAGTATAAACTGAGAGAGCAATAACCTATGTGGACGGGTTGAAGAATGCGCTTCGATTATCTATTGTTCTAGGTTAATTAATATTGAATATATTTTATTATATTAGTCGTACACATCCAATAGTTTATTCGTTATGAGGGGCCTATGGCGCCAGCTAGAATAAAATATGAGTCGACGGCACTCCCAACTGGATTAATCAGAGAGGGGAAGGGAGTGAAGGGAAATTTTTCCCTTATCTGAGTAGAATTGCCTTGTGGTCACTCAAATAAATATACTAAACCAAACTCGTGAAGGTGTTGTCAGTGCATGCTTTCATAAAACTCAAAAGATCATATTATGATGAATATTTATACTACTGAAAATACAAAATTCATAATCCCTTTGAATTCCTATTTCAAGAGAAAAATGCTAATAAAAATGGGCTCACATTTGATTTATTCAAGGTGTTATATCGAAATGGCATAATTCACAAGTGTAACTAACAAACTCTGGTAATATAGTATATACATATATATATATATATATATATATATGTATATATATATATATATATATATATGTATATAATATATATATATATATATATATATATATATATATGTATACTGTATATATACATATTTTACCATACTAGACATACCAGAACTGCTTCTGTTAATCAACTTGTTATACTGTATATCGGAATTAGATATGTGATTTATTATGTATTTGAGTCGCTTATGTAATTCATGATACGTACAAATCATCCACGGGTCCCAACCCCAGGGAGAGACGTGGAACTGGATCCCTATGTATACCGCCAGCTTCATCCCAGAGTTACATTCCTTTGAAGAAGCTAAGAGCGAAACCGGTCAGGAATAAAATTCAAGAATCAGATCCAGACCTGTGATTTCCCCTTTCCACCTTTCTCATATATTATACATGTATGCATGTATGTATACACGCATTCATCCATGCATATATATGTGTATGCCCAAACACGGTTTTTCCAGACATATTGTATGAACCACTCACTGAGTGTAATAGAACGGCAGGTTGACCCCCCCCCCCAAAAAAAAAGGCGCAAAGGTCACTCCGAAGACCTTAGGAAACGCGAAATTCAACCACAAGACTTGGAGGTGAGCTTTGTATTCAAACGGAATCACGAGACTGAAAAAAAAAGATGACCAGGAGAAGAGGAAGTTTTGAAGAGCGCATTGGAAGATACCAACGAGCCTCGGGAGTTGTGGCTCCCGTTGAACAACGTCCGTGACATCATCTATGGCAATGCGGTAAAATCGGCGAAGTCCACACCATACTACGTAGTCACACGCGATGGCACCACCGTTACGAACAGTGAATTATCTTATATCCTAATCAGAGCAGAGCGACATAGTCATCAACAACGATGGACTATCATAAGCAAATGTATGTATATACAGTATGTATGTATATATGTATGTATGTATGTATGTATGTATGTATGTATGTATGTGTGTGTATGTATGTATGTATGTATGTATGTATGTATGTATATATGTGTGTATGTATGTATGTAATGTATGTATGTATGTACGTATGTATGTATGTATGTATGTATGTATGTATGTATGTATGCATGTATGTATGTATGTATGTATGTATGTATGAATGTATGTATGTATGTATGTATGTATGTATGTATGTATGTATGTATGTATGTATGTATGAATGTATGTATGTATGTATGTTTTCGGAAAATTTCAAACACTGGACTCGGAGTACACCGAGTCCAGTGTTTGAAATTTTCCGACAACATGGCTCCTGGACTCCAGCTCTTTACGAACGTATGTATGTATGTATGTATGTATGTATGTATGTATGTATGTATGTATGTATGTATGTATGTATGAATGTTTATATGTATGTATGTATGTATGTATGTATGTATGTATGTATGTATGTATGTATGTATGTATGTATGTATGTATGTATGTATGTATGCGTATATCCTCACAAAATGAAGGTGGAGAACTTGGGCCAAAAAGAGCTGAAATGCCACCACCTTTGCCCCACCTCCTCGGATGGTTAGGAGAAGTGGTAGTCACCGGTAGATGCTATGAGGCGAGATCGCAAATTTCCCAAGTGGATCGGCATAAATATACTTTCCGAAGTTCTTCGCCAGCTTTTTGCCACTTTACCCGTTGAAAATGAATTTTGTAAGACCTGGGTTCTTCGGCTGAAAAAAGTCTGCCAAACAGAGAACCCAGCTCTGAAAAAGTTACCCTTTTCAATCCTTTAGAGGCAACATGTTTTAGAATGGGTTCTATAGCTGATTGAGTCTGCTAGCCACAGGGACCAGGTCTTGGAAAATTGCCCTTTTCAATATTCTAAAGACTTTGACGTTATGAGCTGTCTGGGGAAAATATGGAAGGCCTGAATCATGTTGATTAATAGTTTCTCTTTGAACCAAATCACCACTCAAATATTTCCTTCGGCACGATAAGAGAGAAACCACGTCCGGTACACATTCGCCCTTACACACGTTTTACCATCGAAGTACTCTATATTTTTTCCTATTCCATTTTCTATCATTATAATTCTCCTCCTCCCCCACCCTTCTCCCCCTGTATCTCACATCCTCTAGATGTTCTCCAATTACCATATCATTTGACGAAAATTATATATTTTTTTTCTGTCAATGTTTTCCTCCGCTGTTCCCCATTCATCATTCTCGCCCCTCATCGTCCTACTCCCCACCCTCAGTTAATTTTGTCCATCCCCATTCCTACTTCTCCTTCCCGCGTTCCTCTCTCTCCTCCCCAACTCCATTGACACAAATCCCGGTGCCTGTGTACATTTACACGGCTCTTGATGTGGTGGATTAAGATGCAAGTTGCTCTCTCTCTCTATCTCTCTCTCTCTCTCTCTCTCTCTCTCTCTCTCTCTATATATATATATATATATATATATATATATATATATATATATATATATATATATATATATATGGAGGTGAGGTGGCAAAATGAAACGTTAAGGCTAGAGTATGGAGCTTTATTCAGAACCAGACGTTTCGACCTCTTGGGCCTTCCTCAGTGGACTAAATACAGAATAAGAATCACAGTCCACTGAGGAAGGCCCAAGAGGTCGAAATGTCTGGTTTTGAATAAAGCTCCATGCTCTAGCCTTAACGTTATATTTTGCCACCTCACCTCCATATTTGTCTGTCTTTACATATATATATATATATATATATGTATATATATATATATATAAATATATATATATATATATATATATATATATATCGTTCACTCTTTCTTCGTCTCGAATGCGGCCATGTCCGCAGCGTTTATGGACTTCAGAAAACGACATCATAAACCTTTGTGCTCTAATCTCGTTCTTTGACTCACACAGGGCCTGTGAAATTGATCTCGAGCATTCATCCAAGTGATCTTCACAGTCGTGACCTCGTCCGACATTGACTTTGACGCGGCCTTTTCTGAAGAGGAGAAGGAGAAGGAGGAGGGGTGCCGGAAAATACAAAACTCCCCTCAAGCTTACCATAGGTGGTGGATGGCCTCAGAGGACTTCTTCGTCTTCCAGTTGTCATATACATCACCTTGGGAGAGTCTCGTGGACAGTCTCACAACCACGTTTCCTGGGCAGCGTTTAGCCACTCGCCATTGTGTTACGAGTGGTCGATTACACACAGATACCCAGGCAAATCAATGACAGTAGTAGTGGTAGTTGTAATAGTATTAGTGGTAGTAGTGATAGTGATGGTGATGTCGATGGTGATTACAATGGATATGGTGATGATGATGGTGGTGGTGACGGGTGGTGGCGCTGATAGCGATGGCGACGGTGGTGGCGGTGACATCTGCTGTAATAGCAGTTGTTGTTATAGCAAATTGACAAAATCATCTATTATTCTCCAGAATAAAAACTGTAATGTAGGCCACACACGCTCATCACGCAAAGTTGTTCAGTGCAAATGCGCGACATGTGTACAGCATTTGGGTGTCTATATCATGCCCGGTACGGGGCCACGCGCGTTTAAAAAAAAAAAAAAAAAAAAAAAAAAAAAACGTTGTCATGTACCTTTGCCGAAACTACGCTGGTATTGTGAGGTTTCATCATTGAGGACCTGTGATATATATTAGACCTATAAAAATATACATTTTACTGTTGTTACTTTATCTTATTATTCATTACAAAAAATTATAAATATCTAAATGCAGTAAAAGCTACATATACATAGATGTGATATAGCGCGGGTCAGAATCAGATGTCCGCAAAAGTACTTGCGTCACGCAGCGCGGGTCAGAATCAGATGTCCGCAATAGTACTTGCGTCACGCGGAGACGTCTTTCATGTCTGTGTCACGTACACGTGTCGCGTGAAGTGTGTCATAACATGACACTAATGGCACTTTCTAAAACACGTCGCTACAAAAAGTAAAATTTGTTTATTTTTTCATGCAAGTGCGACACGTAAATACAATCTTATTATATCACATTTCGCCTTAATTGCCTCCCTGCAATAAATGGCCTTTATGTTCATTTTTCCTTGTAATATAAGATTCTCAGCTGATTTATTATAGCCATAACCTTTGAAAGATAATCCAAATACAATTGGCGTCTGATCAATGATCTTTTCCAATATTTTTGTTTGGTTAATTGAAAAACTACACATTCAAGTAGGACGCTGCGAAAAGGTGTGTATCAATTTTCTTAGCCACAAAATTATACTCGGACTAAGCGAGCGAGCGAGCGAGAGAGAGAGAGAGAGAGAGAGAGAGAGAGAGAGAGAGAGAGAGAGAGAGAGAGAGAGAGAGAGAGAGAGATTATTTTTTATTTTATTAATTTATTACGCCAAGGCGTCAGTCAGTACATGGATATACAAGTACAAAATGTTAATATAATGCATCAGATGGATACACAATCAATAGTGGTACAATGCATACGAGTCAGAGCCTCAATAATGTCATATCTGTAATAGCAATATAACATTGAATACAATGTGATAGTCTTAGTAATAAATGACAGCAGTGAGGACAATAAGTCCCACAACCAAGCGCAGTACAATCACGAACATTTGACAGACATAAGACATAATGGTAGTGTGGATAGACAGACCTAAATGACATACATAGTGCGCAATATCATTAAGGCCATCGATGTGAGGGGCGCAAAAGGTAAGAGAGAGAGAAAAAAAAAAAAAAATCTCTCCCCCCTCCCCTTTTCCTTCTTTTGGTATAGTCCGAGTACGTAAACATACAATTGGAATACATATAATAATGGTTATGGGAAGCAACAAATCTAGACAGAATGTGTCGAGTAACATCACGAGAGGACGCACTCGACATGACATGACGCCCCTCCCCCCCAGGTTGAATAACCTGAGAAAGTAGAGGAATGCTGTCGATTCAAGACCTCATTCTCCTGCAGTGCTCCTCGACTCAGTAAATAATACAGTAGGCACGAACATTTGATAAACAAAAGTCGTAACGGCAGTGTACATAGTCATACGTAAGGATCATATACAGTAAACAGTATCACTGAAGGTCGCCGATGAGAGGAGCACAAAGGGGTGGGGAAAAAAAATACATTAAACAATTTTAAAATTGAGTGTGAGTGCATAAGCATTCTAATGGAAAACAAACGGTAATGGATATGAGCAGCAATAATATTTGTCAGAATGGGCTGTGTAACATCACAGGAGGACGTAACCAATATCACACAACGACTCCCTCCCTCCCCCCCCCCTCCAGGCTGAACAAGCTGTGGAAGCAGAAGAAAAGTGTAGTCGACCCAGGACTTCACCCTTCTGCAGTGTTCCTCGACTTGATCAATAATACAGTCAATAACCACCGAAGTGAGGAAAACGGGTAAGTATTATGTCAAGTTTGTCAGCCTCGAGTAAGAACGTGCAGATTTGAATCAAGGTCTGACCTCTTGGTAGAAGATCTCTTACTGTGGGGTACTGAAGACAATAGTGTTCTAGGTTGTTAGCATTAGGGCTATCGCATAGTTTACAGGTGGTGTACTGTGGCATGTCAAGAGTGTGGGCAACCTGCCACAAGGCCGATACCCCATCCTGAGTTTTCGCACAGTTAACCCGCGTTTGCGATACTTGTAGCGACTGTGGAGAAAGTGATCATGATGTTGTATGGACACACTGTTAGCCTTCTCTGCATTTCTGCGTCGCATCGTCATGTCAAACCCAACTGAGTGGATGATGTTTCGTAGACATCGGAGGGAGGGCTCGGCATCTCGTACATGTCCATCTGCTATACAGGCCGCCTTAGCGATACGATCCACCGTGTCGTTGCCATGTAGTCCAATGTGGGAGGGTATCCATACAAACGGTATGGTAAGAGAAGCATCGTTTGCAGCAGCAAGTCGACATAGGATTTCATTCACAACACGGCTGCAGATAGGTCTTGGCGAGGATAGGGCGTGCAGGGCTGATTGGGAGTCACAAATAATTATCCCGTTCACACGATGTCGAATAAGGAGAGTCACAGCATCCAAGATTGCATTCAGTTCACAGTAGGTGGAGCTCGATGAGGTGGGCAGTCTGCGGCCAATCCATGAGTCATCTGGTACAGGAGGCTCCAAGGTTGGGGAGAAGATGGCACACGCTGCTCTTCCATCCGCTTGCACAGAACCATCTACGTAGACGTGGTGTGCCATAGGCACAGACGTAGATATACCAGCAATAGTCTCCAGAGCTAATTGTTTCTGCAGGGGGGGATAGGCAGCTTTCGAGGTTGGTGTAAATGTGACAGCGGGGAGGGGGACACGCCATGGTGGTAAATCAGGGGGTTCCGCCTTCGCAGGCACATCGATGTCCAGGCCACGGAGAATATCACTCACTACCCTAATGAGGGTATGTCCGCCTGCTCGAAGTGGGGGTCTGGGTGCGTCCGGACCCAGTGACGCACTTATGACATCAGTGAAGTGTGGAGCAAGATTGGGGTAGTGGAGACACTTAACAGTGAAATAGGACACAATGGCATAAATCCTCTCTACTAGAGGAGGTAGGTTGAGTTCTAACTGCATGTTCACAACACGGGTAGAGAGAGAGCACCCCAGGATAAACCTCATGACTCGATTCTGGAATTTTTCAAGTGGCTTGAGCGCTGGTTTAGGAAGTTGACACAAGGCAGGGGATAGATTGTCGACTATTGACCGAAGCAGTAGGATATAGAGAGTCCTTGCCACTGGGATGGAGATACCTACAGCATTGTTGGCAAGCCACTTGATAGGTGCAAAGCGGGGCTCCAGACGGTCAAGAAGGCTTTTCACGAGGGGGTGAATTCGTTGATTCGCAGGTGTAGCTGGGGTGATTCGGACTGGTGCTCCCAGATATGTATACTGTGTGCAGTGATGGATGTCATGACCACCCATAGTGAATGCAGGCAGAGCTCTGGCATTGCGTGAGGTAAAAATCCTGCTTTTCTCTGGGGAGAAAAGGAGGCCACAGGAGGTAGCGGCCATGTTGAAGTCACGAAGCATGCGCTGAAGGTCATGTGGTGAGGTGGAGTGGATGCATATGTCATCCGCATAGCAGGTGATAGTAGTACCGGGGATGATAGGAAGGAGGGAGAGTAGACGATGCATTAGGATATTGAATAAGAAGGGACTTAGCACACCTCCCTGCGGGGCGCCCAGTTCGAATGGTTCATAGGAACTGTACGACCCCTTGAAGTAGACACGTGACGTTCTATTACAAAGGTAACCTCGAATCCATTTTAATAGGTTCCCCCGAACTCCAAAGTTCACCAGTTGGTCAAGGATAATTTCCCTGTTGGCTATATCGAAGGCAGATTTGAGGTCCAAGAAAGCAACCACACTGGTGGGGGAGAGACGTGTGTAGAGTTCAACTAGGCAGTGGTGTGTGCTCCGTTGCGGAAGGAAACCATAAAGACTGGGGGAGAGCTTATCCAGTAGTCGGTGCATCAGTCGGGCAAGAAGGATGCGTTCAAACACTTTGCTAAAACAGGTGGTGAGAGTGATAGGCCTAAATTTGTTGGTGCCAGGTTTCGGTATAGGAATGATAGTGCTTTTGGTCCAGGCTGAAGGCACATCCCCCAGGCGAAGGCAGAGATTGAAGAGCTGTAGTAGGGGGTTACTAGGAACATTCTGAAGGAGACGAAGGACTTGATAAGTGAGGCCATCCTCACCAGGGGCAGAATACTTAACCCTAGCAAGAGCACGGTGTAGCTCGTCCTCGGTGAATGGGATGTCATCTTCTTCATCTGTCAGTAGTAACGCACCCATTAGGCGGAGGTTACGAGAGCTGCGGTGGGAGGACAGTGCCTCTTGGACATTCTCAGGAAGGTTGCGAGTTTGTGACTGCTCTGACCAGGTAGTAATAAGATCTTGTGCATACTCAAGCGGACTGTGGTGCAGAGTGCAGGCGGATTTCTTCTTGACAACCTTTTTTATAAGATGCCACATAGTGCCCGTGCTAGTCTGATGGTTAATACTATCTGTAAATTTCTGCCAAGACTCTGTGTACACGCATTTCTGAAGGGCAACCAGGTCATCCCTGGCCAGCTGATAATGGTGCAGGTGTTCAGGCGTGGGCTGCCTTTGAAAGGAAAGCCCAGCATCCACCGCTATTCTTTCCGCTTGGGCAATACGCTGATCCAGTGTCCAAGAACGGGTCTTAGTGCGACGTTGAATGTGTGGTCGGAGCACATAGTGCGTGTAGAAGTCATGTGTAGAATTCACCAGTGAATCGTATAGGCTGTCAGGAGAAAGAATATCAAAAGTGGGAAGGAGGCGAGAAATATACGAGATGTATGTGGGGCAGTATTTAGGAGGGATAGAGATGCGGGCACGGTGATGGGGGATGGAAGTTTGAGCCTGTAGGATGGAGTATGTTAGGCTAATAGCAACATGGTCAGAGAAGAGAGAAGGGATAGATGAGCAAAAGGCATTGGATGCCACAAGACCTGCAGTGATAATGTGATCTATAGTACCTCCACGAGTGTGTGTGGCACCACCAGTATCCCAACGTGTTAGGCGATGTCGGCGGATGTAGTCTAGCAGGGGCCTGCCAGCACGGTTGGGAGTGGGAGATACGTCTCCAAGAGCAGGGTGCCTTGCGTTAAAATCCCCCATATAGATCATTCCACTATCTGTAGGTATAGGAAGGGCTGGTAAATTAATCAAACCGGGAGCAGAGTAGACATTGCACAACCGAAGAGTACTATTTCCTACGGTAATCTCAAAGAGCTGAAAGGTCATATCAGGTTGCGCAGAGGAACCAACGAGCGTGTGAGGCAGGGATGATTGAATATAGGTAATGAGGCCATTCCTGGTATAGTGTACATATGAGACATACCCTGTGAGCAAAGGAGCCTCCTCCCCATGTGGAGCATTACCAGGAAAGGCCTCTTGTATAAATATGACTTGTGGATGATGTTGATAAACATAGTTTTTAAGTGCCGTGAGTTTAGAGGAGTGTCTAATACCAAAGGCATTCCAGGAGATGGCATGAAAATGAATGTGACTAGCGAAGTTTAGTCTTACTGTGGCGGGAGGCAGAAGTGCGTAGGGCACTACCGGGTGGAATACTGGGCAAGGAAGACCTGGGCTGCACACTAGTTATCTTTTCAAGGTGGGAGGCGATCTTGTCAAGTTTATCAGTAAGAGTTGTGATGGTGGTGATGACAACCTGATGTGATTCAACCAAACTTGATAAGGAGTTTGCAGTAACAGTTTGCTGGGCTATGATACTGTCTATACTGGCATCTATGGTGTCAAAACGAGCCGTGAGAGCAGTGCAGCGGGATTCCAGGGTGGCAACTGACTTACGGAGAGCAATGATGTCAGCTGAATCAGTGTGACGTGGAGATGAGTGTGTGGGGGGTGGCGGAGGTGGTGGGGTGTGACCTGTTGAAGTGTTACGGGACCGTTTGGTACAGCCGTGCCAGACGTTAACCCCAGGCATTTTGCACCGAACACACTTCCACTGTGAGGGGTCAGGCTGTCGTAGAGGCGAGGAATTTGGTGGGGCATCTCCAGCAGCGATAGCAGTAGATGAAGCAGGAGGAACACTGTGCGGGCAGAAGCGTGTATCGTGGTTGGCAGCACACCACGCACATCTGGCCGAAGCAGAGCAATAGCGCGAGATGTGGCCTATGCCCCAGCATCTGTAGCACCAAGGCTTCTCGTCCGTCATCCTGCGTAATTCACAGGGAGGGAGGCACGGGAGAAAGGGAAACTCAATAACAGGTGGTGGGGGTTCAGGGAGACTCCAGGTGATGACAATACGGTTTATAGGATTCCCATCCTGGTGGAACCGTCGAGCAGTGTGCACACCTTCTAGAGTCTTGGCAAGGGAAGGATCTATTGAAGTAGGGTACCGAGTAACGAGGTATGTAGGGAACTTACGGTGTCGCTCAAGTGAATCCTGAATAACACATCGCATGGAATGAAAATCACCACTTGTAACACTGTCTATGATGTCCTTGCGACGCCTCGATACGTAGACATAACGTGACGTGATAGAAGACATCTTCACTTCAGCCAACTCTCGATCGAGATGAAACGCTTTGGTGACTTCAGTAAGCCAACGGAGTTTCACTTCACAGGAGGAGTTATCTTGGAAACTCAGCTTGACATAGTCCTCCCTGGGAGCAAAGGCTGGAGCAGCTGACGGGAGTGAAGGGGTGGCAGGAGTGGGTACCGGAAGGGGAAGGGGACGGGGCAAAGGTTTGTCAGAGGTTACAGGTTGCATAGTGCCTTTGTCTGTCTTGTGAGTCTTGGCAACAGGTGATGTTGAGGTACTACTGGCGTTAGATCTAAGGTCTATAGGGCGTTTAGAGGAGGTAGAACTCGGATATAGGGGGTGAGAGGACACCACTCCCCCTGTCGGCTGCTGATGTTCCCTGTGCGGAAGATAAGGCCAGTTCTGTGAAGCCTGTTCCTCCTCGTCACTAAGGGCGAGGTCAGTCACGACATCCATCACTGTGGAAGGACCAGAATAGTTCATGGTGCCTGGTGAGGTGGTAATGTTGGCTACAATTAGGGATGTCAACGGTTGGGTAGGACAGTCATTGCGTCACTCGCCTCGTACTGCGCATGCGCAGTTTGAGGAAAATTGTTTGTAGGTGTTTCGGCCCGGTGCACGAATTCAGATCGTAATTTTAACAAAGTTTGAGAATTTGCCAACACTTGGATGACACTACACTAATCACTGCGTCTTCTTGTAGGCCTCGGCCTAGTCTGAATGTTGGAAACACTGGTAATCACACGCTAGACGTAGTTTTTAGGAGCTCCAACAAGGCGTCCGTTCGGCAGCAAACCCAAACATGAGAGAGAGAGAGAGAGAGAGAGAGAGAGAGAGAGAGAGAGAGAGAGAGAGAGAGAGAGAGAGAGAGTTGAATAAAACTGTTTTAGTTAGAAAATGAAGTGGTAAGACAGAGGAATAACATTCTTAGAGATATGCACATAAGAAATAACATTTTTGTTTGTCTACAGTTCTAAAAAATTTCCTCCGTAGATTGTGATTCATTACTTGATAGTAAGTTCAGTGTTACCTTCTGAGTTTATGATTTCGTTTTATGGCTGCAATCCATCGTTTATGCCTTTTTGTTCACCACCTTGATAAGAGAGCTGACGATGACTCAAAGTGTTGCTCCGAAGAAAGACAGTTCTGTTTAGCCCGAACGCCTTGTCCCTCATTCACATATTCAGTCCATTAATAAAAAATGAGATGAACTCAGCGTTTATTCTAATACACACTTCAGCTTCACGTGCATCAGTGTATTTTTTTTACATTCTGTGTTTGTGTGTGTGTGTGTGTGTGTGTGTGTCTATGTGTGTGTACGTGTGTGTGTGTGTGTCTGTGTGTGTACGTGTATTCACCTTGGATCTGCTGCAGCCTCTTTTCGAGACAGCCAGACACCACCCTACGGCAGTGAGCTCAGAGCTCATTATTAGCAGATCTCTGGGTAGGTCTGAGACCACTCACACTCCACACACCGGGAATGCAAGGTCACAACTCCTTGACTAACGTCCCGTACCTACTCGCTGCTAGGTGAACAGGGGCTACACGTGAAAGGAGACAAACCCAACTTGTCTCCGCCCGGCCGGGGAATCGAACCCCGGTTCTCCGGCTTGTGAGGCCAGTGCCTTACCAATCCGCCACGGGGTGTGTGTGTGTGTGTCTGTGTGTTTGTATGCGTGTGTGTACGTGTGTGATTCACCACGGTTCACCACGGTCTTAACCGATCTATGGATAAAGCTGTGATCCTACACGCACACATACACCCAGCTCCCCGCACAAGAGAGTTGTAGCAACGACTCGCAGCGCAGCAATACTGAAATTGTTTCAGCCCTGGGCGTGTGTGTGTGTGTGTGTGTGTGTGTCTATTTACCTAGTTTTACCTAGTTTTATCTTACGGGAAGGGGAGCTACGCTCGTGGGTCCCGCCTTTATATCTCGTAGTGTCTAGTTTGCTCTTAAATCCGTGTATGGTTTTTGTACACACTATTGTTTCGTCCAAT
Source organism: Oratosquilla oratoria (assembly GCF_046742065.1). Classification (NCBI taxonomy): domain Eukaryota; kingdom Metazoa; phylum Arthropoda; class Malacostraca; order Stomatopoda; family Squillidae; genus Oratosquilla; species Oratosquilla oratoria. Next base: position 53,346,127 of record NC_134790.1, on the reverse strand, counting down.
TTGCTCAAAATATCCACCACTCTGTGTGGAAAACTATTTTTCTTCAGATCTCTTCTATAACTATCCTTTTTTATTTTCTTTCCATGTCCTCTTGTGTTTCTCTTGTACCAATTTAGTAAGTCCTCTCTATCAAGTATTTCCGTGTCTTTCATGATTGTATAGATGGTCAGTAGGTCGCCTCTCTCTCTTCTTTGTTCCAAAGTCGGTAACTTCAATTTAGCCAGTCTCTTCATATGACAAGTTTGAAACTGCTGGGCCATTTTCGTTGTTGCTCTCTGGATTTTTTTCAATTTTCTTTATATTCTTTTTTATACTTGGTGACCATAATGTTACAGCATAATCTTTTCTTCATCCAAATGAAATGGCGAATGAATTTCAATATCTCTAAGTGTAGCGTGTTAAACGTAAGGCTACGCTACCCCAAAAATAGATACAGCTTAGATAACACGCTTTTAGAGAAAACTGAGTGCAAGAGAGAGTTGGGAGTTCGGGTGAGTCCGGACCTTAAAACCAGGAAACAGCGCATTAGCGCCATGAATAAAGCAAACAGAGCATTAGGTTTCATTGCTAGGACGGTCACGAATAGAAGTGCAGAGGTAATTATTTAACTCTATCTAGCGATAGTTAGACCCATCCTTGACTATGCGGTACAGTTTTGGTCTTCGTCCTACAGAATGGATATCAATTCACTAGAATCAGTACAGAGAAGTATGACCAAAATGATACATGGACTCAGAAATTTGCCTTACGAAGAGAAGCTTAGGCACCTAAACCTACACTCTCTGGAAAGACGCAGAGTGCGGGGTGATCTAATAAAGGTGTTCAAGTGGATCAAAGGCTTTAACAGGGGTGATGCAAATAAGGTCATCATATTAAAACAACAGGGCAGGACTCGCAGTAATGGTTATGAACTGGCCAAATTTACATTTAAGAAGGAAATAGGCAAGAATTGGTTTACTAATAGGATGGTCGACGAATGGAATAAACTTAGTAACTATGTAGTAAGCGCTGAAACTATCACTTGCTTTAAGAAACGATTAGACAACTTAATGGATGGGGATGACAGGTGGTGATGGATACGGAGCTGCCTAGTGCAGGCCTTATGGTCTCTTGTAGTCTCTTTCATTCTTATGTTCTTATGTTCAAATAAGTAAACACCACTTTTATTGATCTTAGCAAGTTACAGGATTCTCCGAAATTTTTATTTGTTTATCAGAGGACAAGTCGTTTGAGATAATTACTCCCAGGTCTTTTTCTTTCTTTACCTCCTTAGTTCCGATAGTATTTCATCCTGATATTTTTTTCCGAACTCCATTATGATTTCTTAATGTTTAAGTCCACTTCTAACTTCATTTTCAAACCTTGTTCAGGTCTCTCTCTATTGATTCGCAGTCCGTTTCGGTTTTCACTTTCCTTAACAATTTAGCATCGTCTGGAAAGAAGCTCATGTAACATTCCACATCATCATCCATGTCATTCACGTAAATAGCAAACATTATTGGAGCCAATACAGATCCTTGCGGGACTCCACTAATCACCTCCTTCCAACCTGAATGTGTGTGTGTGTGTGTGTGTGTGTGTGTGTGTGTGTGTGTGTGTGTGTGTGTGTGTGTGTGTGTGTGTGTGCGTGCGTGCGTGCGTGTGTGTGTTTGTGTGTGTGTGTGTGTGTGTGTGTGTGTGTGTGTGTGTGTGTGTGTGTGTGTGTGTGTGTGTGTGTGTGTGTGTGTGTGTTACTATGTCATTCGTCTCTGTCTACCTCCCCCTCTTCGTAAGCAAATGAGTTAATGCTCATGCAGTAGATGACATTAATTTGGTTCAGACTAATGTATTTTGAAGAAGTACAATAGTCATATTCATTCCGACACGACAGAGGCGCGAGATTGTCCTCAAGGATAGATGTGCTGGTAAACTACAATCCATGACAACAACAACAACAACAACAACAACAACAACAACTGATATGTCTATGTTCCGTTGAAATCAGTAGAGTATTTGTCAGATTAAGATATAGATGAATGGCAAGTGCAACAAGCAAAGGCGGCAATGATGTCAACACAGTTAAGTAGCGTTGTAGGCGCATAAGCTTATGTTGAATATATACGATTTTAATTAGTTTGTAATGACTAATAAATTCCTTTATATTGTCAACTAACGATGTAAGCCAATAATCTTCTTATGCCATACTGAACGACAGTGTAGTAATAATAATGTGGACAGATGTACGTAGAGTATCAGGCCACGGCAAGCTCTGGTGAAGGCTCTCAGTTGAGTACGTGCACATCCGTCTACTCACAATGGCCTCCCCTCTCTCCCATCCCACCCACCCCAATCCCCTACACTTTCGCCCTCTTCGTGGCCGCATTTTTCCGTGGATACCACGTCCTTCCGTCCTTCCGTCCCTCCGTCCTGCCTGGATCTCGACATCGACTGACAACGTCGCCTTCGAAGACACGACGATGACCCCCCGTGCTTCCTTCACGGTCTAAAGTCTCTAGCGGCCTAGACCATTGATCTAAGTTATCTTTCCCTCAGCGTTGCATATTATGAGCTCTCTCCCGTCACATCGTCCCTAGAGAAGAATGTGTATGTGTATATGTATGTATGTGTGTGTGTGTTTGATATTCACCACGGTCATGGATCACGTGCTGGAGTCGCGATTGACGGCTATTACCCTCCCGAATGAGAACTTGAGCTCATATATGGCCCAATCTATGGGTAATGCTATGTGTGCGTGTGTATATGATTTACCATGGTCTTTACCATGGTCTTGGATCACGTGTTGTACTCGTGATCAACAGCTATCTCCCTCCCGAAAGAGAGCACAGAGCTCATATATGACCTTCCACGCATTCACACTCCCAATTCCCCGCCCACAAGAGTTGGAGTAACAACTCGCAGCGAAGCGATACTGAAATTATTTCAGCAGGATTCGAACCCGGACAGCCGTAGTGGTTGGCGGGAACTATACCAATCGCACCATAGAGTCGTGTGTGCGATTCACCATGGTCTTGGATCACGTGTTGGACTTGTGATCGACAGTTATAAACTCCCGATTGAGAGCTCAGAGCTCGTATAACCGATCTATGGGTAATGCTGTGACCTTACACGCACACACACACCCAACTCCCCGCCCACGAGAGTTGGAGTAACAACTCGCAGCGCAGCGATACTGAAAGTATTTCAGGCCTGGGCGGGATACGAACCCGGACCGCCGTAGTAGCAGGCGAGAACTCTAACCACTACGCCACGAAGTTTGTGTGTGTGTGTGTGTGTGTGTGTGTGTGTGTGTGTGTGTGTGTGTGTGTGTGTGTGTGTGTGTGTGTGTGTGTGTGTATTCACTTGGTCTTTGGATCACGTGTTGGACTCGTGTTCGACAGCTATTTCCCTCCTGGAAGAGAGCTCAGAGCTCGTAGGTCCGATCTATGGGTAATGCTATGACCTTGCACACACACACACACACCCAACTCCCCGCCCACGAGAGTCAGAGTAACGACCCGAAGCGCAGCGGTACCGAAATAATTTCGACCCTGGGCAGGATTCGAACCATGAGCTGCGGGCCACTATTGTGGCAGCTCAGTGCTCTACCAACTACGCCACCGAGTCGTGTGTGTGTGTGTGTGTGTGTGTGTGTGTGTGTGTGTGTGTGTGTGTGTGTGTGTGTGTGTGTGTGTGTGTGTGATTCACCATGGTCTTGGATCACGTGTTGGACTCGTGATCGACAGATATTTCCCTCCCGGAAGAGAGCTTAGAGCTCATATATAACCGACCTATGGGTAATGCTGTGACCTTAAACGCATACACACCCCCAACTCCCCGCCCACGAGAGCTGGATTAACAACTCGTAGTGCAGTGATACTAAAATTATTTCTGCCCTGGGCGGGATTCGAACCCGAACCGCCGTAGTGGCAGGCAAAAAGTCTAACCACTGGCGCCACGAGGTTTTGTGTGTGTGTGTGTGTGTGTGTGTGTGTGTGTGTGTGTGTGTGTGTGTGTGTGTGTGTGTGTGTGTGTGTGTGTGTGTGTGTGTGTGATTCACCAAAGTCTTGAATCACGTGTTGGACTCGTGATCGACAGATATTTCCCTCCCGGAAGAGAGCTTAGAGCTCATATATAACCGACCTATGGGTAATGCTGTGACCTTAAACGCATACACACCCCTAACTCCCCGCCCACGAGAGCTGGATTAACAACTCGTAGCGCAGTGATACTAAAATTATTTCTGCCCTGGGCGGGATTCGAACCCAAACCGCCGTAGTGGCAGGCAAAAACTCTAACCACTGGCGCCACGAGGTTTTGTGTGTGTGTGTGTGTGTGTGTGTGTGTGTGTGTGTGTGTGTGTGTGTGTGTGTGTGTGTGTGTGTGTGTGTGTGTGTGTGTGTGTGTGTGTGTGTGTGTGTGTGTGTGTGTGTGAGAGAGAGAGAGAGATCTATCATAGTCTTGGGTCACGTGTTGGACTCGTGATCGACAGCTATTTCCCTCCCGGAAGTGAGCTCAAAGCTCATATACGATCGATCTATAGGTAATGCTGTGACCTTACACGTAAACACACACCCAACTACCCGCCCACGAGAGTTGGAGTAACAGCTCGCAGCGCAGCGATACTGAAATTATTACAGGCCTGGGCGGGATTCAAACTCGGACCGCCGTAGTGGCAGCCGGGAAATCTACTACTGCGCCACGAGGTGTGTGTGTGTGTGTGTGTGTGTGTGTGTGTGTGTGTGTGTGTGTGTGTGTGTGTGTGTGTGTGTGTGTGTGTGTGTGTGTGTGTGTGTGTGTGTGTGTGTGTGTGTGTGTGTGTGTGTGTGTGTGTGTGTGTGTGTGTGTGTGTGTGTGTGTGTGTGTGTGTGTGTGTGTGTTTACCTAGTTGCATTATACGAGAAGGGGACCTATGCTCGTGCTGACCGTTTTTGTATCTCGCAAGATCAAGTTTGTGTGTATGTGTGTGTGTGTGTGTGTGTGTGTGTGTGTGTGTGTGTGTGTGTGTGTGTGTGTGTGTGTGTGTGTGTGTGTGTGTGTGTGTGTGTGTGTGTGTGTGTGTGTGTGTGTGTGTGTGTGTGTGTGTGTGTGTGTGTGTGTGTAGGGAG
>NC_134790.1:53321043-53336043 GCF_046742065.1 Oratosquilla oratoria | reverse complement strand
AAGCCTGAAAGCGTTTCACCCGATCACATTAGTTCGCGATTTTTTTTTTTTTTTTATTCAGAATGGTTATTTATGCTAAATTAGATACTCTTGGCTTAAATTTTTTAAAAAGAAAATAGCAAAACTTAAAAACTACTGTCCGTTTTGATAAACACGCACAGACGAAAAAAAAGTGGTCGTTTTTCTTTTAGACATCGAATTGCTTTTACGGCACGCACGAGTCAGTTCTCTCAGATAGTGGACAGAAAAAAAATATCGCATTCCGACCTAGAATTGTCCCGGAAAATGCCAAGAACGTTGAATGACTCTTTCTATGACGCAATTTTACTCTTCCTTGACGTCAATTAGAAAAAGTCCACGTGCAGAATGATGACGTTGACAAAAAAACAATGTAACAGAAATATTGTCTTATTTTGTGCATTAAAAGTTCGACGAAACAAAAAAATATGAGACACTTGATAAATAACCTAAAACACTAAAAATTTAGTAAAGCTTGAACAGAATTGATTGCAGCAGACAATACATAAAAAATATGCTCAAAGTATGGTATAGTATACATTCAATTTATTCCAGCTGGACTCCGTCGCGCCACTTCAATATTCCCATGACTTTATCTTCAATACCACCAACAGTGAAGGCTTCTCCCGAGCTTTCACTTGAGTCCGAAGCAGAACATTACAGAAGCCTTAGTGGAAGCCTCGATTGGGGTTCTGGCAGCGCCATCTGCTAGGTCTTCGACAAAGCTGTGACTGTGGCTTCGACTATGCATTTGCTAGATAATCAACGCGAAGTTATATTGGCTTCAGGCGTTGTCATTTCTCCAACGAAGCCTACCTTGTTTCCACTCACACGGACGCTTGCGCGCGTGTGAGCATGTACATACATTTATATATATATGTATGTATATATATATATATATATATATATATATGTATATATATTTATATATATGCGTAAATAACCACTAGGAAATATTAAACTAACGCAGCTCAGCGCTTTCGTGACATTACATCTTCAGTATCTGCACTGAAGATGGAATTACACGAAAGCGCTCTGCTTCGTTAGTTTACTTTTCCTAGTGGTTATTTACGCATTTGTGAACACACGCTCCTAGTGTTTTTTATTGCATATATATATATATATATATATGTGTGTGTGTGTGTGTGTGTGTGTGTGTGTGTGTGTGTGTGTGTATGTATATATATATATATAAATATATATAAATATATATATATATGTATATACGAGTATATATATATATGTATATACGAGTATATATATATATATATATATATATATATATATGCATGAGAAATCGCATAAACTCGTGATTCTAAGTATGCGGAAAAACCACAAAGGAAAAAGATAAACTGATGACCAAGTGCTTTCGTCTATTCAGACATCCTCAGGGTACATAGGAATGAAAAAGGACACAAGAATATATACACAGAGTATAAGGTCAGGAAGGGAACCGGGAAAGGTTGTGAGGCTCTATTGTCGACCTGACCCGTTCACGGCAGCGGACGTTTGGGCCACTACCTTTTTCACAATAAAATTGTCCAGTTTGTACATACCATGACTTAAATATGATTTTTTTTCGCATCCGACCTAAATATGGATCAAAAGGTCTCCTGTCGGCATGCTCCGCCTTTGTAATCCTTTGTAATTTAAGTTATTGACAAATGTATCTTTGATCAGACTGGATTCTATTATATTTCTAGTCAAATATGACTTATTTTTTAACAAATTCTTTAGCACCCTCCCAATTTATGCAATGATTAAAATCCCTTAGGTGAATAAATATTGCATTATAAATTTGTCCACTCTTGACGCTATACTGATGTTGTTTTAACCTTACTTTTAATTCTTTTCTAGTCTGACCAATATAGCATTTGTCGCAATTTTTACATGGAATTGAATAGATGCATCCTTCTTCCTTATAAGGAGAGTTTTTAACTAAAAGACTTCTAACTGTATTGGAGTTCTTAAATGCCACTTGGATGTTGAAAGTCTTAAGAATATGAGGTAGTTTGACGAAATTCTCGTTGAAAGGCAGCACAAGTAGGTTTTTTACATTAAAGGTTAGCTTTTTCCTCATAGAAAGATTTCTTTGCCGATTTATAAGAAATCTCCACGAGGGGCTTAGGATATTCTAATTTTGAAGCTATGTCAAATATTCTTAAGAGTTCATCATCCAAATTCTATGGGCTCTCAGATACATTGATGACAACACTGACATCTTTGTCCTGCAATGTTGAGACGAGTAAAAACGTACGTATGAAAGGACATTGGTGGGTTTCCTATAGATGTCAAATTTGAAGGATCTTTCCTCTCTGTAAATCATTACATCAAGGAAAGGTAAATGATTATTTTCTTCTATTTCCATGGAGAATTTAATGGAAGGGAACAAGGCATTGAGTTTAGTTGAGAACAAAGTAGGATCATCATTTGCAGGCCAAATACATAAGATATCATCAATGTATCTTAAACTTAGTTAAAAAAAAAATCCATGTAAAGATTGCTAAGAACTGGAGAAAGTGGGTTACCCATAGCCATACCAAACTTTTGCTGGAAATAATTACCGTCAAATACAAAATATGAGTCAACAATGCATAATATAATTAAATCAATGATAGTGGTGGTAGGTAGTGGCAACTCATGGTTCTTCAATTATTATTAAGCTTATCAACTAAATCTACATTGTTCTTAATGTGGCTACTGGAGATGAAACCTACAAGAGGACTTAAAATAGACACAATCCACTTAGATAATTCATAACTGGCAGATCCTATGGAACAAGTAATAGAAATGGAAACTTTATTGAGTGATGAAAACACATACACTAAGTTAAAGAAAAATCCTTTAGAGTCCACCAACAACAAATTTAGATCAAAATTGAAACAGCTTTTAAAAGGTCATGACCACTTAATCAAAGAGTTTTCATCCACTTCACCTTCTCTGCCATACATGTATGGATTAATCAAAACCCACAAGCCTGATAACCCAGTGAGACCTATTACTTGTTCCATAGGATCTGCCAGTGTGATCAGGATCCTATCAGATCTTTGGTAAGAATGATAAAGAAAGTAAAAACAAGTGAATCTGACATAGAATATTTAGCAAAATAAGATGGTCTAAGGACATGAATTCTATGTTCAAAGATTAAAACTGTATAGAAAGATCTAGTGACAAAATGAAAGTTTCTTAAGTTACCAAATTAATAGCATTTGCATTGTAACAGACAGCTTTGATGAAATAACGGCAGTAAAGCTTTATAAAGATCTTAAACAAACAATGAATTTAGGGGAGATAGATTACCTTCCTCAAGGTTATAGTGAAAGTAAAGCAATTAGTCCATATGTGATGACAATGGGAATGCAACAACAGAAAGAAACTAGGAACTCTAGAAATAACTAAAGAAACAAGAGGATCTGAACATAGAGTTAGAAGCACATCAAGGAATGCTAGAATTGAATGTTACAATTGTAATACCTGGGGGCATAAAGCACAAGAGTGTTATTATGAAACTATTTGTAGAAATTGCAAATATGAGGGTCATGATGAATATCATTGTAGAAACCCACCTTTCTGTGTGTATCATCAGAGGATAGGACACAGAACACAGGAGTGTAGAACAAAACCAAATTTTCGTATTCACCCAGAAACAAGAGGAAAACTCCCAGACACAAAATAAAACGACACTACAGAGCTACCCATAGAAATACACATAGACAGTATTGTGTTAGGGACAAGAGTGATAGAAGGGTGAAAGAAAACACCAACATCAAAGACAGTTGTAAACTGACTATAACAATTGGAAGGACTTCTGTAGGACCTCTCATTGCGGGTAGTGTTCAATAAACCTATTCAAATATTTATTGATACAGGATCTGTAGTTAATGTTATAACTAGTAGAGTTTTAAACCAGTTGAAACCAGGAGTGAAAATCTTGGAACCAATCCATTACTCATTGCAAGGAGTAACTGGAAGTCAGTTAAAAACTTTAAGTAAGGTTGACTTAGAGGTTATTTTATACAAAAATGAGCATTTGCACATTCCAGTGATAGTTGTAGAAGAATCTGTTTTCCATGGAGATTCATTGATAGTATTTGCAACTATGAGAAAAGAGAGTATGGTAATATGTCCTGCTCAGTTAGGGATCTTAGTGAAATCACAGTTAGTCCCATTTTTAAATCAACCAGACTTAGATAATCTCTTGGAATAGATAGGGAAGATAACAATGATAGTTTAGATAACGAGCAGAGCGGTCCAGACCAACAAAAAATAAAATCTCATATACTGAACCCAACTCAGATGGTCAAGAAATCCCAGAAATTACTAATTCATCAACTTCAAATGAAGCTTTGCTAGTTGTGGAAGGTGGCGTAATAAGGTCGAGATTATTACACTCCAGAGCAATTAACAGGGGAGAAATGCAGTTAAAAGAACTTATTGAAGATTTAACCATCCCAGAATCAACTACATTAAAAGGTTTGAAATTGGACTCAGGGATTAATAAGACAAACAAGAACATGGTAGAAATATTAGTGATTAGTACTTTGAATAAAGACATGTCTTAAGAAAAGGTACACCGATAGGATGGTTTCAAGTTTGTACAAAACCCATTAAGATTTTTAATGAGAGTACTGAGGAGGTGGAATCACCAATTTCACCAATCTGTTCAGTTCAGGAAGAAACAGATTTGGGAGAGAAATGCAAGAATCAACTAGAACCTACTAGTTGCCCTGAGTTGGATGAAAGCTTAGTTGCTTTGCTCTTGAAGCACAATAAAGCAATTGCTTTCCCTGGGAATGCCTTGGGCAAAACAACTGTTTTAAAACATTAGATCAAATTAAAACCAGGGACTCAACTTATCTATGTACCCGCCTACAGATTCTAGCCATTGTGGATAAATTGATCACTGAAATGTTATCGCATGATATTACTGAACATAGTAAAAGTGAGTGGAACTTCCCTCTGATTTTGGTGCCAAAATCAGATGGTACCATGCGTCCAGTTATTGATTATAGGGAATTGAATAAACAGACCATACCTGACCAATTACCATTACCAGTAATAGGGGAAATTCTTAGAAGTTTAGGAAATGAGAATAGGTACTTTAGCACTATATATCAGGTCTACTTTTTGGTAGATCGATTTGCATGAAGACTCAAGAGAATTCACACCCTTTTCTACTCCAACGGAACACTATAAGTTCAAATGAATGTCATTTGGGTTATGTAATAGTCCATTAACTTACATGAGATTAATGAATACAGTTGTAGATGGGTTGTTAGGAAACATTACCAGTGCATTTCTAGATGGTATTTCAATAGTTTTCCAAACAGCGGTTGAACACTAACAAATTAGATTTGGTATTCTCAAGACCACTTCAACTAGGATTGAAAGTGAAACTTGAAAAATGTAAGTTTTTGCAGGACAGTTTGATCTATTTGGGACATAAAATAAATAGGCATGGACTTAGTACAGTAAATTCAAAGTTAGAAGCCGTAACGAATTATCCATTAACGAACAATGTAGAAAAAAATAAAAGTTTCTTGGGATTGTCAGGATATTATAGAAAATTTATCTAAGGATACGCAGACATAGCTAATACATTAAGTCCTTTGTTGAAGAAAGATTCAAAGTTCATGTAGGGACCTGCACAACAGCAAGTTTTTGACAAGTTGAAAGATAAACTTAGTAGTTCTCCAGTTCTCATGTTTCCTGATTATGATAAGGAGTTTATTCTTTGTACTGATGCGTCTAACATAGGGTTAGGAGGCATACTGATGCAAGAGAGAAATGGAACGTTGAAACCGATAGCTCACACATCTAGATTTTGTAATAGTGCAGAGAGAAACTACTCTATAATAGAAAGAGAAACCTTAGCAGTGACATATTCATTAGAAAGTTTTAGAGATGTGATACTGGGGTATCCAATCAGAGTGTGGACTGATCATACAGCTATTCAGAACTTATTTAATCATTAGAATCTTAGGGACAGACTAGTCAGGTGGTTTGCTATACTTCAATGTTATGAGATTAGGTTTGAATATATTCCAGGTAGAAAGAATGCTGCAACAGATGCACTATCTAGAAATATTAGCCAACTAACGACAGGTTTGGTCAGTTATGTCTGTAGTATAGATGAGCTAGTAACCTTAGATGAGGAAATGATAATAATGAAACAGTAGCCCAATATTTGATGAACCCAAGAGGTAATCCTCCAAAACTACCAAAAGGATATAAGATAGAGAAATTTAATTTGACTAACTGGGAAAGATATTTCTAGGGGCCCAGTGAATCAGTTGGTAATATCACAAACTCTTGTACAAGAGGCATTGAAGTTACTTTATGATAGTGATTGTAGTTCACATCCAGGAAAAGATAAAACTTATAGACATGCACAACTTAAATACTTTTGGCCTGGTATGAAGAAAGATATATATGATTATATAGATAAAAAATTGAAATGTACCAAGGTGAAAGGAAATACACCAAAACCTGCTCCTATGTTACCATATCCCATCCAGCAGAAACCTTGGGAAAGAGTTAACATAGATACATCGGAATTACCTATGTCTGAAAATGGATGTAAATATGTATTTGTTGCTATTTCAAGATTTTGTATTTTACAACCCATTCCAAATAAGAAAGCTGAAACAATTGCTTCAGTAATCTATGATCAGATGATATGTAATTTCACTACAGGTGGAAATAAATACAAGATCTTACACTTAGAAACTAGGGAAGTGTCAATTAGACATGTAGAGGAGATTAAGAAGACTAGGTTGGAATTTGATGATGATGACATATGTGGCACTGTTGGAAAAGGTACACGATGTGTTATTTATAAAGAAACATTGAGTCCAGAGGAGTATAGGGAGTATGTTGATAGTATCATGTGTGAGTTGAGTATTACGCCAAACAATTTTTACAGATAGAATTCATATTCTTGATATGTATGGTGCATGCCTGTGATGGAATACCTAAACTACTAGAACCTTTGGTGTCATAGAGATGTGCTACCTGAAGTCTTGGTCAGTCATGAAGACTTGAAACTTTTTCAAAATATAAGGACAGTGCCAATAAGTATTGAACTCTATTTTCTTTTCTGAAGCATTGAAAATTATTATGCAGCTTCACTAGTATGTGTCCTAGAGAAAAAGTGGAATAAGTGTGTGTGAAACAAATGCGAAATTATGCAGACACTCTACTATTACTATAATATTTAATGCTGGTATATAACTGTTGTAACATACCTCAGAGTTTTGCAAATCAATTTGACATCGAATTTATATCTGTATTATAATTATTTTGTTTTGTGTCTTTTTGATGTTTCTGACATTTGTGCATTTTGGAAGGTTAATTATTTTCTTTATGTGTGGCATATGTTTTGATGACAACATCCATTGAAGGATAATACTTTTAAGATTTGAAGCCAGTTTATGCAGAAATATCCTTCTTGTATAAGATATTTTTCAAGTGTGTATTTCCAGCGAGCACTGTAAGAGGGTAGTAGAAAATGGTTGGTAGGGACGACCAAGGATAGCTGCCGAGCCCTGTAAGAGGTTCGTAGGTGAGGCTCGTAGATAAAGGTAAACAAGTGAGTAGATAGAGGGGTAGGGGGCGAGAATTTCATTTTTATGAGTTGAATGTTTGATAAACAACAGTCGTAGGCGAAGGCATTGCACAAGCTCACTCCTCACGTAGATGTTTACAAGCAACCGTCGAGGATCCGATTTCATTCCTGCATTATGCTGATGTAACAGTATGTAGACTAAGTCAGTGGTGCATTGGTTTCAAAATTGCTTGAGTAAGCAGTATTGCTTAACGGACTTGTAACAACCTTTCTAATTGGATAAAGTGGAGAGGAAAAGAAAAATCAATTGGTTCATGGGAGCACGTATATGTAAAAGTAAAGATAATTGGACTAAAAATCACGTTGTATGAAGAAAATCAAGAAAAATATCAACAGTTTTATACCCTCTCTTAGACAGAGTAACATGAACAGATTTCCTACAGAAGAATTTGTGAATGACTTTCTTACGTAAAAACAGTGATGAAAAGAAAGTAGAAAGTCAGAGACGAAATACAAAACTATAGAAGTGAACAGTAAACAGTGGTAACAACGGTGGTAAGAAGTATATTGTTATCCTTCAGATGTTTTATCCATCTACTTTTTATCACTTTTTTCACAAATTTTAGCTACTGTGTTTGTAAAGGAAACCGGTCTGTAATTTGTTAGGTCTTCCTTATTTCCTCATTTATAAATTAGTACGATATCAGCACTTTTCCTCCTTTGAGCGAGTAACTTATTATGTTGTATATTTTGTTTGCTTGTTCTTCTTTACATTCTTTTAATATCCAATCTGCTATTCCATCCGGGCCGTGCGATTTTCTGACATCAAGGTTTGTTATTTAATCCATTATTTCTTTCCGTGTTACTATTATTTCCTTCATGGGAGGGGGGATTTCACTTCTCTCCCTTCAACCCGATGTTGTACTTTTTCTCTAGTGAAAACCTACTTGAAGTGTCTGCGCATAACTTCAGTCATTTCGATATCTTCTGCGTATTCTGTATTCCCTTGACGTACCTTTACTATTTCCTCTGTGTGTGTGTGTGTGTGTGTGTGTGTGTGTGTGTGTGTGTGTGTGTGTGTGTGTGTGTGTGTGTGTGTGTGTGTGTGTGTGTGTGTGTGTGTGTGTGTGCGTGTGTATGCATATATATATATATATATATATATATATATATATATATATATATACTGTATATATACATATATATATATATATATATATGTGTGTGTGTGTGTGTGTGTGTGTGTGTGTGTGTGTGTGTGTGTGTGTGTGTGTGTGTGTGTGTGTGTGTGTGTGTGTATGTATGTATGTATGTATGTATGTATGTATGTGAGACATGTAGATAAGTTGATAGGAACAGGGCTAGATGACGAATGTTGCATTTTTATGGGTTGGGTGTTTTGTAAACAACACAGTTCGTAGGCGAGGAGTTGCATAAGTTTGCTCTGCGCTTTGAGTTATAAAAATGGCCGGGGGGCTGTATCCATTGCTGAGGTAGAATTTTGTAACCTAAGTGAGATATGTAAAGATTCGAGATTGCTTAAGTAAACAATATTACATATAGACTTGTAACAACGAATCTGATTGGGGAAAGGGTGGAGGAGAAAATTCAATTGGTTCACGATTGTAAGATCACGCCTTTTGGGGAGGATCTTAAATATAAAGTTAAAGATCATTGGACTAAAGAAATCAGTACGTCACTTCAAAGCTCACCTAGGACCTAACATGCGTGTTCTCGTGGGAATTGTTGAGTGTACCTCAGGGAAGCACGTTACAAAAAATTAATTCAAGAAAGATAAAGAACCTCTATATTTAATTTTCCTATACAAAAAATATAGTGAAGTGAGAGGTAGATGCTTGACATTGCAAAGAATCAATACTAAATGGAACTGAGTCTAGAATATCTAAATGGAACTAAGTGGATGATTGGAGGCAAAATGGCCTACCGACTAAAATTGTGAGTGACTAATTAAACGTAACAAAGACAGTGGTGAAAGGTGGGAGAAATGGGAGAGGAGGTTGAGAATGTATATATGTATGTATATTCCAATGAAAGGGTTAACCAAAAGAAATTTCATTCATATGCTGAGTATGGGGTTTCCCTCTGTTGGATGAGATCACCTAGTGGCAGCCAGAACTCTCGTGTAGCTTGTAAACAACAGTGAAAGTATTAACTGACATAGAACAAAATCTGTATATATGTATATATATATATATATGTGTGTATATATATATATATATATATATATATATATATATATATATATATATATATATATATATATATATATATACTTAGTTTACATCGGACAGAGTGGAAGGGATTTGAACACTAGGATGATCGAACATAAACGTTCCATTAAATATGGACAAGAGAGCTCAGCTGTGTTGCAGCATGTCAAGCAATTTAAACATTGTTTAGATTGGGACAAAACTGAGCTTATTTATAAATCCAGATGTGAGTTTAGGAGAAAAATGGTAGAATCTACTATTATTGAATACCAGCCCAATATGAATATTTCAAAGGGGCAATGGTCCCCGGATATAATTTCAGGACTTTTTATCACCAAACTATTAAAAACACATTTGCCTCCTGACCTCACATAGGGAGTGAGTCGAGGGTAGAGACCTCTTCCCATGTTCCTCTTTCTCATGACCAGTCTGTCCGATGTAAACTAAGTCACATCGGACAGACTGGAAGGGATTTGAACACTAGAATGATCGAACATAAACGTTCCATTAAATATGGACAAGAGAGCTCAGCTGTGTTCCAACATGTCAAGCAACTTAAACATTGTTTAGATTAGGACAAAGCTGAACTTATTTATAAATCCAGATGTGAGTTTAGGAGAAAAATGGTAGAATCTACTATTATTGAATACCAGCCCAATATGAATATTTCAAAGGGGCAATGGTCCCCGGATATAATTTCAGGACTTTATCACCAACCTATTAAAAACACATTTGCCTCCTGACCTCACATAGGGAGTGAGCCGAGGGTAGAGACCTCTTCCCATGTTCCCCTTTCTCATGTCAAGGGTGCTACTTAAGTAGCACGCTCTCTCTTATTGTATCTACTGAAGAGGATTGCAGTTTGCAATCGAAATATATAGATTCCCCGTCTCCAATCTTTTATACTCCAACAGTAGTTTTAACGTGATATAATATATATATATATATATATATATATATATATATATATATATCAGCTTCCTTCTGAATGAGAATTTCATGTACTGCCTGGTGTAAGCCTCCAAGATCACAAGTCATGTTCTCCTTAGAACTTCTTCAGTCATCTTCACTTTCGCGGTTTTTTCTGTATGTTACCATCTCCGTTGCCCTTTTTTTTTTTTTTTTTTTTTTTTTTTTTTTTTTTTTTTTTTCGCTGTGACTTGTCCACGCGGAACCAACACCAATCGTAAACATAAAGGACGTTGGGTCTAGCACCCATACCTCATTTCAAACTGGACACAGAAATGTCCCGCAGTGTTAACTTCCTGACATCTTTGAATCCCTCTGAACACATTTTTCGTATTTGTTAATTGGTTACTTTGTTTTGCTTGTTTTATTTGGTTGTTCATGTTTTTATGTATTTATTAATCTATTGATTTATTCATTTATTTATTTGTTTATCTGTTTATCTATGTTGATGTGTTTCTATATTTATCTATATATGTTTATTTATTCATTTATCTATTCATGTACTTTTTCATTTATATATTTATTCATTTGTTTATCTATTCATTTATTTGTTTACTGATTTTTCATCCAACTTCGTCATGGACCAAAAGGTTTCCTGTCGGCCTGTCTTTGTCATTGTAACTTACTGCAATATCCATGATTTACCCATTAAAATATGCAGTCGTTCTGTTCTGCCAGAACCACTTTGAACTCCGTGCAGTTCTTACTACAACCGACCATCACTCACAAGTTTCCCTCTTCGGTCGACCGGCCGCTTTCACCCATCACACTTCATCGTTCTCCAATACACATTTCTTCCGTCTCCATAATTGCCACCCTTAATGCCACCTGGTTCAGCTTAACCTGCTAGGTTCTAAGTTGACAAGTACGACTGCAGCCAACGCTATGTTTCCCATGACCCGGACCTCCAGTATATTTGCAACGACACAACTAAAGATCCGAGCTCTGTGCAGTCAGCTCAGACCGCTACGTGGATGTGCAACCCCCCTATCAGAGGAGGGAGCTGTTGCACGCATGGTCGAGTTTTCCGGAGCGTTATTTACATGTTGCAATTGTGCTTGTATGCGTGCTTGTTTACCGCATGTTTGTGTTTCTGCTTACTGCCTGCTCTTGTTCTCCCATTTCGTATATTGCTATTTTCTTTTGTAGCTTTCTTCTATGTGAGTACAAACCATTCTCTTTATGTTTTACTTTCGGACGCACCACGTCGCGAGAAACAAAAAATCAGAATGGGGCAGTGTATGGTCACTTTTGACGACGGGTGGTCGTTACTTCATTTACTCTTTTGTAAAGCGGAGATCTAATGTTGCTTGTTTGTCTTGGACCAGTATCTTTGTTGACTCATTTGAATGGTAATAGATAGATTTGGGTTATCAGATTGAACAGATCTGTTTCCATTTTTCTTCTTTTGTGTCGTGTTTTCGTTAAATACATTCTTTTACAGCTTAAGTTGACAAGAATTATCAACCTGTTATATAGTTTCGTTTTTGATGTGTTATTTATGTTTTTCAGTGAGTCCTTTAGTTTAGTTTCTTCCTCTTGTCTTTCTCGTGATTTTGCATTTGATGATGCATGCACGGCTGCGCCGTGGGTGCTTGATCTGCGGCGCTACTCCCAGTTTTACCCAACAAAGTAATGCTTCATAAAACCTTCAGAAACACTGTCTTCAATTTGTCCATCAAAAAGCTCAAGACTGTCAAACATTTCATCGGAATATTGAAAATCTTTGTTGTATCGTAGAGAATCATTGAACTTAATCACCTTTCGATGAAATTCCCGCACAGATTCCTTAACACAAAAATTTTTGACAGCCTGGTATAAGCTTGGAAAAGTTTGGGCATGTTCATTCCGTAGTCGGCAACTCAAACTCTTATCATTTTGAAAAGCGGCTTTTGAAATTTTCCGAGTACCTGTAACCCACTTTCAAAAATGTCTTTGATGCTTCTTTTTGTCGGCTTCGGTTTCTAAAGGCATTGTTCCTGGTGATCTAATCGTAAGATTTGTTGCCCTCCTTTTTTAACGGTTAAAACTTTTATTACACACGTGTCCCTTTTTGCCAGTTCAGTGGGGGACAAACATACACCCGGGTTCATTAAAAGACAGCCTTTTTTTTTTTTTTTTTTTTTTTAGTTAGATGTTCTTCTTGCAGCTATAAGACCAAGCCATCTACATTTGCGTACTTTACATTGATTATTTAGTTCCCTCCGTGATCCTCAGTTTCTTTTTCATCTTCTCTCACTAATTCGTTTCCATCTGCAATTGGGAAGACTTATGGGAGGGTCTTGATTGAGAGGATCAGGAGAGGAACAGAGGGAGTAATTGGTGAGGAACAGTGTGGTTTTAGGACAGGTAGGGATTGTGTGGATCATATTTTTGTGGTAGACAGATATGTGAGAAAGCTATAGGAAAAGGTAAGGATGTTTTTTGGGCTTTTATGGATTTGGAAAAAGGCTTCCGACAGGGTAGACAGGAAGGCACTGTGGGAAGTATTACAGATATATGGGATAGGAGGAAAGCTGTTAAGAGCAGTCAAGAGTTTTTACGAAAGTAGTAGAGCTTGTGTCAGGATTAGAAATGGAGAGAGTGAATGGTTTGAGGTAAAGGTGGGACTTCGTCAGGGATGTGTTACGTCGCCCTGGCTATTCAATCTATACATGGCTGGGGCGATGCAAGAGGTAAACGCAAGGGTAGTGGGTCAGGGGTTGGAGATGGTTAAAGAAAATGGGGAAAAGTGAGAAATAAGCCAGTTGTTGTTTGCTGACGACATTGCGCTTGTAGCAGGATCAGAGGAGGGATTTAGGAAATTAGTGGCAGAGCTTGAGAAAGTGTGTGAAAGAAGGAAGCTGAAGATAAATGTGGACAAAAGTAAGGTGATGAGATGTACAAGGGGAGAGAGTGACAGCAGTCTGGAAGTGAGTATTAAGGGAGAGAGACTGGAGGAAGTGGATGATTTTAGATACTTGGGTGCGAATGTGGCAGGAAAGGGAGGAGTTGGGTGGAGGTAGAATGTAGGTTGAGAGAAGCGAGTAAAAGCTTTGGTGGATTAAAAAATGTAATGAGAAATAGACATCTGGGAATGGATGCTAAGAGGAGGTTATATGAAAGAGTGATTGTGCCGACAGCACTGTATGGCGCAGAAACATGGAACATAAGAGAGGAAGAGAGAAGGAGTTTGAATGTGTTTGAGATGAGGTGTCTGAGAAGTATGATAGGGGTTACTAGGCTAGAAGAGTGAGAAATGAGGAGATGAGGAGGAGAACAGGAGTGGAGAGGGAGTTGGGAGATAGGGTTGATGAAAGAGTATTAGGATGGTTTGGACGCATGGAAAGAATGAATGAGGAAAGATTAATAAAAGAGGTGTGGAAGGGAGAGGTGGAGGGAGTAAATATGAGGGGCATACTGGGATGAGATGGATGGAGGGGGTAAAAGGGGCATTACGAAAGAGAGTAATGTCTGTTGAGGAAGGACGGGAGAGGACAGAAGATAGGGGTAAATGGAGAAGGGTTGTGTATAGATGATGTTGTGATGCATGACGGGGTGGGGGATGGGGAGTGAGGGAGTATGTATGAGAAAGAAATTGACGCAGCCCGAAGGGATTTCTCCCCGTCTTCTCCTTTTCTGCATGAGGGGAACGGAGAGGGGGGTCGCCGAATTAATGAAGCGGCCTTGCTATGGCCGTGCTATGTCTTGCGACACTGCTTCTGACCCAGGGCAGTGGACAGGATGCAGGGATGACCCGTCATCCAGTAGGTGCCAAGGTGAGAAGGAGGGAGGAGGGTGGAGGGGAGTGGAGTATGTAAGGGATGGAATGGGTGGGAGTGGTTCTATGCCTTTTCATTTTTGGCTACCCCCCTTGTAATGGGGAAAGAAGTCTTTGTATATGTATATGTATATATATATATGTATATGTATATGTATATGTACATGTATATGTATATGTATATGTATATGTATATGTATATGTATATGTATATGTATATGTATATATATATATCCTCGGTGACCATTTATCACTGTCCTTTAGTGCTTTCTGTTTATGTCACTTTTTCAGTAACTTCTGTTATTTCCGCATCTCTTGGAGTGTGTATATGTGTATTTACCTAGTTGTATTTTACGGGAAGAGAGCTATGCTCAAAGTGACCCGCTTTTGTATCTTTCTGCATCCAGATTGTTCTTAAAGTCATGTATAGTTTTAGCACTCACTGTTTCCTCATT
>NC_134790.1:53313543-53316043 GCF_046742065.1 Oratosquilla oratoria | reverse complement strand
TAGCTCATGGAACCATTATTTCCCTGTATTAGAGTAAGGACACCTTCACATCTTCGCCAGGCGTTCGCCACCAAAGTCGTATGTTTTAATGTTACGGCCCTAAGGTACTTGTTGGCGGCGTCAAGTTAGTTGATTTATCATCGTGGCACCTTTTCTTTAGCAAAGGGGGTATTATTTAGAATAGATTTCGTTAACTGACCGCCAAAGCTTAATAGTTCATAGAACCATTATTTCCCTAAACTTATTTTCTCACGAATCCTGGATACTACAGCTGAAGAGTTGCTGAGTTCGAGAGATCGAGAGAATGTAACTGCGTCCAAGTCAAGTGGGGAAAGCAGTCGCCAGCGAAGTCTTAGAAAGTTTTTGCCAATGTTATTATTAGAGAAGAATGACACCGAGAACTCATTTCGATGTCCTATTTAGTAATGACAGAGGCAGCGAAAGAACTCCAAGGGTGGGGCCGCGCCGCCTCGCACGAACCAAAGATACCATCAACTTGCACCCCCCGATATCCATCCGCGTTGCCGGCACGTCTAGAGTGCGATCACGGGAGTGATGTAAACACTGTTCAGTTCATGTGTTAAATTTGTTAACAAAATGCTGAGAGGTTTTGTTGATTTTTTTTTTATAATATTGCTTCTTCCCTGAAAATGATAAAAAGAATGAGAAAAAAAGAAAGAACAAGACAAATAGACAAACATACAGACAAACTGGCAGACAAACAGGCAGACAGAAAAAGACAGGTAGTCAATCAGACAGACAGACAGACATAAAAAAAGGTAGCGTGACTCCATACCAAGACAGCGTGGAAGGAAGAAGAATTTTGCAAACGTTCCTCTGAAGAGTCGTTCTCACAGCTTTCCCACAGTTGCGCCAGATTCTTTCAAGAACTTTCTTTTGTTGATTGGTTCCACGCATAGTCTGGATGGTTGCACATTGTTCGTTGTTGCCTCTAATGCATCAAGTTCGTGATCGTCACGACTTCTGTTCCTTGCTCTATCCGCTTTTCTCTCCGGCTTTTCCGTGTCGCCTCGCGTCGGAAGTTACTCACAATGGGTTTCAGTGGCAAGACATTAATGTCGACAGGAAACACTTTCGATCCATAAAGAGGTCGGCAGTAGGAAAGACTAAAGAGGTAAACAAACACCCAAATAGCCAGAGCCAACAGAATAGCACATTGACAAGGCATTGCGGGGTTTTCACTTAGGCGTTCCCACTGAATATTAAAACTTCGAAATGAGCAGCATTTCGTCGGTTTGGTGGCGAATTCATTTTGTTCACTGACTATGCGCTTGCCGCAATTGTTTCTTTTAGGTTCAAACTGCGTCTGGGCAGAGGAGGCTATACTGTCAATCAAGTTTTATGTCAATACATTTATTTCTTTTTAATATGTTGGCACATCTTATAGATTCTGTTGTGGCTAACGCAAGAAGAGTCTTTGGTAAACCAGAATTGAAAACAAAAAGAGCCTCGGTTATTTAAGCTCGGCGACCCGCACGGACTTTCTATCACCTGCGCGAGTCGTGAGAGACGCGTGCGTCACTCGAGTCACGGAACCCCTGCCTGTGTGTCACGTCAGTGTCACCCGCCTTAGGGTGTAGTGTTGATGATACATTTCTTAGAATAAGTACAAAAGATACATTTACATTAATCTGTATCCAACTTCGATCTTAGATTAATCCTTAAATGACAGGGGATTCCCTCAGCTGAATAAAGTGGCCTGGAAGCAGAAAAAATACATACATACACACACACACGGCTCGACGGCGCAGTCGCTAATCCAGCAGTCGGAGTTCGATTCCTGACCAGGGCTGAAATAATTTCAGTATCACTGCGCTGCGAGTCGTCACTCCAACTCTCGTGGGCAGGGAGTTGTGTGTGTATATGAGCTCTGAGCTCTCATGCGGGAGGATAATAGTTGTAAATCACGAGTCCAATACGTGATCCAAGACTGTGGTGGTGAATCACACACACACACACACATACGCACACACAAACACACACACACACACACACACACACACACACACACACACACACACACACACACACACACACACACACACACACACGACTCGGTGGCGCGGTTGATGGTCCCTGACTGTCACTACGGCGGTCCGGGTTCGAATCCTGCCCAGGTCTGAAATAATTTCAGTATCGCTGCGCTTCGAGTCGTTACTCCAACTCTCGTGGGCGGGGAGTTGGGTGCGTGTGTGCGTGTAAGGTCACAGCATTACCCATAAATCGGTCATACGAGCTCTGAGCTCTCTTTCGGGAGGGAAATAGCTGTCGATCATGAGTCCAGCATGTGATCTCCGACATTTAAGGGTTAATAGATGTTGATAATGTACATCGACTAAGATCTCTGAGGCCCTTTTTCTTTTTAGCCAACGTTTCTTTTAACAAAAAATTAGATAATTTTAAAAAAGGAACTTACAATATTCTTTCCATCTCTTGGTTTTTTATTTTTATTCGAACAATTCTCTCCCATACCTTACAC
>NC_134790.1:53306043-53308543 GCF_046742065.1 Oratosquilla oratoria | reverse complement strand
AACTTTCCCACGTGCACATACTAGCTAAATGCACTATCATAGCGGAGGTGGGTTGAACGCGACATTTCGTGTAGGTGTATGTAATTCGAGCATACAAATATAAGAAAGTCGTACTCAACTTATATCTCTCTTGATAGCGCATATATATGTATATATATTTATATATATATAATTATATATATATATACATATATATATATATATATATGTGTGTGTTTGTGTGTGTGTGTGTGTGTGTGTGTGTGTGTGTGTGTGTGTGTGTGTGTGTGTGTGTGTGTGTGTGTGTGTGTGTGTGTGTGTGTGTGTGCGCGTGCGTGTGTGTGTGTGTGTGTGTGTACATTCACAAAACTAAAATGTCGTAGCACATTTGTAAAATGTTTAAGTATAACCCAGACCCAGGGCAGTGGGAGAGATGCAGGGTTGACCCGTCATCCAGGCTGAGCCATGATAGGAGGGAGGGACAAGGGATGGATAGGAGTATATGGGGATGGAATGGGTGGGAGTGGATTTTATGCCTTTATTTTTTGGCTACCCCCCTTGTAAGGGGGAAAGAGCCTTTGGTGTATGTATGTATGTATGTATGTATGTATGTATGTATGTATGTATGTATATATGTATGTATACCCTGTCGGAGAAACAAAGCAAAAGTAACAGGCGATCTGTATATTTCGACCACAACTGTGGTCCTCTTCAGCAGATAAGTACAGAGGTAAGATGACTAGAATATATATAATAAGAATTGTACATAATAGGAACAAGGGGAGGTGGCTCAGTTCACATGACCGAGGTGGGGTGGACTCGAGATAGGTGGCAATCTATTAACAGCATAAGTTGTATACAATCTGGTGACCATTGGCCTTTGGAAGTATTAAATTTGGCAGGTGTTTGATGAGAAAAGATTCAACTATTTTTTTCCTAAAACTACAATTCGATTTATAAATAATTTCTGGGATGTTCCAATCTATGCGGTGATCCTTTGTATGGAGAAAGTTCGCATAAATTGGAACAACTCAGAGATATGTATGTATGTGTGTGTGTGTGTGTGTGTGTGTGTGTGTGTGTGTGTGTGTGTGTGTGTGTGTGTGTGTGTGTGTGTGTGTGTGTGTGTGTGTGTGTGTGTGTGTGTGTGTGTGTGTGTGTGTGTGTGTGTGTGTGTGTGTGTGTGTGTGTGTGTGTGTGTGTGTGTGTGTGTGTGTGTGTGTGTGTGTGTGTGTGTGTGTGTGTGTGTGCGTGCGTGCGTGCGTGTGTGTGTGTGGGTGTGTATTCTTTCGAATTTGGAACTAACTGGATCGGCCAAATGAGAGATCTTTTCGATGGTTTGGAAGAGGTGTGAAGGTGAAAAGTGAAGAACTGCTTAAGAGGGCCTACAGCAGCAGCAACATGCCCAAAGTGTACATGCATACAATAACACACAGGCACTCAGACACACACAAACCCATACACATACACACAAACATATACATGGAATGAGAGAGAGAGAGATAGATAGATAGATAGATAGAGAGAGAGAGAGAGAGAGAGAGAGAGAGAGAGAGAGAGAGAGAGAGAGAGAGAGAGAGAGAGAGAGAGAGAGAGAGAGAGAGAGAGGGAGAGAGATAGTGATACAAAGAGAAAGAGATAAGAGGTAGAGACAGAGGTAGAGATAGAGATAGAGATAGAGATCGAGATGGAGACAGAGGTGGAGGTGGAGGTGGAGATGGAGGTAAAAAGATAAAGACAAAAAGAGTGAAGTATGTGTATGTGTGAGTATATGTATGTGTATATATATATATATATATATATATATATATATATATATATATATATAGATAGATAGATAGATAGATAGATAGATAGAGAGAGAGAGATACAGACAGACAGACAGAAAGAGCAGATCAAGCAGGCTGAGGAGGGCGTCTTCTGCACGTGGGCACAGTAACTTTCGGTCTCGAGAGAACAAGTCGGTTCAAAAATGTGCACAAACCGTATATAACCAGTTTTAGGAGTTCGGATGCCCTGAAAGAAAAAGTGAAAATACTCAGCGTGTGGACGTGATGCTCTTTTTTTCGTGCCTCAACTGCGGATTTGTTTTTGCCTGTAGAATGGTCTAGACTTCAAACAAGGTCATCGTTATTTCATGATGAAAAACAGTTTATTATTTGAATTCAGACACATACTAGACTGAGTATGTCTTTAAAAAGATTGTAATCGAGATATCAAATTATATAATAAATTTTTTCCTAATCAAAATAATTTGCACATGAGTCTGCCCATGCACGGCAGGAACTGTGCATTTAATTGGGACAGAGGTCAAATACATCACTATGCCAGCATATATCTGTTTATTCACACAAAAGCATGACAATTGTTTGACAAATAACCCATTTGATAAGATACACACCCACTTTTCGTTTTTGTGAGTATTGCTATATGATCTGGCATAGAATCAACCCATCTTGGACAGCTATTAGTAGATTTATGCCCGTTAAAGCATCCCCTATTTGCAGCTCAAATTATATTT
>NC_134790.1:53283543-53286043 GCF_046742065.1 Oratosquilla oratoria | reverse complement strand
ACACTTTGCCACCACCTAAGGTACCACGCCCCGTCCTTGAGGACATGCTACGTGCCTGCACAAAAGAAGCACCATTTAGATGCCCTTCAGGTAAAATTTATTTCCAGGTTGATGGTGTCGCAATGGGCAGTCCATTGGGAGTACTATTTGCCCAAGCTTACATGTGTCATGTTGAAAACTCCGTCCTAAGTTCCAAAAATGTATTTAAGATACGTAGACGACATCTTTGTTGACGTAGACGGAGACGAACAGCTTGAAAACCTCAAGAGGGCTTTGGAAGAGAACTCATGCCTACGATTCACTATTGAAAAGAGTGTAGAGAACAAAATTCCCTTTTTAGACGTGTGGGTAGATGGATCAGATGGCACCTTCACCACCGATGTTTACAGAAAACCTAGTGACTCAGGAAGGTGTTTAAACGGGATGAGTGAATGTCCCTCTAAGTATAAGAAAAGTGTGGTACGGGCTTACGTTGCAAGGGCCTTCAAAATTTGTTCAAGTTGGTCTCTTCTTCACCAAGAATTAAACAGGATAAAACAAATCTTAACTAACAATGGCTTCCCGTTAAAAGATATTGACAACGAAATAAAAACTAAAATGGATTTAGTCAACACCACTGCTTTAGATGAAAGTAGTAAATTCAATAACATTAACCTTTACTACCAGAACACAATGTCTTCAGGCTATAAAAAAGATGAAAAGGTCCTGAAAGAAATAATAAAAAAGAATTGTACACCTACAAAAGAAGGAGATAAGCTTAATTTGATAATTTATTACAGGAACCCCAGAACATCATCTCTTATCATGAAGAATAATTTGGCAGCACAAAAGGACAAATTAAAACAGAGTAATGTCGTGTACAAGTATACTTGTAATTTCAACAAAGACGGTGCGCTTTGTACAGACGAGTATATCGGGTACACAACACAAACACTTTCACAGAGACGCACGTATCACATGCAGAACGGGGCAATAAAATCACACATGACGAAATCCCACAAGAACAACATATCAAGAGAACACCTTAACACGAACACAATAATAATCGCCAGGAATGGTAATACAACAAAATTAAAATGCATGGAGGCAGTGATGATAAAAACTATATGCCACTTATTAATATACAACAAAACATGTGCGGGACCCTAGAGTTGTATGGGTCACGAGTAGCGGGCTGGAAAGGATGAATTGTCACAGTCCTAGATCTCTCCTAATGTACCTATCTTTGTATTATATAAGTATGTATTTATTTCTGAATAAATTACCAGAAGATGCCTAATGCATAGGCGAAACGTCGTATAATGTTAGTTTTCCTACCCAATCATGGACTCGTTTGGAAATATTGTATACCTTCTCCCTCCTTTAGAGAGAAAAGTTATTAGAAGAGTAGAAAGTCTCAATAAGAAGATAACTAACGCCCAGTTTGCTGTGTTATTTAATAAGAAATGTATTGAAGAGAACCTGCTCCCTAAATTCACTCATATATATATATATATATATACACACATGTATGTATGTACTGTATATATGTATGTATATATATATATATATATATATATACATATATATATATATATGTATATATACATATATATATATTTATATATATGTATATATACATACATATATATATATATTTATATATAAATATATATATACATATATATATATATATATATATATATATATATATATATATATATATATATATATATATATATATATTTCCCTAAACGGCCTGGCCCTTGTTATCGCAAGGCTTTGTCTTTTCATTTTCTCCAGAGGCTCTTTCCTTCATTTTTCCCTGAGTCATCTTTCTTAGTATCTTTGTTGGCACAGCATTGTACCGACGTAGATGGTATATCATAATAGCAATCATGGTGTTATTGTGACATCAGAATAGTAACGACGTTGTAAATGTGTTATAATGTCATAAGAAGAGTAATGACGATGTAGATTCTTAATCTTTGGTCATCATATTCATAGTGTTTTCTGTTGTCTTTTTCTGCCCTCCCTAGGTTGATGGCTTTAGTGGAAACTATTAATTCCAGTCTTGTTCTCATGGCACCCATATTTGTACGATTTCCTCTTATCATTTCTCTTTTTTTTCAGCTCTTAGCACATTTCATACACGAGCTCCTACAGCATAGAGGCATATCTGACACTGGTTTCATACTCCATTTACAGAGACAGCCCCAACACGCCAAAAAATTGATGTGCTCTTTGACTTATACAACTTTACTTAACCGGATTAAGCCAACGTGGTATGATACAAAGGCGGTATCATTCCCCATGGAAAAGGCCGGTCTTCCAGCTATCCAATAAAGTCGGGCTTGTATTTCATAACTTTGCAAGCTCACCTAAAGCCACGGCGCATATGCAGAAGCGCGGCATTATGGTGCATCGTATCGACAGTGGAAAGGATCACGACGATTTTCGTATAGGGCCGCGCTCGCTTCCTTACCCACACGCCCTTAGCTACGAGCTCCAACACGCCGAT
>NC_134790.1:53253543-53276043 GCF_046742065.1 Oratosquilla oratoria | reverse complement strand
AACTTCACAGAGTTCAGACGATGAAATTGAATCCTTCTATGATGATTTAAGCCAGGTAATGGATCAAGAAAAAAGTAAGCATATGTTGGTAATAGATAGGCGACTTTAATGCTAAAGTGGTGAAGAAGATGGGAGATGAGTCGTGCAATGGGAAGTTTGGAGTAAGTGAAAGAAATGATGGGCGAGACGTTAGTCAATTTTATAGAGAACTACAACATAAGGATAATGAACACTTTCTTCTAAAAACGTGTACGTCGTAAATGGACCTGGAGAAGTCCAAGTGGAACAACAAAGAACGAAGTAGACTTCATATTAGGAGATGGGGGCAAGAGCGTTAGCAATGTTACGGTCATAAATGAAGTCAACATAGGTAGTGACCATAAAATAGTAGGTTGTACAGCTAAATTCAATTTCAGAGTCGTGATAAATAAATTAGTTTTAAGAAAGAAAATAAGCCTTGCAAAGGTTAAAGGTAATAATAAAAAAATTCAGTTAGAAATTAAAGATAGAGTATAACTCTTAGAACTAATAAGGACACCGTCGAAGATATTAATTTGAATTTAGTGAATATCATTAGGAATTCGGCAAAGTAGGAAGTACAAAAAGTATTAGAGAAAACAAATACTCGAAAGCTACAAATTACCTAATTAAAAGAAGAAGGACCATGTAAACTAAAAACAGGAGATACGAAATAGAAAGAGTAGAACTAAACAAACATATAAACAAAAACCAGAGATCAGAGAAAAGAAATAGAAACATGGATGAAATAGAGTAAACTATTCGGAAAGGTAAAAGTATTAAAGGGACCGAGCGCAGGCATGCTTTAGGAAGACAGCAAATGATATGTTTGAAAGATAGGAATGGAGAAATCATTAAACAAAAGGACAGAATGGTAAAAAGAGTAAAAGAATTTCACCAAGAGCTTTCTTCGTCAAAGACCGTAGTTGAGTCAGTAAATTCATCTGTAGACGTTAGTAGTGTACAAAAGATTACAAAGGAAGAAGTACGATTTGCTCTAAAAATGTGAAGCGAGGAAAAGCACCTGGGGAAGATGGTATATCGATAGATCTGTTGAAAGACGCAGGGAAAGAAGTTTATATTAAGTTAGCTCAGTTCTACACCCAGTGCTTACGTCAGGAAAGCGTTCCTGAATTGTGGTGCAATGCTATAGTGATTTTGCTTCATAAGAAAGGAGACCAGAAGGACCTTAGTAACTATCAACCGATTAGCTTGCTATCAAATGTATATAAAGTATTCTCCAAGATCCTTACAAAGAGACTAAATCAAGTTTTAAATGGAAACCATCCAAGAGAACAAGCAGACTTTAGGACTCTAGACCATTTACAGGCGATGAACCAACTAATCGAGAAAACGACAGAATACAATATACCTCTCTGTTTAGCTTTTGTAGAATACGAGAAGGCCTTTGACTCGGTAGAACAAATAGCAATACTAAACTCGCTACGCAATCAGGGTACAAATAAAGATTTACGCGAAAGGTACCGCTATAATTCGACTACATAAAGATTCAGAGAAGATCAAGATCAACAAAGGAGTACGACAAGGTGATACCATTTCACCTAAATTATGTACAGCTTGTTTGGTATATATTTTCAGAAGGTTGAGTTGGCAAGAGAAAGGTTTGAAGATTAATGGCGGATATTTGAACCACCTAAGATTTGCGGATGACATTATTCTTATTTCAGAAAGAGCAGAAGACTTTCAAGATATGCTGAGTGCTCTGAACAAAGAAAGTCTCAAAGTAGGTTTAAAATTAATAAAACCTAAACAAAGGTAATGTTCAACACGAAAGTTCAAAGTAGAGAGATTATAATTGAAGAAGTTGGAGAGTATAATTATTTAGGCCAGATGGTGACAGTGACAAAAGATCATGACAATGAAATAAAAAGACGCATTACAATTGGTTGGAAAGTGTTTGGTAGGTACAATAAAATTCTGAGAGGCTCTCTACCTTTATGTTTGAAACGTAAAGTTTACTATCAATGCATTCTGCCAGCAATAATCTACGGGTGTGAGACTTGGAAACTGACGAAGGCGATGGAAACAAAGCCAATGACTGCACAGAGGAAAAGGGAGAGATCAATGATGGGAATAACGCTGAGAGACTGAAAGAGAGTAAGTTGGGTGAGAGAGTATACTAGAGTGAAAGATATTGTGGAGGTAGTGAAAGAGAGGAAGTGGAATTGGGCAGGTAAGTTAGTGCGAATAGATGAGTGATGGAGCAAATGTGTTACTGAGTGGACGCCGTGAGATGGGAAACGTGGAAGAGGGAGACCAGACAGAAGGTTGAGACACGAGATTAAGAAGTTTGCAGGAGTGACGTGGTAGAGGTTGGCACGGTCGTGTGAATCATGGAATGCTATGAAGGAGGCCTTTGTTTAGCAGTGGACTCAGGATGGCTGATTTTATATATATATATATATGTGTGTGTGTGTGTGTGTGTGTGTGTATATATATACATATATATACATATATATATATATACATATATATGCATATATATATATGTATATATGTATGTATGTATATATATATATATATAAACATATATACATATATATATACATATATATATACATATATATATATACATATAATATATATATACATATATATATATACATGTATATATATATACATATATATATACATATATATATACATATATACATATATATATATGTATATATATGTATATATATATATATATATATATATTGATTAAAATCAACTGCGCTAATAGATTTAACTATTTTCAGTTGTATCTTCTTAAGTTTAAGGAAGGACTTCCTATCAACTTCATTCAGCTTATGAACGAAATCATCCATGGTGAATGTGAAAAGAAAGGCGCTGGTGAATGCCGATGGTTTCTATTTGATGTGTAACAGCATGTAAAAAACTGTTGACAACGACACCTAAAACTTCGGAGTTTTTTCACCTCGATAAGAGGCTTCCTCAGGGTGAGAAGGACTTCATTGGTGTAGAGGCGATGTTCTAGTCTTGAAGGTCTAGAGGCAAGTTAAGAAGGTGGCTAAGCGGGAGGCTTTTTATACTCGGTCGAACGGTTCAATCGACTCGGTGCGGGTGGAATGCTGGGCTCTGATTGGCTCATGGGACACTTCACCTGATCTCGGGCGGCGAGAGTGAGCTCTGTCTGCTACGCAGCTCAAGCGGCTAGGCCCGGGCAGAATGCTAGCTTGCGATTGGCTGCGGGGGTTCTCCCGTGATCTTGTGCTTACCCCAGGCAGAATGCTGGCTTCCGATTGGCTGCGGGGATTCTCTCGTGATCTGGAGGAGGCTCTGGTTTTTGGCTGGAGATCTTGGCGGCTTGATGGAAGGTCTTGTGTAGGTTGAAGAGGGAGCGGTTTCAGGGGGCGAGCTGAAGGGAGAATAAAATCAGAGTCAAGTTCTATATTAATGGTAGGGTGACGGGAAGTGATGGCTACGGCTTCTGCAATTTGCATACGCCTGTGGTTGGACTCTCTGTGAAGAATAGTCGTGGATTCAATTAGTTTCTGAAGTGGTGGTTTTTTGTCGTGATGATCAATGTAATGCTGAAAGATGGAACCTTGGTTACGGTGGTATTGGAGGCGTCTTCTTAAGGTAGTAGAGGTTCTACCAATGTAGGTGTTGGAGCCGTCACAGCGACTCTCCTGACACGTGAATTCATAGATTACGTTGGTAGAGGCCTCGAAAGGGGTCTTAGGAGCAGTGTTGTTTTTCATAACCAAAGCTCTAGTGAGGTTTGGTTTACAGTAAATTCTAAAGGCAATGGTAGTGGTAGAATCGGTGGGAGTGACTCCTCTTTTTATGATGCCTTTAATGGCATCACACTCTTCTTTATAATGGTCGTGATAATTGTTTCGATGATATATGATGATCTTGTTGTCTGGGGAGTCTGGAACCTGGTTAGGAGCTGTGTATTGTTCAAGCTTCTTCTTGATGAGTCCTTCAATCATGTGGTCTGGATATCCGTTATTGGTTAGAAGCTGTCGGATGCGGTCAAATTCCCGGTGGGTATCTGTCCAGCTACTGCAATGCGTTAAGGCCCTGTTGATATATTCAGCGGCTACAGACCGCTTGTAGGCTTCAGGGCATTCGCCGCGGGCATTGAGACACCTTCCTACGTTAGTAGCTTTAGTGTAGACCTTCGTCCTGAAGCCATCCTCATCTTTGGTGATGTCCAAATCAAGGAAGGGGAGACGTCGATGAATACTGCGTTCACAGGTGAAGGTAAGGCAAGAGTTGTTCTGAAGGGCCATCATCAAGCTGTCGGCATCTTTGTCGTTGGTGGTGGTGATGAAGATGTCATCGATATAACGGGTATAGAGTCCAGGGGGAGGATGGTGCTGGAAAACTTTCTCTTCCACTTGAGCCATGTACATATTTGCGAATAGGACCCCAAGGGGGGACCCCATTGCCACGCCATCAACTTGTTTGAAAAGATCCCCTCGGTGGGAGAGGAAAGGGGCTTCTTTCGTACAAGTCTCCAACATAGCTTTCAGCACGTATTCTTGGATGTCGAGAGCAGGGAGGTCACTTCGGTAGACTCGGTCCAGAATGTAGCTGATGGTCTCGTCTACGTTAACGTGGGTAAATAACGACTCAGCATCGAGGGAAGCAATGTCTTGGCAGGGGGGCGCCGTTCGTAATAGATCGATGAACTCTGCAGCGGAGGAGACAGAACGGCCTGTAGGAACGTAAGGAGATAAGAGATTATTAAGAGTTTTAGCAACAGGATAGGTAGGAGTTGATAACTGCGCTATGATGGGCCTAAGGGGATTCCCAGGTTTATGGGTTTTTACTGTCCCATAACAGTAGCCAGGTTTGAAATCTCCAATAACTTTATTGAAAATTTTTGAGCCCCTATTGGCTTCCTGAATGAGAGTGTTGATCTTTTTCTTTAGACTTTCACATGGGTCTTTCTGTAAGCGCTGGAACTTGGTGGGGTTCTCAAGTAAGGAGTCCATTTTTTCAAGGTAAGTATTGGTGTCTAAAATGACAAAAACAGAAGCCTTATCTCCCTTACGGATGATGATGTCTTTTCTTTCTCTAAGTTCCTTAGCGGCCTCTTTCAATTCCGGAGTGAGTAGAGAACTCCTGAAAATTCCCCTCTTGCGACCGGCTTCACCTACGAGTTCTTGCGTTATAGTAGAAGAAAGGTTTACACGGTCTTCGTTTTGTAAAGCCACAAGTTGGTCAATGAGATTCTCAATTTCTATCCTTTTATTGTCTGGGTGGGGGCGGCTAATATAGTGACAGTTTAAACCTAAATTCAGGAATTTCTCTTGCTGGCTAGTAAGGGTGGCACAAGATAAGTTTATAAAACCTTGCGCTGGCCTTTCATTTCTGACGGGCCCTCGGTGTAGGATGGTGAGCTTTTTCTGGATGCGGGTATCAGCAATCCATAGTTGGCGTTGGCGGTATTCATCCAACAATTCTGCAGCCTCGTTCTTGATGTTGGGATGGTTACTAGCAAAAGCAGACCAAAGGGTTTGCTTCTCTTCTGTAGCTTGCGATAGACGGCCTCGAGCTTCTTCGAGTCTTCTCTGCAATATGGTGTTATGGTGGTTTCCTGTGGGTCGGCGGGGTATAGTTCTAGGGCACAGGTTCTCACGGAGACAATTTTGATTAAAATCAACTGCGCTAATAGATTTAACTATTTTCAGTTGTATCTTCTTAAGTTTAAGGAAGGACTTCCTATCAACTTCATTCAGCTTATGAACGAAATCATCCATGGTGAATGTGAAAAGAAAGGCGCTGGTGAATGCCGATGGTTTCTATTTGATGTGTAACAGCATGTAAAAAACTGTTGACAACGACACCTAAAACTTCGGAGTTTTTTCACCTCGATAAGAGGCTTCCTCAGGGTGAGAAGGACTTCATTGGTGTAGAGGCGATGTTCTAGTCTTGAAGGTCTAGAGGCAAGTTAAGAAGGTGGCTAAGCGGGAGGCTTTTTATACTCGGTCGAACGGTTCAATCGACTCGGTGCGGGTGGAATGCTATATATATATATATATATCAATTCAAGTAACGTAGGTGTCGTAACACACGAATAAATAAAACTTAAACCCACTCTCGGAGAAAGATAAGCTGAGATACAGAGTAAAACCGTATATCTCGACCACTGACTGTGGTCCTCTTCAGCAGTTACAATTATAGGGTACATAGACAAGAGGTTATATACAGAGGAGGAAGGAGCATTGGGGGACTCAGTAAGCCTCAGGTCACGTGCCCCGAGTGAGGTCGGACGTTACAAGTTCATCTCTACAGGACGTAACGTCCAACCTCACTCGGGGCACGTGACCTGAGGCTTACTGAGTCCCCCAATGCTTCTTCCTCCTCTGTATATAACCTCTTGTCTATGTACCCTATAATTGTAACTGCTGAAGAGGACCACAGTCAGTGGTCGAAATATACGGTTTTACTCTGTATCTCAGCTTATCTTTCTCCGAGAGTGGGTTTAAGTTTTATATATATATGTATATATATGTATGTATATATATATATATGTATATATATATATACATATATATATTATATCATATTATAGTATATTATATTATATTATATCATATTATATTATATTATATTATATTATATTATATTATATTATATTATATTATATTATATTATATATCAATAGTGGTACATCCTTGGTTGTCGTGCACGTGTAAGATTAAATCGAATTTGTCTGCGGATCAAGACTACGAGATAATGAAGATTATTAACGCGACATCTGATCCCCATATACGCATATGGTAAAGATAAATGTGGTTAGACACCATCATACACCTCAGGGCAATATTTTGCACATTCACACGAGTGAGCGCGTGTGTGCGAGAGGTTACAAGTTCGCGCCACTCTCCAGGCGTAAAAAGTTTTTATTTATTCAAACTGTTACTGTCCCCCTTGAGCAAAAGGAGGGAATGTGTGTGTGTGTGTGTGTGTGTGTGTGTGTGTGTGTGTGTGTGTGTGTGTGTGTGTGTGTGTGTGTGTGTGTGTGTGTGTGTGTGTGTGTGTGTGTGTGTGTGTGTGTGTGTGTGTGTGTGTGTGTGTGTGTGTGTGTGTGTGTGTGTGTGTGTGTGTGTGTGTGTGTGTGTGTGTGTGTGTGTGCGTGCGTGCGTGTGTATATAATGTCACGGCATCATCATCGTCATATTTTTATCATTATCATATCATCGTATCGTCATATCGCCACATCATCATCATCATTCCCATGCTCTCCATTCTCGAGTTTAACCTCTTTTCTTCGGTTCGAGGGAAATTTTGAATACGCTGATGCAAATCAAACACAGGATTGTGCGTGGTTGAAGGAGGCTATTCGTTATAATTTACAGTCGTCTTCAACCTTTTGGTCAAGATAAATAAGGACCTAACTTTTTTGTTTTGACGTTTGGTATCGGGGCTCTGGAATTTCATTGAAGAATATGGCCCATGTAAAGAAAGGTTTTTTGCATTTTCCGTCTTCTGGGCCGCGTCATCGAGTGACCACAGCTGTTCGCCGCCGGCAGCACCAGTCATTTGTGGGTGAACCGTGAGTACTAATTTTGGTTCTCTAAAAGACCACTGTTTGGCCCCGGTAGTTTGTGACGGAGAATACTGATTTCGAAATAAAATTGAACCATATTATCGGCCGAATATGTGGTATCATTTGACCGAAGAAGACAACTTTTAATACCTCAATTGGCTGGAAAATAATTGTTTCTCAATAGGTCCCTTCCCCAACTTGGAAACCACTGCAGTAACATGGCCTAGTCTGACTTAATTTTCTTTGATATAGTGTCAGAAACGGCCATGGACAACGCGTCGCTCTCCCAAAACCGCATTCAAGAAAACACGAATTGGAGCATGCGTGCTTTGTTCACCATTTGGTTACTTTTTTTTTCTCTGTCGTGCTTTCTTTTTTCTTCTCTTCTTCAAGTTTCCTCTCACGACTGGGTGCCACACTAACGAAAACGTTGTTGTAAACCAGTGGTTCCCAACCGGTGTACCGCGGCACCAAAGGGTGCCGCCAAAATTCATTAAAGCAGCATCAGTGTAAAGATGAGTATTTTCATATTATCCAGGGACAAATTTTTTTTACACTGATGTTGAATCAACAAACTACTGACAAACTAGAATTTAGATTTTCTAATAATGGTGCCGGGGACTTCTGAAAGGCTTGGCAAGGGTTCCTCAAGCCAGAAAAGTTTGGGAACCACTGCTGCAAACGTTGTTGTAAACGTCGTAGAGGAAAGAACTGCCAGAACTTCTAACAATGAGAGAGCAAAAAGTCTTTGTCTTTGAGATACTACTTTAAATCAGCTAAGAATTCCATATCTGACGAATAGAAGTAAAATGAGAATATAAGAATGGCAACACGATATTTTGTCTTCAAAATTCTACCATCGACCAACTACATAGATCATTATTCCGCCTACATTTGTAGGAGTTACCAAACTGAAACGTTTTATATGAAAGCTGAAACGTTTTATATGAAAACTGAATAAAATATTCTAAGCAATTTCCACTAAAAAATTATTACTTAGGGACATGGAACTTGCAACATCAGAAATGAGAAGAGTTCACACTAAATACTAAACATAGGACGACAAACAATCGCCTCTTGTTTTTAGGGCATAGATTTAATCTAGAAGTAGGTTAAAAACAATTCTACGAACCATTTAGTCAATAACTAGAATAAACTTCCTGATGAGATGATAGCACGTAGTACAGTTTGAAATTTTATTATTCAACTAGATAAATATTTAAACAATATTGTTCCTATTTAGTTAATTCGTTTTCGTATTTGTTTGTTTATTTATTTATCTGTCTATATCTATTTACCTGCATATTCATTTACTTATTCATTTACTGATACATTTACTTGTTTATTTACATATCTATTTATTAGTTTATTAATTTTCAATAACGTTTATTTATTTACCAAGTATCCATTTATCTGTTCATTTAACTATTCCTTTAATCATATCCTTATTCAGTTATCAATCTATTCACCTATTCATTCATCTACTTTGCCTTACTTTAGTGCATTTTTTCTGCATCCGACCTCGCTTTGGACTAAATGACCTTCCGTCGGTATGCTTTGCTATACTCATCTTTTGCAATACAATGTAAATGTTTTTGTGTTGGTCTATTTTACACGTTACCAGCTATGTAATACCGACAAGCTTTCGTTCAAAGAATCTTAGGCTGTTTTCCTAATGATGTTTCCAATGAGTTGGCCCTCGTGGGAATGTCCACCACACAAGTTAACTTGCTTCCCAAATGTACTAAACGCATTCATCAGTGTCAAAAGAACAGAAATTATTTTTTCAGAGCACTCCAGCATTCATTAGTCCTAGAAGAGGCCTGTGAAAAATAATGCCTCGTCTCCCCTGTCTATAAGATTTACCATACAAAATAATTATTTTTTATGCTGACCATGCACTTCAGGTTTTCTTTTCCCTCCTTGCAGTTGGTGCTGGATCTGCAGGAGCCGTCGTGGCCAACCGGCTGTCAGAAAACCCATACAATACCGTCCTCCTCCTGGAAGCTGGCGGAGACGAGACCGAAATCAGCGATGTCCCCGCCCTCGCGGGGTACTTGCAGCTCTCCAAGATGGACTGGCAGTACAAGACGGAACCTCAGGACCAGGCTTGCCTCGCTATGGCTGGACGGGTCAGTAAATAAACTGTAAAGTAACACGTGCTAACACATAAAACCCCCTCGCTTCTGTAACGCTATTCCTTGGCATCCAAAAACAGATGTCAACGCCAAACGAAATCGTACAACATCCACTAATCACTACTATTTTTCGGTCTGTTGACCTTCTTGAAGGTATTTTGTAAACAATAACCAGCGCTTCTATCCTTGGGAACAACATCGCGCCGAAAAGGTAGATATCAGAGCGATAGTATTTCTATAAAAACGATCAGCATCCTTTTCTTATGGAGATTAGTTTCCATGCATAAAAGAATGTAAAATGACTGGTCCGTAAGAGTGTCGCCATAGTCCTTAAAATAGTGACTGCACAAAACACAGTTAATACCCCATACGGAATGACCATCTTGGAAGCTGTCTTGAGGCCCCCGGGATCTTGATCCCCCCGGGATACCAGGATCACTTACCTCCGGGAGCAATATTCTCCTCGTTGAATAAGGAGTGCCTATTTCCTGCACGTTGCATATATCTGCTGTTTTAGATACTATTTTTTTTCCTGTTTGTTATCCTATTCTCTTTTTTCCTATTACTTCTTCCTATTTGACACTCTTGGGTCCCGTGGCATCCTTCTTGCATGAGCGACGATGCGACGACTTTCTCCCTCGACCTTACATACGCGTAAGCACCACGGCAGCTGCGCCCCGCCCAGACACGTCCTCACCCTTTCACTACTGACAGCGATTCGCGCGTTTTATTCACCAGAGGACCTTCTCTTCCTTCTCCTTCTCCTTCTCCTTCCCCTCCTCCTTCTCCTTCTCCTTCTCCTTCTCCTTCTCCTTCTTCGAATACGAGTATTTCACACTTCCATACAAAGCTCCTACTTTGTGGGTTCACCTGACTCCCTCACTCGGTGATGTTGTTTACAGAATATATTTTTGACTAATACAACAAAATTTTATACAACTTAGGTGTCGGTTCTAAACAAAACGATATATCGATCGACACCCCGTTTTGTCCCGAGTCCGTCCTTGAGCTGAATAAAACCGTCACCACCGCCATTTCCAATACTTTGTGTAAGTTATGACATCATATTAAAGGAAGAAATAAATATTGGTCCCCCTCTACATTGTTCCTTGTTTCTACTAAGTCCCTTGTTCTACCCTGCAGAGTTTCCTCTCCTTTCTCATACATAAAGTTCTTTCACCTTCTTCGTAAAGGTTTCTTGTCCTTCCCCACACATCTTCTTTCTCATCTTTATGAGATTCTTTACTTTTCATCAGCTTTCTGTTTCCTATCCAGTGCTACTTGACCCCCCCTGTTACAAATTTACCTCACATTCCATATAGAGCTCTTTGTGCTTCCATACCTTGTCCTTCCCTAGCAATATTCCGTGTTTCTTCCCCTGAAATTCTTTGCCCTTCTTGTACCTCCCCATTATATCTTTTATTTTCCCAAACATGCCATTCCTTTTCAATGCCTTTGGGTTTCATGGGTTCTCTCACAAAGGACTGCGTCCTTTCCCTTACAAGCCTTCAAGTTCTGAAAGTCCCATATCCGTTCCCGCAAAATTCCACACCCTTTCCCTCAAAGTTCCTTGCAGTTATCCATGAAGGTCTACCGTATGCTCTTCACCACATATGATCAAGGCCTTCCAACGAAATTCCAGTCGCCTTTCACACACACACATACACACACACACACACAATTAAACCATACCAACAACCAAGAATATGTGGAGTTACCATATTACAGTAAGGCCCATGTCCTTCACCACAAATTTATTAAACTATTTCGTACAAACCCCGTAAAAAAAATTATGGCGACTGCGTGCGTTTCTCTGAGGCAGCCTTTACTCGAGGGAGAAGTCGTCGGGTCCAGATTGTCAGTTCTGACCGTCGTCCACTCGCAAGATCTCACAAGATAGGCGAACTTTTCACCCTAGAGCCAACAGGAAAAAGTCGACCAGTCGACCTTCGCTCCAGGACTTCGTTCTACTCACCCGACCCAACTAGCATGACTGTGGGGCCGAAAGAACTTCCCCTCCCCGTCTCTCCGCCTCCCTGCCCCCTTTTTCTTCCCCGCCCCTATGCGGTCAGACGACTTTTACCCACTGGTAACATCCGCACCCCTTTCTTTCTCTTCTCTGTTTCACCTCTTCTGCTTTTCTTTTACAGTATTTTGCTTTCGCTTGTTTATAGACTGTTTCTTCTATGCAAGCAGGTTCTTGCCCCAAAGTTTGGTTCATTCATTCTCTCCATCGTCTTTGGACTGACCTTTCATGTGATTGTTTAACCGTATCAATGAAAATATTGGTTTCATAACTGTTCCACTTCCCTTTTTATTTTTGTTTCTATGCGTACTTTTCTGAAAAAAATAGATAAGTAGATAAATAAGTAGATAATAGA
Source organism: Oratosquilla oratoria (assembly GCF_046742065.1). Classification (NCBI taxonomy): domain Eukaryota; kingdom Metazoa; phylum Arthropoda; class Malacostraca; order Stomatopoda; family Squillidae; genus Oratosquilla; species Oratosquilla oratoria. Next base: position 53,263,972 of record NC_134790.1, on the reverse strand, counting down.
TAAATAGAAAATAGATAGATAGATAGAAAAAGATAGATAAATAGACAAATGAATAAATAAATAATGAATAAATAAAGATAAATTAACTAATAAATGAATGGATAAATAAACAAACAAATAAACAAAAATAAAGATAAAGACTAGAAATGGGATGACCAATCAACAGCTTCGCAAATGAGAGATGCCACGGGAGGGATAATTGATATGGGGCTGCAGGAATCTGTACAAAGCTATGGGTATGTAACTCCAGGCACGGTATGGTTTTAGCCGCATGAAATCAGATATCTAGATGGATTTGACAGGAAAATAGTTGCATTTTGTATAATTTGCGAATATGTACTTGCTGATTTTGATTAGAGGAAATTATTACACCATATCTATCACCTGCAGTTGATTCTATTAAATTTACTTTAGAAATTGAAAAAAATTGTACCTTACCTTTCTTAGATTGCACTATCCTACATCATGACAATAACCTTAAATTCAAAGTATATTGTAAACCAACCAATGTAAGCTCATATATCCATTATTATAATTCTCATCCAAATATTAGTAAACGTTCAGTTTTTTCTTCAATGTTTCTAAGAACTTTTCGTATTTGTAGTCCTGAATTTATTGATGACGAAATCAGAAATGTTTTTAACATTGGACTACAATTAAAATACCCTAAGCAATTCCTTAATATTGCTTACAATTTTGCAAGGAAATCATTTTTAACTCCTCAGCCTAAATCAAATTTTAGTTATAATGTTTTAATTTTGCCATTTCAAGAAAATTTGTTCAGTGTCACAAAATTATTAAAAAGATTTAACGTAAAGGCAGTTTTTAAAAATGATAGTACAGTAAAACATAAGCTCATCAACAATAGTATTGAAATTAAAAAAGGATGCATTTATAAAATTCCTTGCAAAATGTGTAATCAATTTTACATAGGTCAAACTGCCAAACCCTTAAACATTAGAATTGAACAACACAAGAAAAATGTTAGGGATGGCAATAATTCTAGTGGAATATTCAAGTATATTGAATTGAATAATCATCCAGTTGATTGGGGGTAATGCACAGGCAATCTATTATACCAACAACATAATAGCAAGAAACTTAATAGAGTGTAGTTTGATCCATACCACCAGTGATCAAAATACCAACCTACACAAGGGCTTATATAAACTTGATAATTTTATCTGTCAAGAAATAAGCAAAATAATATCAGGTAAAATGTAACCCTGCGACTGTGACCTAATGTCGCCCTACCATCATTAGTAGACGCATTTACCCCGTGCGACTGTGACCTGATGTCGCCCCACCATCATTAGTGTATTGACATTGACCTTCCGCCTTCCAGGGGGTAATTATCCGCTACCCTTATTCAAACTGCCCTTGTTCCTTTTTCCATGTATATATCACCTATGCATCTCTATTATTATGTATTTTTGCACTGAAGATGTAATATACGAAAGCGCTCTGCTTCGTTAGTTTCTTTTTCCAAGTGGTCTACTTTGCATATATATATATATATATATATATATATATATATATATATATATATACATATATATATACATATAATATATATATATAATATATATATACATATAATATATATATACAAATAATATATATATATATATAATATATATATATACATATAATATATATATATATACATATAATACATATATATACATATAATATATATATACATATAATATATATATATATATATATATATATATATATATATACATATATATATACATATATATATATATACATACATATATATACATACAATATATATATATATATGATATATATATTTATATTATATATATATACATTATATACTATATATGTACATATATATATATACATACATACATACATATATACATACATATATATACATATATATATATATATATATATATACATATATACATACATACATACACATATATATGTATATATATATATATACATACATACATATAGATACATACATATATATATATATATATATATATATATATATACATATATACATACATATATATATATACATACATATATACATACATATATATACATACATACATATATACATACATACATACATATATACATACATACATATATACATACATATATATACATACATATATATATACATACATATATATATACATACATATACATATATACATACATATATATACATACATATATATACATACATATATATATACATACATATATATACATATATACATACATACATATATATACATACATATATATATACATACATATATATATATACATACATATATATATACATACATATATATATATACATACATATATATATATATTTACTTTACTTCTAACACCTCGGCAATTCCACTGGATTATTTTCATTTTTTTTTTTTTTTTTTTTTTTTTTTTTTTTTTTTTTTTTTTATCTGTTTCGGTTTCTTCCTTTCTTGGCCTTAGTGGGAGAGGTGTGTTTAGTCCCGGATTTTCGTTCTGGGGTAGAAATGGGACTTAAAAGTCGCTTATTGGAAACGGAGGTCTCCATGTGGACATCCTCTTCCGTACGTGTAAGCACACGCTTGGGAAGCTCTGGGATGGCCGGGGAAGGAAGGTGCGAGTGAGTTTGCTTGGTAGTTGGGCGTTGATCTTTTTCCTTGTTGGAGTGTTTGCTCTCTGTTTGTGTTTCAATGGTTCTATAGGTTTTCTTTACTGCCGAAGCATAGGAAGTTGCTCCGGAGGTACTAGTTGGGGTAACTAGTCTTTCCATCACACGCTTCCTTGCTTCGTAAAAGGATATGCCGCAAGTTGCTTTTTCGGTATAAATTTGTTTTTCTATCTTGAAAGTGGGACAGTCTCGGGAGGTGGATGCATGATTGTTATTGGAGGGACAGTTAACACATTGAAACACGTTAGCAGAGCAAGCATCCGTAGGATGTTCGCCTGCACACTTACCGCATACGACTGATTGTTTGCTGCAAAATTTGGCAAGGTGACCATATTTGAAGCATTTGTTGCAGCGTAACGGGTTAGGGACATATGGTCGTGTTGGGACATGAATGTATCCAATTTTGACGTGGTCAGGGAGGGTTGTTGAATTGAAAGTTAGAATTATGAGGGGCGTGTTCACTCGCATGTTCCTTTCTCGGTCCAGTCGCGTTATGAATTTGACATCTAATATTCCTTCAGATTTCATTTCATCGAGGATGTCACACTCTTCCATGGTCATCAAATCTCTGCAGTGGATTACTCCTCTGCAGGAGTTGAGTGACCTAGGGAGGGATGTAACAACATCGAAGGAATGAAACTTCCTGGCCTTGAGAAGATCGCGTGTAGCTCTCCCATAGTTGGTGGTAACTTGGAGGTCTCCGCTTCTAAGCTTTTTAACTTGGCTAATATCATTGGTAAATTGAGACAGACATTTTTTAAGCATAAATGGATTGAGGTCAGCTAATCGGGTTTGGTCGGAATGTAGAAACACATGTCTAGCCTTGTCCGGGTCGATATTAGGGTCGTCAGGGGAAGTCTTCCTAGTTTGCAGGGATGGAGTTGAGGACTCCATCCTGCGCGTTGGGGTGGGGGAACGAGCCCCCTGGTACACAGAAAAATGTGCTCAGCAGAGCAAAATATAATATAACGGGGGTCACACAGCTTCCTTTGGCGACTGGTGACAGCCGCGTAGTAGGACCACTGTGTGCCCAGTGGGTACGGGGTCTACACTACTTCTAAACTACGACAGAATTTACTAGATTTCGCCGGGCCGGATGACGAAGAAGTCTCACGAGCCAACAAGGGCTCGTGCGGATCCCGGAGAGCTACGAAATGACGAGAAAATGGTATAAGGTCAAAGTGCTGGGAAATGCCCAGAAGTGGGTGGCAGTGTTAACTACCAACAAGGCTATCCAACGTAAAGTTGGATTGCGTGAACAAGTTAACTCTAGGGAGTAGCCCTAGCGAGTATAACTATGCTCGTGCAAGTACGGACTGTCTGCTGCTAAGAGCTGCCGACGTCTGATGGGGGTTCCGATGGGGGTGACCGCCCTTTAGTAGTGGGTCGAAGTGGGCGGAGCTATGACGTGGCCTGGTCAGCTTCGACTCCGGCTTGAAACAGGATTGAACCAACAACCCATTTAAGCTGGTAGCAACTTGTTTACTAGAACGAGGGAGGGGGGTTAATGGGTCGTTTGTGAGAGCCGTTGAATGGTCGTGGTTTGGGGGGCGGGGGAATTGATAGAAGAAAATGACGGTAGCGACTAGTGACTATAATACCCCCTGTCCAGCGTAAAGGGGTGGAACTGGGTTAAAGGTTCTTTAGTCACTGGGAGCTGTCTGGGCGTCCGCTCCTCTGGAGAGAGTGTCTGCCAGGATGTTGTCTTCACCCTTGATGTGACTCATCCGGAAGTTAAAAGCTTGGAGCTGGAGAGCCCACCGAAGAATGCGTTGGTTGGTGAGTCTGGTCTTTTCAATAAAGATGAGAGGGTTATGGTCACTGTAGACAAGGGTCTGGTGTCCAGGATAGCTTAAATAACACTCGAAGTGCTTGAAGGCAGAGACGAGGGCCAAGGCTTCTTTTTCCACCGTGGAGTAGGAGCGTTGATAGGGCAGTAATTTGGCTGAGTAGTAGCTAACCGGGTGGAGAGTGGGGGAGTGGTCGTCGTCTTGGAGAAGGACACACCCTACCCCCTCTCCCTCTATTTGTGGAACGATGGGGCGTGAGTAGTCGGGAGTCCTAAGTACGGGCTCGGTGCTCAGGAAACGTTGGAGGGCTTCAAAGGAGTCTTGGCAGGCAGGGGACCAGACAAACTTCTCTTTAGGGCTGGTCAGGGCTGTGAGGGGGGCCGCTATTGCCGAGAAGTTGCGGCAATAGCGACGGTAGAACCCTGCCATTCCCAGGAACCTTCGGAGCGATTTCCGGTTGACTGGGACAGGGAAGTTGAGGATGGCCTGGATGTTGGCCATCTTGAGTCGGCACAGCCCGCAGCCAACCACATGCCTTAATCAGGTGATTGTAGCTCGGCTGAACTCTGATTTGGACAAGTTGACCACGAATCCTGCGGTGGAGAGGCGATCTAGAAGGGAGTTTAGTCTGGTGAGATGGTCTTCCCACGAATCTGCCAAAACAAGAATATCGTCAAGATAGGCAAAAGTGTTATCTAATCCAGAGATGGTATGATTGATGGCCCGCTGAAAGGTGGCGGGAGCGTTACACAGGCCAAAAGGGAGGACCAGGTATTTATACAAGCCAAGAGAGGCTACGAAGGAGGAGAGAGTTTGGGCTTCAGGAGTCAGTTTGATCTGGTGGTACCCCTTGATTAGGTCTATCTTGGAGATGGAACGGGACTTCCCTACCCGGTCGACTAGAGTGTCGATACGGGGTAAGGGGTTATCGGTCCTTCACTGTAGCGGAGTTCAATCTACGGTAGTCCACGCAGAGTCTCCAACTTCCATCTTCTTTGGGGACCAGCAGAGCAGGGGATGCCCAGGGAGAGGAGCTTGGTTCTGCCAGACGATGTTCCACCAGGTAGTCTACCTCAGCCTTCATAATTTTGAGTTTATGGGGGTTGAGACGATAAGGGGCTTGGTAGATAGAAGTGTTAGGAAGAAGTTTTATGTCGTGTTCAACCGTAGTACATAACCCTGGGTGGTCTGCGAAGACGGTAGGGTGTTTTTGGAATAGAAGGGTTAGATCCTCCTGTTGTTTTTGGTTTAAGTGGGCAAGGAATGAGGATGGGTTAGAGAGGAGGGAGGAGTTAAGCTGGAGAATGGTAGGATCGTTATTTTGTACTGGGAGAACATAAGAACATAAGAATAAAGGAGACTGCAAGAGACCATAAGGCCTACACTAGGCAGCTCCGAATCCATCACCACCTGTCGTCCCCATCCATAAAGTTGTCTAATCGTTTTTTAAAACAACTGATAGTTTCAGCGCTTACTACATGGTTACTAAGTTTATTCCATTCATCGACCACCCTATTAGTAAACCAATTCTTGCCTATTTCCTTCTTAAACCTAAATTTGTCCAGTTTATACCCATTACTGCGAGTCCTGCCCTGTTGTTTTATTATGATGACCTTGTTTGCATCACCCTTGTTATAGCCTTTGATCCACTTGAACACTTCTATTAGATCACCCCGCACTCTGCGTCTTTCCAGAGAGTGTAAGTTTAGGTGCCTAAGCCTCTCTTCGTAAGGCAAATTTCCGAGTCCATGTATCATTTTGGTCATACTTCTCTGTACTGATTCTAGTGAATTTATGTCCATTCTGTAGGACGGAGACCAAAACTGTACCGCATAGTCAAGGATGGGTCTAACTATCGCTAGATAGAGTTTAATAATTACCTCTGCACTTCTATTCGTTACCGTCCTAGCAATGAAACCTAATGTCTGTTTGCTTTATTTCTGGCGCTAATGCTAAGTCCCTCTCGCACTCAGATTTTTCTAAAAACGTGTTATCTAAGATGTATCTATTTTCGGGGTTGTGTAGCCCTACGTTTAACACGCTACACTTAGAGATATTGAAGTTCATTTGCCATTTCACCGAGCATTGATTCACCTTCTGTGTTTTGGTTACAATTGATAGGTCTCGGAGAGTCATCAGCAGGTTGTCTCCTTAGGTATTCTTTCATCAGATTTACATGAACAAGTTTGGAGCCTTTTCGCCTGTCAGGAGTAAGAACAACGTAGTTGAGTTTATTAAGGCCGTCAGAAACTATATAGGGACCTTGAAACTTGTGGGTGAGGGGAGCTCCAGGTATGGGCAGATACAGGAGTACCTCGTCACTGGGTTTAAAGGTTCGAACTTTGGTTTTCTGGTCAAAATAGGATTTCATTTTGGTTTGAGACGCGGCTAAGTTCTCTAAGGCAATGCTTCGGACTACTTTCAGTCTGTGTTTTAATTTATCAATATACTGGTTCACCGTCTGATTGGGATATTAAAGGGCCTCTTGATACCACTGTTCCTTAAGGACCTTAAGGGGTCCTCTTATTTGGCGACCGTACAGCAGTTCGAAGGGAGAAAACTCTAACGAGGACTATACAGTTTCCCTTACGGCAAATAATATGAGGGATAGTCCCTCATCCCAATTAGAAGGGGAATTTAAGCAAAATTTCCGAAGCATGGCCTTGAGTGTCTGATGGAACCGTTCAAGGGCGCCCTGAGTTTCAGGATGATAAACGGTGGATAGGGTTTGGGTAATGCCTAATTCTTCTAGTACATTGGTAAAAAGGTCACTGGTGAAGTTTGTTCCTCTGTCAGATTGGATCTCTTTGGGTAGACCCACTTGAGTGAAAAAGTTTAACAGGGTGTTTGCTATGACTCGAGCATTAATTTTCTTCAGAGAAAAATCTTCATGGTACCTAATTATCGGACACATTACAGTGAGGATATATGTATATATATATATATATATATATATATATATATATATATATATATATATATGTATATATATATATATATATATATATATATATATATATATATATTTTTTTTTTTTTCTTTTTTTTTTTTTTTTTTTTTTTTTTTTTTTTTTGTCTTGGGCCATGGCCCCACACAATCGATGATGATTTTTTCAAATGGTTCACCAGAGACGGGGATGGGGTTCAGAGGAGCTTGTGGGATTTTCTGGTTGGGTTTTCCCACCATCTGGCAACTATGGCAGGTCCTAACGTAATCAGTGACGGTCTTCTTTAGACCGGGCCAGAAAAAGTGCTCATTTATTCGATCGTAGGTCTTGCAAATACCTAGATGTCCTCCAGAACCATCATGAGCAACCTGGATGATACTGGGTTGGATAGAACGAGGGATGACAATTTGGTGTCGTTCGGCCCAAGTATCGAGATTAGAACGGGAAGGGGGTTTGGTTATTCTCATTAGGATTCCCTTTTGGTAGTAGAATCCAGGGAAGTGGTCAACTTCTAGGGAAGTGGCTGCTACTCTGTGGAAGTTTTGGAGGGTGGTATCCTCGAGCTGAGCTCTGGATAGGTTTTCAGAGGATATGATTTGGTTAGGAAGGTCAAATATACTGGGCAGTGGGGGGTCTACAGGACGATTTTGTGAGCGGGTTACCGCACACAGAGGAAAGATATCGGGATGCAAGTGGTCTTCTACCAGAGTAGGGATTAGGTCACAGGGAGTATTTACTATTTCGGGCGGAGGGACTACTAGGGAGCCGGCGAGATCGTTACCAAGGATGAGATCAACGCCTGAAATAGGAAGGGGTTTGTGCTTGATACCGATCTTCACTTTCTTTTGAAACAATTTACTCTTGAGGAATACATTGATCAGTTCTGTGGACTGAACCGAAGACAGATCACTTATGGTTACTTTGGGTCCAGTGATTCTGGTCCCAATCTTAGGTAGAGCAGATTTTTTTTATAATGGACTGAGCGGCACCAGCGTCTCTAAGAATAGTAATGGGGAGAAAAGGATTGCTACGTGAGAGGGCGATTTCACCTTGAGATTTGAAATATTGGAAAGGATCTTTCTGGGATTGAGAACCAGCCTTTACAACATGGGACATGGGTCTTGGAGGGTCTTGTGAGTTAGATAGACTTTTCCTTGAAGGGGATTTACTTTGACGTTTATATGATTCTTTTTGCTGGTTAGTGAATGAGGAGGTTCTACAGCCTGGAGCTTGACATCGAGAAATATGGTGACCAGGTTTCTTACAGTAGCTACAGGTATCGGAGGAAGGAGGGGTATAAGAGAACTTATCCCTAAACCGCTTATCATCCTGAGACGCGAGGGAATCTGCTGATGACTTTACACATGGACGCTCGCGTTTCGATCCCAACCTGTGCACCACCGTAAATTGATCGGCCAACAGGGCAGCCTCATTCAAGTCTAGTACATCCTTGTCAGTGATATACATCATTACTTGGAATGGAATTCTTCGTTTGAACTCCTCAATGACCATCAAGTTTACCAATTGATCATACGTATTAATTTTACGGGAGGAGAGCCATTGCTTGAAGAGCTTTAGCTTTTCAGCAGCAAATTCTACATAAGTTGAAGTTGAAGTTTTTAACAAGTTTATAAATTTTTGCCTATATGATTCTGGGGTAACTTGATAGGTATTAAGGATGCTGGTTTTGACTCTCCTCAAGAATGTTAAAGACCTTGACGGCGGTTCCTACTAGTTTACTTTGAATAAGCCATATCCATTCTTCCTCGGACCACTTGAGGTGTACTGCGAGTCTTTCGAACTGTCGAAAGAAGTACTCTGGTTCTGACTCGTCAAAAGGGGGGATAGAGGCTATGTTGTGGTGTAGTTGAACGGAAGTCTTTGTCTCTATTATATTGAGCTAATTCTATCTCGTGTCTCTGTTCGCGTTCTTTCATCTCACGTTCAAATTCTTTCATCTCACATTCATGTTCTCTCATATCACGTTCATGTTCGCGCTGACGTTTACCCTCTTCTTGCTCATATTCAATTTTCTCTCTAACTTAAGTCTTTCTAGTTCTAAGGAAACTATTGATCTATTCATTTAGTCAGGGGTAGGGCGAATAATACTAGGATTTGGTGGGGTGTTTAGTGTTAGGTCGTGTGTGGCTGTCTCTGCAGTTTCTACTTCCGTGTCTGATTCTACATCACGTCCTGTCGTCTAACTAGTGCCGGGAGGTAATTGATAGGCGCCAACATCTAAGACTTCCATGTCAATTAGGCGACAATGCTTTTAAGGTCTGTTTTGTTAAGAGAAGGAGGGACATTTATATGATAAGTTTGGACCAAAGCTCGCCAGTCTCTCAGTTTGAGATCATCTGCTAGTTGATCCACAGAGGGATTCTCTGTGAAAGTGTCGATTTTGAATACCATTTTGAATGGTGGATTAATTATTTAGGAGAATGATCAAGAATTCCACTCCAATGAATTACGTTAACCAACTCTTGAACTTAACAAGGAATAAACGGGACGTTATTCAATGTTCGGTTAGAAGTGGAATCAGTGGGTTTGAAGTACCCAGGTCAGAAAATAATTGTTCTGATGAATGTATGCTAGTTAGAATACCAGCGCTCAGGACTACCCAACCGAAACTACAGATAGCCTGCATAGAGAGAGTTCGCTTTGAACGAGGGTCGTCGTTCTCCCATCCGGGCGCTGAGCCGTGGGGGTGAACAACGGGTCTGGATTCTAATTAGCACGACTTACTGTGAGAGTATAGAAGAAATTTGGAAATTGCTGGGAGCAAACAAATTCCTTGTACAAATACTAGGTAAGTTTCTACGAGAGTCATAAGCTTTGACTGAGGGCTTACAGTAAGTATAGAAGTTTAGGTGGGGCCGACAGTTAACTCGAGGATTGGTAGTTGAATACCGAGTGAATGGATGAGTTATAGTGGCGCCAAGAATTGCCGGTTCTCCTTTGGAACCATAATGTAAAGAGGTGGGTTGATCG
>NC_134790.1:53236043-53243543 GCF_046742065.1 Oratosquilla oratoria | reverse complement strand
AATATTGACTGGGGAAATTCTAAAATAATTACTTCTTGTAATAATATTATAGAAAGAAATATTATTGAATCTTGTTTCATAAAAAGAAATTTTGGAAATAACATGAACTTGAGTTTGGGTATATTTAAATTGGAAATTTTTATTATTGACAAAATTTTGTGTGATAATATGTAACATGGGACCTTTCTGAATATCCTGTCTTCTTTTGTATATATTGTTTCTTTCTGCATTGCTTTTCTGTACTTTTGAAAATGTCTTAATAGACGAAAACGTTCGGTATCTGTTTTTTTTTTCAATTTCCCGGTGGTTTCTGCAAAAATAGTTCATCACGTGTGTTTTGCGATTTCTTTGCATATATATAAATACATATATATATATATATATGCATATATACATATGTATATATACATATGTGTATATATGTATATAAATATATATACATATGCATATATACATGTGTATATATATATGTATATACATATATATATATATCAAATGGGTCTGTCTACGGTACTCAGAGCCTCGGCTTTGCGGCAGTATACCATCTTGAGTTGAGGACACCACCAACTGTACTACGAGGTGGACGTTGAAACTGGTAATCAGTACCCAAACTGCCCCTCCATTGTAGTCATCAAAATCCTTTCGCCCCTATTCAGCTCACTACCACAGCACTGGTGGCTACTTGACAGTGCAGGAGGCGCCTTGGCGGACTCCCCTGGCCACGTCCTTCATCGAGGGCGGCGTGGAGATGGGCTACGAGAACCGGGACTTCAACGCTGAGTATCAGACAGGTAAATCATCCTTGTCTTCTTCGCGTCGTATCCGAGCTCTGTCACTCTGGTTCCACTCAGGACGAAGCATCTCGTTTAAGTACTGAAAAGAGGTAAAGTATTTGGTCCCCAGGTTGGGTCCAGGATAACGGTTTAGGAAATTACAGTATGGGTCCCACCTGTGAGTAATGCCTAATTTACTGAAGTTGTTGTTACTGCTGTAAGCTTCCTGTCAGGAGGACCTCTCGGCTACAAACACATTCACTATCTGAACCATTGGATGTTTGTTAGGTCGAACAAAATCATTTTGTCATTCATTTCTGATGTTATTCTGAAATTTAGTTCCGATGTGTGTCTTTCATATCTCAATCTTAAAAGACAACACGGAATGGGTGGTACTTTTATTGGAGCAACTTTTTATAGAGACCCAGGTCAGTCCACTAAGGCAGTTGTCACTGACCTCTTCCGATACTGGCACCCTTTCAAATTCCATTGTGTTTTTGCCCTCCCTCCGTAACCAAAAGAAGCTCCGATTCTAAAATGTTAAATATGTGTATGGAAGTGCCACCTGATAAAGTACCACTGAACTAAGATGGCATCGTGACTCGTGACGATACTTGCTGCCTTGCATGCGAAGCCCAGAATGTCTCACCCAAACCGTACACATATCCGAAAAACACCACAAATTCAAAACGGGGTAAAAGATACTATTCTTAATATACCTGTAGTTACATCATGTAAATTCAGACTGACAATATAAACAAAGTATAGATATAAGGAAAAAGATAAAGATCTGAGAGCACACCTGGTTGAACGAAATAGACCGGAAAGGATATTGACCATGCAAAGACTGGCAATTTTATGCGAGATGACAGATAAACGCAAGATTTTATTTCCTTTTGGAGGAAAATTATTTGATAGATAAAGAGCTGAAGACGAACCTCAAAGGTCGTCTGGGCCATAAGTACCCTTTAGTGAAGGAAGAGAGTCCGTGACAGGAAGTCCGGGAGGAGTGGCAAGGAGTTTGTTGCAGGTCATCAGAGATTGCCAGAAATAAACAGGGGTGAAATATCACCAGTTATGCTATGACAATTGAAATTACTAAAATTTGCCTTTCGTCGCCGACAACCAGCGCTTCCTTCCTTGGGGGCAATATTGCGTCAAAGAGGTGGCATAGGAAGGAGGGGTAGCACAGGTTAAAAGTGAACAGCGTTTTTCTTTGAATAAAGATTAATCTCCAATCGGAAAAATGTTGCGTGTATCTGGTCCGTAGGGATATTACATAAGTCCCTAAAGTATAGATTATATATATCAAATTTATGCAGTGAGAGACTTTCCACATGCAAAGAAGCCTGCGTATTCCAATTGAGCTTTTAAGTTAATTAAAAGAGTGATCTAATTATTGCTTTGAAAATGTATGGAAGAGATTACCTGGCAGGTACGTGTTGGATGATAATATTATTCACTAATGTTATTCACATTAGATATGGCCACTGATGAGAAGAATACGAAGTGAGAAGATAAAATAAAAAGGGTATGGTATGTGCAGAGAAAGTACTAAGCGCAGAAAAAAAGTTGTTACTAGGGCTTGGGAACGGTTTGGTATCGGGCAAAAGCACACGAAGAGAAATTGTGAGGGAGTAACATTGCAGACTCCGGGAGCATGAGGACTTCGGAAGGCAAGTGAGTTCGGAGCTTAACTAGTAGTTCAAAACAAGTTTTCAAATCTAGTCCAAGGAAGCCTGATGTCAAAAGTCCGTAATAAGAATAATATTTCCAGGGAGTATTTATGCAGGAAGTGTAGCAGAGGCGTACGTGCTGTGCAAAGTTTATTAATGAATAGGGAGAGACTGTATATGGAGTAGAACAAGAACGGGAGAAAGCGCGCATAAAGGTTAGGAACTTGCGGAGTACAAAAAACACCGGGTCTGGATGTGTAGCCCAGAGCAAAGGTAGAGTGAGTTACTAAGGGACTTAGTAATTGCAGCCATAGTTCTTTCGCAGAGAGAGAGAGAGAGAGAGGGGGGGAAGGGGGAGGGAGGGAGGGAGAGAGAGAGGGGGGAGGGGTGCGTTTCACAACACATAAGGCAAAAGGTAACACAGGTGTTAGCAAATGAAGACCTGTGTAACAAGAGATGGAGCGCCGTTATGAAACCTTTCGTGTTATGTTTGATACGCGAAGAGCTCTTGACCAGGAATGACTGGTGAGAGAGGCGACGAGAAAGGGGCGTGCGTAAGAGGGACGCTCCACCGGACCAGTCACATGTAGTTTTTGCAAAGGTGGAAGGTATGTGGAGTGCCGGGCATCCTCTTACTCTGAGAGAGATCTCGATTTCTGATCGAAATGTACAATTTCACTCACTGTACTCTGTCATTTGCTAAGTTTGTTGTTGATGGTGAGCGAAGAAATTTGACTGATAATAGGGCCTTCGAAATGGCAAAACGTTCTGTAGACAGATTTAAAAAATGAAACGTGCAAAATCAATTTGCTTTTAGACAACTCAAAAATAGACACACAAGCTTAGGATTGAAAATGTTAAAATGATCTTAGAGAAAGGGAACCAGCAGAATATGCTAGTATCATGGGGAAAAGAATGGGTAAACATGAGAGCACAGGGAAAGGTAGTGTCATACAGAGGTATCACTAACATCCAGGAAGACAGTTCGCGAGATGAAAAGCTAGGAATCTGATGGAGAAACACATTTTCTACCAACATTTCAACCCTTCCGAGTGGTAGTGTCACTTTAATTCGTGCTGCCGCCCGGTTATTTTGTTAATTTCCGTGGTACTTCTTATGTAGAGAAGTGGTTAATCATGCAGAGTAGGAGGGAACAAAAGCTCGAAATTATATGGTAAAATTAGATGCCACAGAAATTAAGTTACAGATATATTTTTAAACCATGCCCATTCAATTTTGCTCTGCAGTCAACGAAGCCGCAAAGCATGATTCGTTTTTGTTCTGGATACTGATTCTTCTTGTTGTCTTGCCTTGCAGGCTTCATGATCCCACAAGGCACCATCCGTAGGGGCTCTCGCTGCTCCACTAGCAAGGCCTTCATCCGGCCTGTCAGGCACCGGAAGAACCTGCACGTCGCCATGCACTCCTTTGTCACCAAGGTGTGTCATGCTACCTAGTTTGATAATTAATTTATCACCTATTTCTTTTTACCTACCTAGTAACAACAGAGTTACAGGTCATCTTAGAGAATGAAGAAAGGAAGCAACTGATAAAATAAAGAAGAGATATATGGGAAAGAAGGAAAATGCCAGATAATAGAGTTAAGACCTTATTGATGTAACTGTGTTCAGACAATGTACATATGCATATATATATATATATATATATATATATATATATATATATATATATAAAATAAAATAAAATCAGCCATCCTGAGTCCACTGCTGAACAAAGGCCTCTTTCGTAGCATTCCATGGTTCACACGATCGCGCCCACCTCTGCCACGTCACTCCTGCAAACTTCTCAATCTCGTTTTTTTTTTTTTTTTTTTTTTTTTTTTTTTTTTTTCACCTGTCTGGTCTCCCTCTTCCACGCTTTCTATCTCACGGCGTCCACTCAGTAACACATTTGCTCCATCGCTCATCAGTCGTTCGCACTAACATGCCCAATCAATTCCACTTCCTCTCTTCCACCGCCTCCACAATATCTTTCACTCTAGTCTGCTCTCTCACCCAACTTGCTCTCTTTTGGTCTCTCAGCGTTATTCCCATCATTGGTCTCTCCATTCTCCTCTGTGCAGTCCTTAGCTTTGTTTCCATTGCCTTCGTCAGTTTTCAAGTTTCACACCCGTAGATTATTGCTGGCAGAATGCATTAATTGTAAACTTTACGTTTCAACCAATTGTAATACGTTTTTTTATTTCATTATCATGATCTTTCGTCACTTTCACCATCTGACCTAAATAATTATACTTCTCAACTTCTTTAAGACTCTCACCATCAATTACAATTTCTTTACTTTGAACTTTCGTGTTGAACATTACTTTGGTTTTGGTCCTATGCACTTTTAAATCTACTTTGAGACTTTCCTTGTTCAGATCACTCAGCATATCTTGCAAGTCTTCTGCTCTTTCTGAAATAAGAATAATGTCACCCCCAATCTTAGGTGGTTCAAATATTCGTCATTAATCTTCAAACCTTTCTCTTGCCAACTCAACCTTCTGAAAATATCTTCCAAGCAAGCTGTAAATAATTTGGGTGAAATGGTATCGCCTTGCCGTACTCCTTTTTTTATCTTGACCTTTTCTGAATCTTTATGTAGTCGAATTATAGAGTTACCTTTCGCATAAATCTTTTCTAAGACCCCTTACGATTTGTTCGTTTGTACCCTGATTGCGTAGCGAGTTTAGTATTGCTATTTGTTCTTCTGAGTCAAAGGCCTTCTCGTAATCTACAAAAGCTAAACAAAGAGGTATAATTTATTCTGTTGTTTTCTCGATTAGTTGGTTAATCGCCTGCAAATGGTCTAGAGTCGAGTATCCGCTCCTAAAACCTGCTTGTTCTCTTGGTTGGTTTCCATCTAAAACTTGACTCAATCTATTTGTAAGGATCTTGGAGAATACTTTACATACATTTGATAGTTACTAAGGTCCTTCTGATCTCCTTTTTTATGAAGCAAAATCACTATAGCATTGCACCACGATTCAGGAACGCTTTCTTGACGTAAGCACTGGGTGTACAACTGAGCTAACTTAATATGGACTTCTTTCCCTGCGTCTTTCAACAGATCTATCTATATACCATCTTCTCCAGGTGCTTTTCCTCGTTTCATGTTTTAGAGCAAATTCTACTTCTTCCTTTGTAATCTCTGGTACACTACGAACGTCTACATATGAATTCACTGACTCAACTACGGTTTTCGATGAGTAAAGCTCTTGGTAAAATTCTTCTACTCTTTTTACCATTCTGTCTCTACATTTAATGATTTCTCCATTTCTATCTTTCAAGCATATCATTTGCTGTCTTCCTAAACCATGTCTGCGCTCTGTCACTTTGATATTTTTACCTTTCCGAATAGTTTCCTCTATTTCATCCATGTTTTTCTTTCTTTTCTCTGATCTCTGTTTTTTGTTGATAAGCTTGTTTAGTTCTACTCTTTCTATTTCGTTTCTACTGCTTTTAATCTGCATGGTCCTCCTTCTTTTAATTAGGTCATTTGTAGCTTTGGAATATTTGTTTTCTCTAATACTTTTTGTACTTCCTACTTTCTCTGCCGATTCCCTAATGATATTGATTAAATTCAAATTCATATCTTCCACAGTGTCCTCGTTATTTCTTAGAACTTCGAGTCTAGTTTTAATTTCTAACTGAAATCACTTCTTATTATCCTTAACCTTGGTAGGCAGATTTTCTTTTTTAAAACTAGTTTATTTCTCTCTGCTCTGAAATTGAATTTGGCTGTGCAACCTACCATTTTATGGTCACTACCTATGTTACAAAGGCGGAGCATGCCGACAGGAGACCTTTCGATCCATATCTAGGTCGGATGCGAAAAAAATCATAATAATAATAGAATAATGAATAAAAACTATAATAATGTAAATAACAAAGAAAATACATAAATAAATGCATAGATATAGTTAAATAATAAACAAACAGGTAAATAGTAAATAATAATAAATTGACATATAACTAATAATAAATGAAAATCAAACAGACAAATTATAACAAAACAAAAACAAATAATATAAAATAAATTATAATCATTATAGCATCTTACTTAGGTGTTTGTCTAAATGATTCTTAAAGCTTCGAACTGAACTACATTGCACTACCTGTGCAGGAAGTTTATTCCATTCATTAACTACACGGTTGGCAAAGTTGTTTCTACCTACTTCCAAGTTGAATCTATTTCCGGACAGTTTGAGACCATTGTTTCTTGTCTGATTCTCATTCAATGTGAAAATTTTGTCACTTTTGATGTTGTCAATTCCCTTTAGAATTTTAAAGACCTGTATCAAGTCACCTCTGGGTATACGCTTTTTTAGGGAAAACTGATTCATATGTTTTAGTCGATTTTCGTATGATTTATTTTTGATATTTGGAATCAGTTTTGTGGCTCGCCGTTGTACGTTTTTTATGACCGTAACATTGCTAACGCTTTTGCTCTCATCTCCTAATATGAAGTCTACTTCGTTCTTTGTTCCATTTGGACTTCTCCAGGTCCATTTACGGCCTACCCGCTTTTGGAAGAAAGTGTTCATTATCCTCATGTTGTAGTTCTCTGCAAAATTTACTAACATCTCTCCTCTGTCATTTCTTTTGCCTATTCCAAACTTCCCAATGCACGACTCGTCTCCCATCTTCATTCTAACTTTAGTATTAAAGTCGCCTATTACCAAAGTGTACTTACTTTTTTCTTGATCCATTACCTGACTTAAATCATCATAGAGGGACTCAATTTCATCGCCTGAACTCTGTGAAGTTTGTGCATATACCTGAACTATTTTTAGAGTGTACCTTTTACATAGCCTAATCACTAGATCTTTCTTTGTCCTTACCTCTATTGTAGAACAGGTTGTAATTTCAGCTTTTCTTCCACTCTTCGGACTTCGCTCAGTCCTACGATGTCCCACTTGATGTTGTCTAGTTCTTCCATTAGACTCTCCAGCATGTGGTCTTCTGAGAGAGTTCTTACGTTGTAAATATAGATCTTCATTTTCTTCATGCTGTTTAATGTCCAAGACTTGGATCTACTTGGACAGTGCT
>NC_134790.1:53221043-53233543 GCF_046742065.1 Oratosquilla oratoria | reverse complement strand
GAGCGAGCGAGAGAGAGAGAGAGAGAGAGAGAGAGAGAGAGAGAGAGAGAGAGAGAGAGAGAGAGAGAGAGAGAGAGAGAGAGAGAGAGAGAGAGAGAGAGAGAGAGAGAGAGAAACAGAGAGAGAGGGGGAGAGGGAAAGAGATAGAGGGCGAGAGGGAAAGAGAATGTCGAGAGAGAGAGGGCGAGAGGACGAAAGGACAAGAGAGAAAGAGAGAGGGGGAGGGGGAAAGCGAGGGGGAAGGGGGAGAGCGAGGGAAAGCGAGGTGGAGGGAGGGAAGAAGATAGATAGATAGATAGATAGATAGATAGATAGATAGATAGATAGAGAGGGGGAGGAGGGGATAAGAAGAGATTACAAAGGATTACAAAGGAGGAGCATGCCGACAGGAGACCTTTTGATCCATATCTAGGTCGGATGCAAAAAAAAAAAAAAAAAAAAAAAAAAAAAAATATATCATATTAATAATAAATTAAAACTATAATAATGTAAAAATAACAAATAAAATTCATAAATAAATGCATAGGTATAGTTGAATAACAAACAAACAGGTAAATAGTAAATGATTATAAACTGACATATTACTAATAATAAATGAAAATCAGACAGACAAATGAAAACAAAACAAAAACAAATAATATAACATAAATTATAATCATTACAGCATCTTACTTAGGTATTTATCTAAATGATTCTTAAAGCTTCGAACTGAACTACATTGCACTACCTGTGCAGGAAGTTTATTCCATTCATTAACTACACGGTTGGCAAAGTTGTTTCTACCTACTTCCAAATTGAATCTATTTCCGGACAGTTTGAGACCATTGTTTCTTGTCTGATTCTCATTCAATGTGAAAATTTGGTCACTTTTGATGTTGTCAATTCCCTTTAAAATCTTAAAGACCTGTATCAAGTCACCTCTGAGTCTACGCTTTTTTAGGGAAAACAGATTCATGTGCTTAAGTCGATTTTCGTATGATTTATTTTTGATATTTGGAATCAGTTTTGTGGCTCGCCGTTGTACTTTTTCCAGTCTGTCAATGTCTTTAATGAGATTCGGTGACCATACGGAAACAGCATATTCCAAATGTGGACGAACTAACGATTTATATAGCTTGTTAATGAGTGATGGACTTTTGAAATCAAAAGATCGCGCAATCAATCCCAGAATCTTATTTGCTTTCTCAGAGGCTGAAATACACTGCTTGGATGATTTGAGGTCGTTACTGACAATTACGCCGAGATCTTTTTCACTATCCACTTTTGTTAACGAATTTCCAAATAACTTGTAATCGTACTTGCTGTTATTTTTACCTATGTGCATTACCTTGCATTTACTTGTGTTAAATTTCATTAGCC
This sequence comes from Oratosquilla oratoria, assembly GCF_046742065.1. Taxonomy (NCBI): domain Eukaryota; kingdom Metazoa; phylum Arthropoda; class Malacostraca; order Stomatopoda; family Squillidae; genus Oratosquilla; species Oratosquilla oratoria. Next base: position 53,232,184 of record NC_134790.1, on the reverse strand, counting down.
ACTTTTCAGACCATTGCTGTAATTGACCTAAATCTTCTTGAATATCTAATTGGTTTGAGTGATCATTTGCCACTCCGCACAGTTTTGTATCATCAGCAAATTTGGAAACAGTAGATTTTAGTCCATGGTCTATATCATTTATATATACTATGAATAGAAGTGGCCCAAGAATGGAACCCTGAGGAACTCCACTTGCAACACTTTTCCATCCAGAAATTGTTCCATTTAAAACAACTCTCTGTTTTCGACCTTTCAACCAATTACTAGTCCAACCTAATAGGCTACCACTTATTCCATGCAAAGCTAATTTAGTAAGTAGTCTTTCGTGTTTCTTTTGTCATAATTCGAGATAACTGTGTTGTAGAATTCGAGTAAGTTAGTCACGCAAGAACGTTTCCGTCTGAAACCATGCTGGCTATCATTTATCAAACGGTTACTTTCTAAATGATATTCGATATCATCTCTGATGATAGTTTCCATTATTTTTCCTACGATCGAAGTCAAACTTATAGGCCTATAGTTATTTGGTTTCTTTTTGTCACCTTTTTTGAATATGGGAGTAACGTTAGCTAGCTTCCATTCTCTTGGGACATCTCCGGATATGATGGATTTCTTGAAAATAATTTCTAATGGAGCAACAATCTCATTTTTCATTTCCTTTAAGATTCTTGGATGCCAACCGTCAGGCCCTGGTGTTTTATTAACTTTGAGTTTGTCTATACACCTTTTAATTTTTTCTTTTGTTATAAATACACTAAAAGAGAGAGGGGGAAAGAGAGGGAGAGATAGGGAGAGAGAGAGAGAGAGAGAGAGAGAGAGAGAGAGAGAGAGAGAGAGAGAGAGAGAGAGAGAGAGAGAGAGAGAGTGAAAGGGTGAGGCAGGGTGTAACAGATGAGCAGGGTGAGAGGGTGAGGCAGGTGTAAAAGGTGAGACAGAGTGAGAGAGGAAGAGAGAGAGGGGGGAGAGCGACTTTCAATAGAGGATTCTAGAGTTCTTTTTCAGAGACCTTACCAATGTGACTCATTTCACCCAGATTCCAGTACAATATTCTAAATCAGTTCCCGAAACTTTTCCAGTACGTGACCCCTTTCAGTAGTACCAAACATACCATGACTCCCACCTTTATAAGCCTTCTGAAACCATACCAATTTTTATATCGCTGATACATTATCTTAAAATTTAAAAGATTAATCACAGCAGAGAGCAATATTTTTATTGCTGTTTATTAATAAAAGATTGATTTAATTATACAGTTTAATGAGAAGGATGTGTTTACTATTTTGATACTAAGAAATCAATACGCAGATTTGTGTAGCTAAATGTACACACAGTTAGACACTCCATGTACCCCAGAAAAATTTTCATGACCCATTTTTGGGTCATGATCCGCAGTTTAGGAACCCCTGTTCTGATGAGTAAAAGCAGCAATGACTGCAACAGCTCTGTAGGGAAGAGGCCAAACGCAGAGTATGGGAGTCCAATATATTTTATGTTTCGCCCAGCAGGGCTTCTTCAGAAATAACATCGATGAAAAACATTTTACTCCTTATATAGCCCGAGCCTTGCGGGGAGAAACAAACATTAAAATGGTGTACACACAATTTGCGCAAATTGCTTGTTACTTGTCGGAAATGGGTGATTAAAATCCATTCTACAGCATTGTACACGATAGTCGGTAGCTTTAAATCCATGTAGAAAATTTCGTTGAAAAAAATTATAAGTAAGTCTTTGACCCTGATAAGCGGGATAGATTTCTCCAGAGTTCTTACCTACGCCTAAACCCATCATCACTTTTGTGTACTCGGCAGCTATGGCAAGTGGCAGTCACCGATAACCGTTGAGGACTGAATCCGGACTGTCGTAGCTACGGTTTGAGATCAAAGCACAATGCGCTACAGCGAATCCATACATATATATGTATATATATATATATATATACATATATATATATATATATATATATATATATATATGTTTACATATACATATACATATACATATGTGACAACAAAAGCATGATGTGTCCTCCGAAACTTACTCGTATGCTATAACCGATCTAATCAGAAGACATTTAAAAATATTATATTCACCTCCAGTACATCCCACACTGGAGTCCTTGAAGGCCCTTGGGGGTCCACAGCAGCTTCAAAGATGGCCTGCAACTAGTCGACAGTGGATGCCAGACGATTCTCTTCGGTGTTGAAACCATCCACTAGGGGGTTACGAAACGGTATTTCACAAAAAAAAAAAATCTATGGAGAAAGAGACTGGGAACAACTATCTTATTTCTATCATACACCACAGGGCGATTTCACCCGAGGGACATCCCTTTCCACCCCTCCGCATTCAGAGTGTCAAGGAATCGATCTTTAATCATTCTTGTGGCTCCAGTAGTCCTTTGAGTGGCTGGGTGTGTAACCCCTCCCAAGTCCAGGTGATCACACTTAAATAAAATCACCTGAGGGGTTGCAGGAAGAAAATCAATAAAGTTTGACATAGTCACGGATAATGAGATCACAGCTTTTGACTCTGGAAGGAAAGAAGGTCGAATAGAAGCATTCAGTGATGCTCCTCGGTTGGGTTCACCCTGAAAAGGACCACAGCGAGCCTGGCCTAGCCCTCGGCCTTGCTGTTTTTTCTTCTTCGTTCCCTTCGCCAGCTTTCCTTGACTCGAGCTCAGAAACGTGCGCCACCAGCCGGACTTGACTAGGCAGCCAACCGTGGCGAGGCTGTGAAGAACCCGGTAATACCACTCTCCGACAACCTTAACCGTAACTTCGTGGCCGAACGTGAGTTACTAGTCCTCGCTGCCACGTTCACACGCTCCTATGCGAGTTCCTGAACAGTTTTCGGGTAAATTTACATATAAGGGTATATCAATTTTGTCCGCGGTCTATCATTGCATCTCCTTATCAATCTGTATATGCACATAATTTAGCCTCTATAAAGTCGCATTTTTCTGTATTCAATATTTTGTTTTCGGCCATTCAGGAGCAATAGTGTGCCGATGTGGTGTGCTGGGTTTCGATCCCGCCCTAGAACATCGAAGACCCAGGTTCGATCTCCGTTGCTTGCGAGTGACTCTTCCTTACCCTGGTTGTCCGAGTGCATAGGACTGAGGTGTCCAATTTGGCCGCAACTAAGCTCATCCTGGTGTAAGCTTGTTATATCACTGTGAAATATCACTTAGTAAACGGCACCCAGAGGGAACTGTTATCGCGCCAGCTCCCATGAACTCCCACCAGCTCCCACCAGGGAGGGATCCTTCGGAGACCGGTGTAATTAGACCCCATTACCCTAGGGCTGGGGACCGGGAGCCGGGGAGGAGGCAGCCGTAACCTCATTGGTCAGAGGAATGTTGACATCTTCGGCCGAGGCATTCATTCTTTCGTTTATTCATACAGAAAGCGGTGGAGGTTGGGAGGGGGAGGGAAGACCCTGAGGGATACTCGAGTGTCACTGGGATATGGTCCCCGAATAGCCTTTCACCCAATGTCATTGATAACGACGGCGCATGGCACTTTCATGGAATGAAGGGTCCCCTTCCAGTAAGACAACTGGAAGCTTTACCTAAAATAGTCTCCAATAAGCTGAAATGTACTAGCTGGCTAAGTTTTAACTGATAATGACGCCCTATCAGATTAATCAAATTACGTTAACCTGAAGAAAATTTATTCAGGGTATACCCATGTTGCAAGGATTAATCATAATATAAACTAAAAGAAAAATGTCTGAAGAAGGGGACGAGTGCAGATTGATTTCTTTAGATAAACTGCCAAAAGCCAGACGGGATAAGCAAATGAAGACATTTTTGTAGCAGGCCGACACTCGTCATTGGCGATTCTATTTGGGTATTACAACGACGAAAGTCTATCAAGGATACGTACCACCTTAACCACTAGCTACAAGTGGGCTTGGTTCTCCGTAAAATAGAGATTAGGACGTCAGTTAGCAGTCGAGTCAAATCCTACGGGAGTTAGATTAACCCCGAGGTTGGAGAATCTTATAGTCTCAGTAGCATAGTCGGTAGAGTGTCGGCCTGCCACCGCGCAAATATGGGTTCGAGTCCGGGGACAACTATCGGAATTATTTGATTGACACATATATATATATATATATATATATATATATATATATATATATATATATATATATGTGTGTGTGTGTGTGTGTGTGTGTGTGTGTGTGTGTGTGTGTGTGTGTGTGTACATATATATACATATATATATATATATATATATATATATATATAGGGTATACTGTAGGCATATAATGTATATATATATATATATACATATATATGTGTGTGTGTGTGTGTGTGTGTGTGTGTGTGTGTGTGTGTGTGTGTGTGTGTGTGTGTGTGTGTGTATTTACCTAGTTGTATTACAAGGGGAAGGGAGCTTTGCTCGTAGTGACCCGTCTATGTATCTTTCAGCATCAAGTGTTTTCTTAAAATCTTGAATAGTATTTGCACAAACTGTTTCTTTATCTAAGTTATTCCAGATATCCAGCACTCTGTGTGGGAAACTATTCTTTTTCCGATCTCTTCTATAGTTATCCTTTAGTAAATCATTCCTGTCAAGGATTTCCATTCCTTTCATGATTCTAAATATAGTCAGTGGCAGCGAAAAAAAAATACACGGGAGCGACGAGTGATTTCGCTCGGGAAAGTTCCAATGTCGCTCTCGCAAATCCAATAGCGGGAATGATCCCCCACAAAAAAATCGCTCCCGCGGTAAGATTCAACGTTTTTCATGCATTATCCATCATTTGGCAATCCCTGAATCCCATCACCAAAGATGAAAGGATCAGAGCAAACACAACTTACCCGTGATCAATCATTGCATTATCAATCGATATCATAAACGCAACGCATCAATCAACTTTAATTTGTTGATGTACGTACATATGTGTACGCGGTATAGCTGCTAGAGTTCAATGGCTTACCTAGCCTAGCTTCGTATCAGCTGCATGCGCGCGTATACTAGTACATGTTGACTAGACTCTACACGACTATCGTGCTACATAATGTCGCTAGTTGCGAATTGCATGATACCTGTATGCAGGGAAGTTAATTGGTTTCATGCAGCTAGCTGCCCAATCAACGCGCTGACTACATGTACAATGCACCATACCCAATACCACATCACCGCATGCATACGTACACTGTACATATACAAACTCGCTCCAACATGAGTAATGAGTTAGCCTTCCAATAGTTTGAAGGAAATCGAACCTGCAAAAACATGGCTCTGGAAGTATCAAAAATGGCTCTGGTAATTACAAAAAAATGGCTCTGGTGAAATAGAAAAAAATGAAATATGGCTCTGGGAAAAAATATATATATATATATTTTTCCCTGGTCAGTAGATCACCTATTTCTCTTCTCTGTTCTAGTGTTGGTAGTTCCAATTTCGATAATCTTTGTTTGTATGTTAAATTGGAAAGAGCTGGTGCCAACTTTGTTGTTGCCCTCTGTATTCTTTCTAGTTTCCTTATATTCTTTTCAGTACTGGGTGTCCATAGTGTCGCTGCATATTCCAGTTTTGGTCTAATCAATGTATCTAATATATATATATATATTTTTTTTTTTATCATTTCTTCATCCAAGTAATCAAATACCACTTTCATTTACCTTAATAGGTTGTAGGTTTCACCGACTATTTTGTTTATATATTTATCCGGTGTCATGTCTTTGCTGATTAGTACTCCAAGGTCCCTTTCCGAGTGCACTTTCTTGATTTCCTCTTCGCCAGTTTTGTATTTTTTTAGAATTCTGTTTTTGCTTTTTCCAAACTCCATTATGCTACACTCCCTTATATTGAAGTTCACTTCCCATTTTTGAGTCCATTTCCAGACTTTATCCAGGTCTGATCGTAATGAATCACAGTCCTCTTCTGTTCTTACTTTTTTTTTTAATATTTTTGCATCATCTGCGAAGAAATTCACATATAACATTCAACTCCTTCATCCATGTCGTTTATGTATATGGCAAACATGATTGGAGCCAGCACCGACCCTTGTGGAACACCACTTATCATTTCTTCCCATTTCGAGTATTTGTCTCTAATTACTGCTCTTATTTTTCTCCCAGTCAGGAAATCTCCCATTCATTCTAACAATTTACCTGCGATGCCACCTATTGATTCTAATTTTCTTATCAATTTCTTGTGTGGTACTTTGCCAAATGCCTTTTGTAGGTACAGTCTGCCCATCCATCCCTCTCATCTATTACATCTATTAGTCTCGAGTAGAAGCAGATTAGGTTTGTTGTACATGATCTTCTTTGTCTAAATCCAAATTGGCTTGGGGTTTAGGATAGATTATTCTTCCAGGTGTTTAACCCATCTACTTTTGATCACTTTTTCACATATTTTAGCTGCTGTGCTTGTTAGGGAGACCGGTCTGTAGTTAGTTGGATTTTCCCTTTTTCCTCTTTTATATATCGGTACTATGTTTGCATTTTTCTAGTCTTGTGGTACCTTACCTTGTTTGAACGAGCATTTGATTATAGTGCGTATTTTATCTGTTAATTCCTCTACGCATTTATTCTATATCCAATTTGTAATTCCATCCGGATCATGCGATTTTCTGACATCAAGGTTTTTATTTGGTCACTGATTTCCTTCTTTGTTGCAGTTATTTCCATCATTGGGGGGGGGGATTTCTATCTCTCTATTCCCTCACAGTAAGGTGTGTTCTCAATTGTGAAAACCGATTTGAAGTGGTTGCTCATAACTTCTGCAATTTTTTTTTTATTCTGTGTATTCATAACTTCCTTGGCGCAACTTTTCTATTTCTTGTCTATTTTTTAGTTTACCGTTCACATATCTATAGAATAGTTTCGGTTGTTCCTTGCATTTTTCTATTATTTCCTTTTCATAATTTCCTGTTTCTTCCCTGCGTATTTTTACATAATCGTTTCTTAGTTTGATGCATGTTTGCCATTTGCTCCTTTTCTATTTTATTCTTATATATATATATATGTATATATGTATATATATATATATATATATATATATATATATACATATACATATATAAATGAATAACTAAAAATAAAAAGTCCACTGAGAAAAGGCATGTGTTTCTTTCGTCCTTCCGGCTTATCCGTGGCAAACAGGGGACACCGAGAGCGGTGGGGGTAAGCAAAGATTGGCGATTAACTTTGTATACAAAATTAAAACATTTCCAAAGTGACACTTTTTTAAAAATGTTACATGCCATGGACGATCATCGTTGAGCCATGGACGATCGTCGTTGGGCCGTGGGCGATCATCGTTGAGCCGTGGACGATCATCGTTGAACCGTGGTCGATCATCGTTGAGCCGTGGACGATCATCGTTGAGCCGTGGACGATCATCGTTGAGCCATGGACGATCATCATTGAGTCAAGAATGATAATCATTGAGCCGTGGACGATCATAGTTAGCCGTGGACGATCATAGTTGGGCCGTGGACGATCATCGTTGAGCAATGGACGATCATCGTTGAGCCGTGTAAGATCATCGTTGAGCCGTGGACGATCATCGTTAAGCCGTGGACGATCATCGTTGAGCCATGGACGATCATCGTTGAGCCATGGACGATCATCCTTAACCCGTGGACGACCATCGTTGAGCCATGGACGATCATCGTTGGGCCGTGGACGATCATCGTTTAGCCGTGGATGATGATCGTTGGGCCATGAACGATCATCGTTGAGCAATGGACGATCATCGTTGAGCTATGGACATTGTTGAGTCAAGAATGATTAATTATCGTTCAGTCGTGGACGATCATAGTTGAGCCGTGGAGATTATCGTTGAGCCGTGGACGATCATCGATAGGCCATGGACGATCATCGTTGAGCCATGGACGATCATCGTTGAGCCATGGACGATCATCGTTAAACCGTGGACGATCATCGTTAAGCCGTGGACGATCATCGTTAAGCCGTGGACGATCATCGTTGAGTCAAGAACGATCATCGTTGAGCCATGAACGATCATCGTTGAGCCGTGGACAATCATTGTTGAGCCATGGATGATCATTGAGCTGTGGATGATCATGGTTGAGCAATGGGCGATCATCGTTGAGCAATGGACTATCATCGTTGAGTCAAGAACGATCATCGTTGAGCCATGGACGATCATCGTTGAGCCGTGGACGATCATCGTTGAGCCCTGGATGATCATCGTTGGGCCGTGGACGATCATCGTTGAGCCGTGGATGATGATCGTTTAGCAATGGACGATCATCGTTGAGCCGTGGACGATCATCGTTGAGCCGTGGACGATCATCATTGAGCCATGGACGATCATCGTTGAGTCAAGAACGATAATCGTTGAGTCATGGACGATCATCGTTGAGCCGTGGACGATCATCGTTGAGCCGTGGACGATCATCGTTGAGCCATGGACGATCATCGTTGAACCATGGACGATCATCTTTGTGCCGTGGATGATAATCGTTGAGCCGTGGATGATAATCGTTGAGCAATGGACGATCATCGTTGAGCAATGGACGATCATCGTTGAGCAATGGACGATCATCATTGAGCCGTGGACGATCATCGTTGAGTCAAGAACGATCATTGTTGAGCCATGGACGTTGTTGAGTCAAGAATGATCATCGTTCAGCCGTGGACGATCATCGTTGAGCCGTAAACGATCATCGTTAGGCCATGGACGCTCATCGTTGAGTTATGGACGATCATCGTTAAGCCCTGAACGATCATCGTTTTGCAATGGACGATCATTCTTGAGCCGTGGACGATCATCGTTGAGTCAAGAACGATCATCGTTAAGCCATGGTGTCGAAGTTCTCGAAGCTGCCGAACTTCTCGAAGGCGCCAAATTTCTCGAAGGTGCCGAAGTTCTCGAAAGTGTCGAAGTTCTCGAAGTTCTCGAAAGTGCCGAAATTTTCGAAGGTGCCGAAGTTCTCGAAGATGCCAAAGTTCTCGAAGGTGCCAAAGTTCTCGAAGGCGCCGAAGTTCGCGAAGGAGCAGAAGTTCTCGAAGGCGCCGAAGTTCTCGAAGGAGCCGAAGTTGTCGAAGGTGCCGAAGTTCTCGAAGGTGCCGAAGTTCTCGAAGGTGTCGAAGTTCTCGAAGGTACCGAAGTTCTCGAAGGTGCCGAAGTTCTCGAAGGTGCCGAAGCTCTCGAAGGTGCCGAAGTTCTCGAAAGTGCCGTAGTTCTCGAAAGTGCCGAAGTTCTCGAAGTTCTCGAAGGTCTCGAAGTTCTGGAAGGTCTCGAAGTTCTGGAAGCTCTCGAAATTCTGGAAGGTCTCGAAGATCTCGAAGTTCTTGGTGTTCGTAGACAGCTCATTCCGGTGACCCCGTCTCACTGGCGAGTTGTCAATAGACGCCATGAAGAGTCTAAGAAGTGTATAACTGGGATGAGGCGATTAGTCGAGCGTTTTAGCTCATTCCTGGACTTCCCGTCCTCGCATATGAAAACCAGTCTTCTGTTAGAATAAAGTGTATTTGTAAAATTGTGTGTGTGCGTGCGTGTGTATATATATATATATATGTGTGTGTGTGTGTGTGTGTGTGTGTGTGTGTGTGTGTGTGTGTGTGTGTGTGTGTGTGTGTGTGTGTGTGTATTCACTTGGTCTTTGGATCACGTGTTGGACTCGTGATCGACAGCTATTTCCCTCCTGGAAGAGAGCTCAGAGCTCGTAGGTCCGATCTATGGGTAATGCTATGACCTTGCACACACACACCCCCCTAACTCCCCGCCCACGAGAGTCAGAGTACGACCCGAGGCACAGTGATACCGAAATAATTTCGGCCCTGGGCAGGATTCGAACTGGGTGCTGGGAGCATTTCTGCTTCCCAGTTCAGCGCTCTACCAACTATGCCACATATATATACGTATATATATACATATATATACGTACATATATATATATATATATATATATATATATATACGTATATATATATACATATATATGTATACGTATATATATATATATATACATATATATACATATATATATATATATATATGTACATATATGTGTATATATATATATATTATATGTATATATATATGTGTATATATATGTATATATATATATATGTATATATATGTATATATATACATATATATATATATTTATATATATGTATATATATACATATATATATATATGTATATATATGTATATATATGTATGTATATATATATATGTATATATATATAAATGTGTATATATATATATATATATATATATATATATATATATATACGTATATATCAATGAATAACTAAAAATAAAAAAGTCCACTGAGATATGGCATGTGTTTCTTTCGTCCTTCCGGTCTATCCGTGGCAAACAGGGGACACCGAGAGCGGTAGGGGTAAGCAAAGATTAGCGATTAACTTTGACGGGGAACGTCACCCCGGAGACGTGCACGATGCCCGAAAACGCGGCAATCAAGAGAAGGAGGCAACGCCATTTCTGGAAGTGGGTGGCTGATTGCAAGAAGGTCTCAAAAGGAAGTCTTGAGAATAACCGGGGGTTACAGAATACTTTACGGGCTGAACACACTAAAGCATATCATGAACTTTACAACAACACGAAGACTTTTTCGGTCCACAAAACAATTAAAGAATTCCACAGGAAAGTCATTCGGTTCAACGCTTCCCTAAGGGAGTGCAAAGATTTTGAGTACAGCGACGAAAAGTTTGATACTCTGGAATTGTTTGATAGAGAAATAACAGAAGAACAGTCAAATGGTTTTTCGAAGCATTACTCTGTGGGGTACAAAAGTTTCACGAAGCATGGTGGACGAAGCGACCATAGAATCTACCAGATGCATTATCTCGCTTTATCTTAAGGCATACCAGAGGGCTAAACGTTACAACAAATATGCGGTCAAGAAGGTCAAAGACGCGCTGAAGAAAAAGAATGACCGGCGTCCCGTGAAAGAGGAAACGCCCGAAAACCTTTCTGGTGCGCCAGGGAATGATAGCAGTATTCGAGTAAATTTGAGGCAGAGAAGTTAAATGAGGACCGAGCACGAGAAATTCTTCAAAAGACGGAAGAGAGGATCTCAAAAAGAGAAATGCGCGCAAAATTGAAGGAAGAAAAGTCCAAAAAGATACGAGAAGCACGAGAATTGCGGGTGTTAAAAAGAGAAGAGAAGGCCCAAA
>NC_134790.1:53201043-53211043 GCF_046742065.1 Oratosquilla oratoria | reverse complement strand
GTCTGAGGTGATGTTTGGGTAGGAACAAATGAGGGCACCTTATGTTTACTAGACATCGTTAAATTAGATCTTGGAAGTACGGTCCCACTACATAACAACATTAACTTGAAAAAAAAAAATTATATACATACAATAAGTATTGCGACCGCTCACAAAAAACACACACACAGTCGTAATACATTGTCCACTACACAGGAAATACCTAAAAATGATCAACAATAACACCAGTTTTCTTACAAGCAACCAAAGAAAACGTGATCGTCAACAAATGACGTCACGGAAGAGACAAACATAACAGCCAAGATAACACGCCTGGCCAGAAATGTAATCATATTAATTCACTATAACCACAATATATTATGGCATTGCATGCAGAAACAATAAAAAATGTACAGTACAAGCCTGAGTACATGAAAAACACTAAAAAGGGCCAGTCACTGGAGAAAGTAGAGAATGCAATTCACTGTTTGATAGGATTGCGTAGAGATAAAATTGTTCAGGAATCCTATCCTATCGGGGCTCCAGATTTATTAACGGCGCACTCAGGAAAAAGAGGCAATCCAGTGACGAACGGAGATGTCTATGGTATAAAGTTCAGAGCCTACACAATGTCAAAGGAAAACCCACGTGGGATCACAAAAAAAAAATCACTTGCGCGTCCAAAGAAAACGGTTCCTGCGCCAAGTGCACAAAATTTTGTTTGAATTCGCTGGTATTAATTGGCCCAATGGCACTGAATAAAATCATCTGGGTGACCTGGCTGCAAAAGAAAGGGAGAAAAAGGGGAGAGAAAACAAACACACGATGCCGCGAAACTGGCTAGCCAGAATTTTTTAATGTTCAAGTTCAAAATGGCGTCCGAAATATGAAATGCACAAAAGAAACGTTCACAATATTGTTTAAACCGCCGCCACCATATGTACGAGGGTGGGTAATGAAATAATACTAACAATGTAAAATATTGTATTAATCACTTAAATAAGCACTACATCCAAGAGCGTGCGTATGCATGAAGGCGTAATCGAAAACTGACTGACGCCAAGCTTAGGCGAGAAAAATCTCGAATGAGCAGAACGTTTGGTTCTTACAACACATTTATAGATACAGAATACAAACAAAATAAACAATGATGAGAATGCACAACAATTCCAATACATTTATATAAGGGGAAAACATATATCTCCCGATCTAATAATATATACACACAATATTCACAAATATATGGTGCTTACACGTACACCACAACATCGGTCCTCTTACCTTGTTAGCTGAGCTGTACCTCAAAGTGCTGTATTTCTTTTCTTACTTGCTTTCAGGTCCTTTGACCGTCCTCGGTGGCGTCGAGGGGCTAGCCTTCGTTAAGACCAAGTTCACCAACTACACCGACGACTGGCCGGACATCGAGTTTCACATCATTTCCGGGTCTCCCGCCTCGGACGGGGGCCGCCAAATCCGAAAGGTCCACGGGCTCTCCGAACGGGTAAGAATGACCCCCCCCCCCCCTCCCACACGTTTCTCTCTTTTTTTTTTCTTTTTTTTTCTTTTTTTTTTTTTTTTTTCTTACTTCGTGAAGGATGGAGTTATCCAAGTAACATTGGCCAAGTGGTAGTTCGATACAACTAAATTTGACTTAATAATACCATGTACTGTACTGTATAACTCAATAAATCTAAGATTATATTGACAATGAGTTACAGCACCAACATGAAACCTCTTGGTCCAGAATGAAGTTGGATGTAAATAAAATCAAAGCCCATGGCATAGGAGGAAAAGTGTTAGGATGGATTAAAGTTTGGATCAATGACAGAAAACAGTGGGTCACCATAAATGGTGTAAAATCCAAATGGGGGAGTGTTTCTATTGGAGTTCCCCAGGGCTCGGTTTTTGGTCCCTTATTGTTCATTATGTACATAAACGACTTGGACAATGGGTTCAATAGTGATGTTAGTAAGTTTGCGGACGGCACTGAAATAGGATGCCTAATTAGGTCAGGAGACGACGCCGAGATTCTGCAGGATAATCTTAACAAATTGTTCACCTGGTCAGTGAAATGGCAAATGGACTTCAATATCTCAAAGTGCAGCGTGTTAAACGTAGGGCTACACAACCCCGAAAACAGATATAGCTTAGCACGATTTTAGAGAAAACTGAGTGCGAGAGAGAATTGGGAGTTCTAGTGAGGCCTGACCTTAAAACTAGGAAACAGTGGATTAGCACCAGGAATAAAGTTAACAGAGGTTTCATTACTAGGACGGTTACGAATAAAAGTTCAGAGGGAATTATCAAACTCTATCTAACGTTAGTTAGACCCATCCTTGACTATGCGGTACAGTTTTGGTCTCCGTCTTATAGAATGGATATCAATTCACTAGAAACAGTACAGAGGAGAATGACCAAAATTATACATGGACTCAGAAATTTACCTTATGAAGAGAGGCTCAGGCACCTCAACTTACACTTTCTGGAAAGATGCAGAGTGCGGGGTAATCTATTGGCGTTAAATGGATCAAAGGCTTTAACAAGGGTGACGCAAACAAGGTCATCATATTAAGACAACAGAGCAGGACTCGCAGTAATGGATTTAAAATGGACGAATTTAGATTTAAGAAGGAAATAAGCAAGAATTAGTTTACTAATAGGTGGTCAACGAGAATGTAATAGACTTAGTAACCATGTAGTGAGCGCTGAAACTACCAGTTGTTTAAAGAAACGGTTAGACAACTTTATGGATGGGGATGACAGGTGGTAATGGACATGGAACTGCCTAGTGTAGGGCTTATGGTCTCTTACAGTCTCCTTCATTCTTATGTTCTTGTGTTCTTATAGAGTAGTGTTTCTCAAACGGTGCGCCCGAGCGCACTAATGCGCCCCGAAAGGTAGCCAGGGGCGCCCCAAGATAACGGAAGATTTAAATAGTAAAATATGCTTATATTTTAAAAATTTGTATGATTTTCATATATTTTAGAGACACCAAAAATATGGTTTAATAATTCATCGTCAACTCTTTGCCATTTGACATTTTGAACTGAAAGGTAAAGTTAATACCAAATTTCCCCTAAGGCCAGTTGGCAATAGACTTAAGTAGGACTTAACCAAAACATGGTAATCCAGGTTAGTGACATGTAATCCAGGTTAATAACTTCACCATGTGGATTCTTAATCCGAGACAGTGACCTCTTCGCAAAGTCTGCGATTCTGGTCAATCCATCAATTTGTCAGTAGCTGAGTAGATGTTCACGTGCTTCTAAATTACTTTTTAAAGTTCTCGTTTAAGACACGCAGTATATTATTATTCGTGTTTTTATTTTTTATATATTATGAGAAATGAACTACCCTTACAATGGATAGATTTTTAAGTAAGAAACGTGCCAGTGAAGAACTTGATTCTAATAATGAAACAATTTCAAGTGACATGAAGCGCCCAGCCAAGAAAAATTAGAGCAGACCCAATCACAAATACAACAAAAGTTATTTAAGTTATGGCTTCACGTGGACTGGAGATAAAAATCAGCCTCGGCCATTGTGTTTGGTTTGTGGATGCAAAATGTCAAATGAGTCGATGCTTCCTAATAAATTAGGTAAGCATTTTCAAGCATCACATTGCAGTCTTCAAGGAAAAGATGTAAGTCATTTCAGAAGATTACTTGAGCAACAAACAAAGCAAGCAGTTTCTTTCAAAAGTAGAGCAACGGTATCTGAGAAAACTCAAATTGCTTCTTATGAAATATCAGAAATGATAGCAGCTGAATCTATTATTTTGCCCGCTTGCAAAAAGATGGTTAAGACTATTTTAGGGAATGATGCAGAGAAACAAATGAGTAAAATCCCATTATCAAATGATACTGTTCATAGGCGTATTCTGGAAATGTCCAACGATATTGAAGAAATCTTTGCAGTAATAAACTTCAGGATTTATACTTTGCACTTCAAGTTGATGAATCAACCGACATAACCAACAAAGCGCAAATACTCGCCTTTATTCGCTTTATTGATGGGGATAAAATAGTAAATCAGTATCTTTGTTACAAAGAATTGCTTACCACTGCTAAAGGTGAAGATATTTTTCATATTTTAGATAACTATTTTGAGAAGTGGAATTTATCCTGGAAGTCGTGTGTCGGGATTTGTATTGATGGAACTCCATCAATGGTGGGTTCCATTAAAGGTCTTGCATCGTTTGTAAAGCAACAGCATCCTAACATCGTAACAACTCACTGTTTCTTACATACCCTGGACAGGTAGCGTGGACAAACTCTCCCGCTACGGGTAGCGTGGTGTCATATCTGTTACTTTCACTTTGGACGCTTATACCCAGTTACCATTATGCCCTTCTTTATTAATTTATTTATTTATTTATTTTACTAAGATAAAGACACTTTCTACTGGTGAAGGAGAAAAACAACGCTGAATATAAAAATAACACTTTACTTACATGATTACGAAAAAATGTATAAAAATAGACATTTGGTCAAATAACAGGCACTGTACACTGGTATGATTTATTGTTCATTGTTTTATTATTTATTGTAACCATATTTACATTGTGTTAGAATACCAAATTCTGCTAATAACGAGTGTTTTCTTGAAAGTAGAAGAGTTCCTGAGATGACTGATGTTAAAACATTGTTGATTGGAGCAAAACTGCAAAATCTGTAAAGAAAAGAAAAAGCGGTTGATTTTTTTTATACACAAAATCACTCAAATTTTTGGTGTGAAAGGAAGGTTATATCTATAGTAGTAATACTTATTAGATCTGGATGAAATTTTCCAGAAATCATCTACAATGATCCTAGATGATGACAAAACCTTAGAAAATTATATTTAGTGGCTATAAACTAAAAAAAAAAAAAAAAAGGCTTAGTTTCAATGTAACCCTTACCGTGCGCAATTTACGTAAAAGAAAGGCATATTTAGAGTACTGATAATTGATGGATACGCATGAAATTTTGCAAAAATTTTGAAAATTATATTTAGTAAGTATAAACAGGTAAAAGAAATAATTCGTGAAACTTACCACGCGTGATGGCACTGATCACAGACGTAGTTGACATGCGAGTTACATGCAGGCTTATGGCACTTCGCACACAGAAGCATGAGAAGAGGAAGGGCGCTTGTCACCTCGTTTTGGAGTGTCTGGGGCTTCGTTTCCGGGCTCCTTTACCTCAAAAACAGAATAAATGAGGTAGCCAACGTCCCTTGGGAGGTACCTCTTGTGCCCAAGTCGAGTAAGTGCCCAATCACGGGCGAGTTCCATGGCCAAATCCATTGAAAATTGTCTCCTGGTGTACAACTTGTTGCCAGACAAGTTTTGGTGGTCAATTGACACAAACACTTGTCGAAAGACTAGCCTGCATAAAGGATTTGATGAAATACATTACGTATCACGTTCCACCCGGGTGCCCTCGGTGGAACGACTGGGCCGTAAACTAAGTCGTTTCGTTTTGTAGGGTCAGGATGGCGTGATTGGTAAGCTCTTCGTCTTATAAGACGCAAGCCGCTTAGGCTAGGGTTCGAGTCCCAGCAGACGAGTTTAATTCCAAATGTCAATTGACACAAACACTTGTCGGAAGACTAGCCTGCATAAAGGATTTGATGAAATACATTACGTATCACGTTCCACCCGGGTGCCCTCGGCGGAACGACTGGGCCGTGAACTAAGTCGTTTCGTTTTGTAGGGTCAGGATGGCGTGATTGGTAAGGTCTTCGTCTTATAAGACGCAAGCCGCCTAGGCGAGGGTTCGAGTCCCAGCAGACGAGTTTAATTCCAAATGTCAATTGACACAAACACTTGTCGGAAGACTAGCCTGCATAAAGGATTTGATGAAATACATTACGTATCACGTTCCACCCGGGTGCCCTCGGCGGAACGACTGGGCCGTGAACTAAGTCGTTTCATTTTGTAGGGTCAGGATTGCGTGATTGGTAAGCTCTTCGTCTTATAAGACGCAAGCCGCCTAGGCGAGGGTTCGAGTCCCAGCAGACGAGTTTAATTCCAAATGTCAATTGACACAAACATATATATATATATATATATATATATATATATATATATATATATATATATATATATATATATATCCTCTCTCTCTCTCTCTCTCTCTCTCTCTCTCTCTCTCTCTCTCTCTCTCTCGCTCGCTCGCTCGCTCTCCCCCCCCCCCCTCTCTCTCTCTTTCTCCAGGGTGTGTTACAATAATGGTTCATGCTGTTTAAATGAGGGATATATATTATATATGCTGGTTACTACTCAGATCCTGTGTTGGCGTGGGTTGTTTGAAACACCTCGGTGTTTTTCCTGCTTAATGGCTGATCCTACTCTAATACAATTCGTAGCTGGCTGCCCAGAAGAAAACTCGGGAGGTGCTAGATCTTCCTAGCTAAAATTATATATGGCAAAAATATACGTTAAAATGGGCGTTCCCTACGAGGGAGTGCCCAATGAGAAATATTGAGAAGGGTGGCACTCTTGGAGGTTGCCAATACGAAGGATTCGATGCGACGACCGTTGGCGATGACCTTTGACCCTGTCCTTGGCGCGACTTCGAGTTTGTTTAGAATGTCCTGCGGCGCTGGCAGATATATGGGCCTAGAGGTCTGCTCTCGCGGTCCCGAGCTTGGCTGAGAGGTCTCTTTGTTGTCTCTTCATGGTGGAGAGATGGCGGAGCGAAAGAAATCGTCCGCCACGAAAGAAATCGTCCGCCGCCTCACACCTGATAATTAATCACAACATAACTATTATGGTGGAAGGTAGATCACTTCGACATCCCCGTCCTTCGCCTCCACGAGGACATGAACAAGGACATGCACTGTAGGTTGTTGGCTCGAGAAGTAATATGATGACATGGGAGGGAAGAAGGAGACGGTCGAAGGAAGGATCGTCTGCAGGCCAGGTCCCATGTATAACGTCATGTCGCCACGCGTGACCGAAACGTCAAGTCGTTGGAGCGGGAGCAAAGGGCACAGCTCTGAGTGGTTTTGCCTGAACCCCACTTCGGCTGTTGGGGTTGGGTTACATACTTGTTTCTTCAAAACAACACCGTTACCTAAGGAACACTGACAGAAATCCATAACAAAATGAAGTGGTGGGTGAAACTTAATGGTTTAAGGTATTTGCATATTTACATCAGAATAGCACTACTGTGCCTTAATGTGATCCGATGAAAATAATCCCCCCTTCACCCCACACATACCCTGTCCTCCCATCCCTTCCCTTCCCAGACTGCACCCTTCAGTTCCCTGTCGTCAGTGTGTATCCCTAGTATATGTATAATGTGATTTACATTTCAGACATGGCGGTACATGCTTAAGCCCATTTCGTTCCGCGATAGTTGGTCGGTGTTCCCAATGTTGTTACGGCCGAAGTCGAAGGGCTACATCAAGCTGCGGTCAGCTAGTCCATTTGATCACCCACTCATCATCCACAACTACCTCACTGATCCCCTGGATGTCAAAGTCATGGTTGAAGGTAAATATTTACTTTATGATTATGCTTCACATTTCATTCACCTTCACATTCAGCCTGGGTTCAATCCCTAACGACTGCCGGCGGTATAAACTCTTCACCAATGTCACCACTACAAGTGTCTCATGTGATGAATGTCGTTTTCTCATGGTTATTATCGTTTTCATTATTGGCTTACAGTCACCAATACCATAGCCAGTCTAATCATTTATCCATTACTACTAGTTGCAATCACTAATACCAGTATTATGATTCAACATTCGCTTAACTGATACTTGTATGTCTTAACCATCGTTATTGTATGCTGCCACTATCTAGATCATTAATGACAACTTTGGTACCAAAGCCGCCCCGTTAAATGCTTATTTCGTCAAAAGGCAAAAGGCAAAAATACAGTAATGATCCTGGGTATTTGTGCTGTAAAATAAAGAAAAGCAAAGTTCCAACTTTTGCACTGTAATCAATAAATGTTTTCTCTCTTACATTCTCAGAATCAGAATAATTTAGTTTTTGCTTTGGAGATATGTGTTTGACAATAACCACTACGAAAGCACTGTGAAATCGTTAGATTGTTGGGGCTGATCAACTTTAACATTCTAAAATGGTAAAGCAATGTGGCAGTGTCAAGTTTCATGTACTTATTTATTTGTTTATTTTGCTGCGATTTTTCTCTCAAATATTACCCTCAATCCTTTTCTGCGATCGCTGTTGTTTCCCTCGAATATTATAATTTATTTTTTCATCTGCTCGAAAATTACTAAGATTTTTGTTAAGCTATCAAACGCGAGTTGTTCTTTTCCAAGTCCCGATGAATGCGATTTATGAAAAATGTAATCTCATTAAATCGAAGATCATCCTGTAATGATATAACTATCAGCGTTGCAGTCATTATAGTGTCATTACATTTATCATTGTCATCATTGCTATTATGATTACTGATGTCGGTTTTCATCACCAATGTTATCGGCATTAATTTATTACCGTTGTCAATAGAAATAAATTTGCAGTTCATTTTGTTTTGATAACGTTCTTCTGTCGAACGGCATTATGAAGTGGGGCAAAAATCACGATAAGGACATTGCATTATAAAATCGCCGATTACTATCACTGATCTTCCCGACTTCCTCCAGGTATCAAGATCGCTATGGCGCTAAGCGAAACCAAAGCCATGAAGCGCTTCGGCTCCCGCTTCTATGACCGGCCCATGCCAGGATGTGAATATACACAACTCTGGACCGACGAGTACTGGGAGTGTCTGGCCCGGCACTACACGTCCACCATCTACCATCCCGTCGGGACCTGCAAGATGGGGCCCTACTGGGACCCTGGAGCAGTGGTAGATCCGGAACTCAAGTGAGTTTTGATATGTTTGACTAAGAGGTGGGTAACTAAGAATAGATAAAAGAAAATGAAGTCTGCCATCACCACTGAAGTTGGTCTTTCATCAGGTTGAGAGAATCAGCAGTGAACCTCATGTATCCAATTTTGGAATTAAAACTCTTCTAGTCATTTTAAGAAGTCTTTTACAAATTATAATTTGTAGATCAATGCATTAATTCACATCAATCTATACACCCGTCCGGTAGAGGCTGATTGTATTTATGATACATGCCAACCACTTTACAGTTGTAGATTCAGGCCACTTTCTCGTGGATTTGACGTGATCACTTCCCTTGCATTTATCACTTTCGTGTGGAATACATACCAGTAGGCAATTTGCATCCAACATCAGTGAAACTATAACATGCGCTGCTAACACACGAGGCGAGTATTTTGATATAAAACAACAACAACAATCACTCCACTCTGATCCCCTCAGGATCAGGGCATACTGAAGCACGGCCCCCTTTAAATGTGTCCCCATTGCTCACAGTCTACAGCACTTGGCTGTAGAGGTGAAAGACCCCATTCCTTCTCCCAAGCCGTCGGAGCCCAACACCCCCACCCCCAACACCTATCCCCTCGACCTCCCAGTTCTGGAGTCGATGTAGCTGTTCCTAGTAGTGCTTACACAGTGGCAACTCTATGAAGGCTTCTTTCCAGTGATTTCTCAAGTATAAAAGAAACGGGGGTATGGACTGAGACCTAGGAGTCTGACCAAGGGCCTATGGGCGGTTGTCAGTTCTGCCCCGGAAGTTTTACAACAATAATATTGATTTACATCTATTTCCTCGTGTTTAGTTCTTTGAAAAATATATAACCAGGCTCACGTATGATCCTTTCTATCATTAATAACAAAGTTTAAAAGTTAAAATATATTCAATCATACATTTCTATATCGGAATAATGGTCCTTCTAGATTAATTTTGTCATTGTTTCTGCCACGAATTTCCCGAGAGCCTTTTTTTATACTGGCAGTCACCAATATTTCATAAGTCTTTAAGACATTACTTTGATTAATGCAGATCTCCCAGGAATGGAACCAGGGGGAATGAGGGAATACATTCCCCACCGGTTGGAAGTTGTCTGTCGCAGTACTGCAAAATATAATTTTTATAACTACTTATATTTTGTAACTAAAATATGTATTCTCCTGCACAC
>NC_134790.1:52941043-53196043 GCF_046742065.1 Oratosquilla oratoria | reverse complement strand
CATGCATCCATCATCATGCATCCATCATCATGCATCCATCATCATGCATCCATCATCATGCATCCATCATCATGCATCCATCATCATGCATCCATCATCATGCATCCATCATCATGCATCCATCATCATGCATCCATCATCATGCATCCATCATGCATCCATCATCATCCATCATCACCATCATGCATCCATCATCATGCATCCATCACCATCATGCATCCATCATCATGCATCCATCATCACCATGCATCCATCATCACCATGCATCCATCATCATGCATCCATCATCATCATGCATCCATCATCATCATGCATCATCATACATCCGTCATCATCATCATGCTTCCGTCATCATCATCCATCCATCATCATCATCATGCATCCATCATCATCATCATCATCATCATCATGCATCCACCATCATCATCATCATGCATCCACCATCATCATCATGCATCCACCATCATCATCATGCATCCACCATCATCATCATGCATCCACCATCATCATCATGCATCCACCATCATCATCATGCATCCACCATCATCATCATGCATCCACCATCATCATCATGCATCCATCATCATCATGCATCCATCATCATCATGCATCCATCATCATGCATCCATCATCATCATGCATCCATCATCATCACCCATCATCACCATGATGCATCCATCATGATGCATCCATCATCATCATGCATCCATCATGCATCCATCACCATGCATCCATCACCATGCATCCATCATCATGCATCCATCATCATGCATCCATCATCATGCATCCATCATCATGCATCCATCATCATGCATCCATCATCATGCATCCATCATCATGCATCCATCATGCATCCATCATCATGCATCCATCATCATGCATCCATCATCATGCATCCATCATCATGCATCCATCATCATGCATCCATCATCATGCATCCATCATCATCATGCATCCATCATCATCATGCATCCATCATCATCATGCATCCATCATCATCATCTTGCTTCCATCATCATCATCATCATGCTTTCATCATCATCATGCTTCCATCATCATGCATCCATCATCATGCATCCGTCATCATCATGCATCCGTCATCGTCATCGTCATCGTCATCATCGTCATGCATCCATCGTCATGCATCCATCGTCATCATCGTCATGCATTCATCATCATCGTCATGCATCCATCATCATCGTCGTCATGCATCCATCATCATCGTCGTCATGCATCCATCATCATCGTCGTCATGCATCCATCGTCGTCATGCATCAATCATCATGCATCCATCATCATCATCATGCATCCATCATCATCATGCATCCATCATCATCACCATGCATCCGTCATCATCATCCATCCATCATGCATCCATCATCATCATGCATCCATCATCATCATGCATCCATCATCATCATGCATCCATCATCATCATGCATCCATCATCATCATGCATCCATCATCATCATGCATCCATCATCATCATGCATCCATCATCATCATGCATCCATCATCATCATGCATCCATCATCATCATGCATCCATCATCATCATGCATCCATCATCATCATGCATCCATCATCATCATGCATCCATCATCATGCATCCATCATCATCATGCATCCATCATCATCATGCATCCATCATCATCATGCATCCATCATCATCATGCATCCATCATCATCATGCATCCATCATCATCATGCATCCATCATCATCATGCATCCATCATCATCATGCATCCATCATCATCCATCAGCATGCATCCATCATCATCCATCAGCATGCATCCATCATCATCCATCAGCATGCATCCATCATCATCGTCATGCATCCATCATCATCATCGTCATGCATCCATCATCATCGTCATGCATCCATAATCATCGTCATGTATCCATCATGCATCCATAATAATCATGTATCCATCATCATGCATCCATCATCATGCATCCATCATCATCATTCATCCGTCATCATCATGCATCCGTCATCATCATGCATCCGTCATCATGCATCCACCATCCATCATGCATCCATCATCCATCATCATCGTCATGCATCCATCATCATCGTCATGCATCCATCATCATCGTCATGCATCCATCATCATCGTCATGCATCCATCATCATCGGCATGCATCCATCATCATCGCCATGCATCCATCATCATCGCCATGCATCCATCATCATCGCCATGCATCCATCATCGTCATGCATCCATCATCATCGTCATGCATCCATCATCATCATGCATCCGTCATCATCATGCATCCGTCATCATCATCATCATCATCATCATCATCATCATCATCATCATCATCATCATCATCATCATCATCATCATGCATCCATCATCATCATCATCATCATGCATCCATCATCATCATCATCATCATGCATCCATCATCATCATCATCATCATGCATCCATCATCATCATCATCATAATGCATCCATCATCATCATCATCATAATGCATCCATCATCATCATCATCATAATGCATCCATCATCATCATCATCATAATGCATCCATCATCATCATCATCATAATGCATCCATCATCATCATCATCATAATGCATCCATCATCATCATCATCATAATGCATCCATCATCATCATCATCATAATGCATCCATCATCATCATCATAATGCATCCATCATCATCATCATCATAATGCATCCATCATCATCATCATCATCATAATGCATCCATCATCATCATCATCATAATGCATCCATCATCATCATAATGCATCCATCATCATCATCATGCATCCATCATCCTCATAATGCATCCATCATCATCATACAGCATCCATCCTCATCATCCAGCATCAATCATAAAGCATACATCATCATCATCATCATCATAATGCATCCATCATCATCATAATGCATCCATCATCATCATAATGCATCCATCATCATCATAATGCATCCATCATCATCATAATGCATCCATCATCATCATAATGCATCCATCATCATCATAATGCATCCATCATCATCATAATGCATCCATCATCATCATCATCATCATAATGCATCCATCATCATCATAATGAAGCAAGCGTCAGCATCATCATCATAATGCGTCCATCATCATCATCATCATCATAATGCATCCATCATCATCATAATGCATCCATCATCATCATAATGCATCCATCATCATCATAATGCATCCATCATCATCATAATGCATCCATCATCATCATCATCATCATAATGCATCCACATCATCATAATGCATCCATCATCATCATAATGCATCCATCATCATCATCATGCATCCTTCATCATCATCATCCATCCGTCATCATCATAATGCATCCATCATCATCATCATCATCATAATGCATCCATCATCATCATCATCATCATAATGCATCCATCATCATCATCATCATCATAATGCATCCATCATCATCATCATCATCATAATGCATCCATCATCATCATCATCATCATAATGCATCCATCATCATCATCATCATCATAATGCATCCATCATCATCATCATCATCATAATGCATCCATCATCATCATCATCATCATAATGCATCCATCATCATCATCATGCATCCATCATCATCATCATCATCATCATGCATCCATCATCATCATCATCATGCATCCATCATCATCATCATCATCATGCATCCATCATCATCATCATCATGCATCCATCATTACGCATCCATCATCATCCATCATTACGCATCCATCATCATCCATCATTACGCATCCATCATCATCCATCATTACGCATCCATCATCATCCATCATTACGCATCCATCATCATCCATCATTACGCATCCATCATCATCCATCATTACGCATCCATCATCATCCATCATTACGCATCCATCATCATCATCATCATCATGGATCATCATGCATCCGTCATCATCATGCATCCATCATGCATCCGTCATCATCATCATGCATCCGTCATCATCATCATGCATCCATCATCATCATCATGCATCCATCATCATCATCATGCATCCATCATCATCATCATGCATCCATCATCATCATCATGCATCCATCATCATCATCATGCATCCATCATCATCATCATGCATCCATCATCATCATCATGCATCCATCATCATCATCATCATGCATCCATCATCATCATAATGCATCCATCATCATCATCATCATCATAATGCATCCATCATCATCATCATCATCATAATGCATCCATCATCATCATCATCATCATAATGCATCCATCATCATCATCATCATCATAATGCATCCATCATCATCATCATGCATCCATCATCATCATCATCATCATCATGCATCCATCATCATCATCATCATCATCATGCATCCATCATCATCATCATCATCATCATGCATCCATCATCATCATCATGCATCCATCATCATCATCATCATCATGCATCCATCATCACGCATCCATCATCCATCATTACGCATCCATCATCATCCATCATTACGCATCCATCATCATCCATCATTACGCATCCATCATCATCCATCATTACGCATCCATCATCATCCATCATTACGCATCCATCATCATCCATCATTACGCATCCATCATCATCCATCATTACGCATCCATCATCATCCATCATTACGCATCCATCATCATCCATCATTACGCATCCATCATCATCATCATCATCATGGATCATCATGCATCCGTCATCATCATGCATCCATCATGCATCCGTCATCATCATGCATCCATCATGCATCCGTCATCATCATCATGCATCCGTCATCATCATGCATCCATCATCATCATCATGCATCCATCATCATCATCATGCATCCATCATCATCATCATGCATCCATCATCATCATGCATCCATCATCATCATCATGCATCCATCATCATCATCATGCATCCATCATCATCATCATGCATCCATCATCATCATCATGCATCCATCATCATCATGCATCCATCATCATGCATCCATCATCATCATGCATCCATAATTATCATCATGCATCCATCATCATTATGCACCCATCATTATGCATCCATCATCATGCATCCATCATCATGCATCCATCATGCATCCATCATGCATCCATCATCATGCATCCATCATGCATCCATCATGCATCCATCATCATGCATCCATCATGCATCCATCATCATGCATCCATCATCATGCATCCATCATTATGCATCCATCATTATGCATCCATCATATGCATCCATCATATGCATCCATCATATGCATCCATCATGTATCCATCATATGCATCATGCATCCATCATCATGCATCATGCATCCATCATGATGCATCATGCGTCCATCATGATGCATCATGCGTCCATCATGATGCATCATGCGTCCATCATGATGCATCATGCGTCCATCATGATGCATCATGCGTCCATCATGATGCATCATGCGTCCATCATGATGCATCATGCGTCCATCATGATGCATCATGCGTCCATCATGATGCATCATGCGTCCATCATGATGCATCATGCGTCCATCATGATGCATCATGCGTCCATCATGATGCATCATGCGTCCATCATGATGCATCATGCGTCCATCATGATGCATCATGCGTCCATCATGATGCATCATGCGTCCATCATGATGCATCATGCGTCCATCATGATGCATCATGCGTCCATCATGATGCATCATGCGTCCATCATGATGCATCATGCGTCCATCATGATGCATCATGCCTCCATCATGATGCATCATGCCTCCATCATGATGCATCATGCCTCCATCATGATGCATCATGCATCCATCATGATGCATCATGCATCCATCATCATGCATCATGCATCCATCATGATGCATCATGCATCCATCATGATGCATCATGCATCCATCATGATGCATCATGCATCCATCATGATGCATCATGCATCCATCATGATGCATCATGCATCCATCATGATGCATCATGCATCCATCATGATGCATCATGCATCCATCATGATGCATCATGCATCCATCATGATGCATCATGCATCCATCATGATGCATCATGCATCCATCATGATGCATCATGTATCCATCATGATGCATCATGTATCCATCATCATCATGCATCCATCATCATCATGCATCCATCATCATGCATCCATCATCATCATGCATCCATCATCATCATCATCATGGATCCATCATGCATCCATCATCATGGATCCATCATTATGCATCCATCATCATGCATCCATCATTATGCATCCATCATTATGCATCCATCATTATGCATCCATCATTATGCATCCATCATTATGCATCCATCATTATGCATCCATCATTATGCATCCATCATTATGCATCCATCATTATGCATCCATCATTATGCATCCATCATTATGCATCCATCATTATGCATCCATCATTATGCATCCATCATTATGCATCCATCATTATGCATCCATCATTATGCATCCATCAGTATGCATCCATCAGTATGCATCCATCAGTATGCATCCATCATTATGCATCCATCATTATGCATCCATCATGATGCATCCATCATGATGCATCCATCATGATGCATCCATCATGATGCATCCATCATGATGCATCCATCATGATGCATCCATCATGATGCATCCATCATGATGCATCCATCATGATGCATCCATCATCATGTATCCATTATGATGCATCCATCATGTATCCATTATGATGCATCCATCATCATGTATCCATTATGATGCATCATGCATCATGTATCCATTATGATGCATCATGCATCCATCATCATGCATCCATCATCATCATGCATCCATCATCGTCATGCATCCATCATCATGCATCCATCATCATCATGCATCCATCATCGTCATGCATCCATCATCGTCATGCATCCATCATCATGCATCCTTCATCATGCATCCTTCATCATGCATCCATCATTATGCATCCATCATTATGCATCCATCATTATGCATCCATCATGGATCCATCATGATGCATCATGCATCCATCATGATGCATCCATCAATCTCCTCTGGGATCACTGTCGAGATCTACTTTGTGCAGTGATGCTTCGTCTCTTTACAGGGTGTACGGTATATCGGGACTTCGTGTTGTTGACGCTTCCATCATGCCAACGCTGGTGTCCGGCAACACCAACGCTCCTGTCATCATGATCGGCGAAAAGGCCTCTGACATGATCAAGAGCTACTGGCAGGGCCACTCGCATCCACACGGCCCGCACGGGAAGAGATAACTAGAGGCTATCAGTATAGATTAACGATTTATAATTATCCTTATCATTAATGATAAATGTGTATATATGAATATTTTGCAAGTAGACTTTAATGTCTGGGTGATAAAGGGTAGGCGTGAGCTACACTGACTTGAAGGCGTTACCATCGCCATTCAACCGCAAGAGGTGCCCGCCCAAAATATTTGCTCAACGATTTCTTCGCTCGAGGGCAACCGGAAGAAAATTGTTGCTTAGTTTTATCAGTGGTTTCCCTTTTTGATGCCAGCGAGAATCTTTACATAATGGTAATAAGTGAGTGAGCCACACTATCTATATCTTATGGCTCATATTGGTTTAATAGTGTCGTATTATGCAGTGAAGTGACTCAAACAAGAACAATGAATTGACTTGCCCTAGTCATGTGCAGCGCGTGAATGGCCATTTTAGTTGGCAAGCTTGTGGCCGAGACTAGTGTGATTATGATACTTTTTTGTGAAAGATATATGAAGTAGATGTTGAAAGAGTAGTCAGTCTTTCATGACGATTTCGAAGTGGTTGTGCCGCTGTGAAAGTACAAAGCGCCGTAAGTTAGCAGTTTCCCCGTTGTATGTTTATCAACACTGCTAGTAATGCTCGAGTATTATGCTATGAATTGCAAGACAATTAATTTCTTTGGGCGCACTGTATTTAAGTGTTGACATATTGACATGGGGATGAAGCGCTTTGTAACAAAGTTGTGTGCCATTATGATATTGATAAATTATGTATTACTGGAGAAATAATTATGGATATTTTTATGGAGTAAAGCTTCATGCACCTCAGTTTGTGCGTGTAGATCGTGGAAACGACTACATTTAAAAAAAATATACATATCTACGTACACATGCATAAATTACATAAACAGCAGCACTTTCAGATGGCCTGAATACTTAAGCGGATAAGCCAAAAGATAATAATTTATCTTCTATATCCTTATCTCGTCTTCTCGATTCGTCTTCATTCATTCCCATCCAAGTGCTCCTACTTCACCCGCACCTCACGCCTCCCTGTCCTTGTCAATGGGACCTTTCGCAGTGAGCAAATTGATACCAGACACCGCCAGATTTTGTAATTCTTGCCGGAAAATATTTTTTTGGGCAAGTTTTATAAGCTTACAGAGGTGTATCGTTGTACATTATTGTCTGAAATTTAAGTCAATTAATTTCATGATTGCAAACGGCATATAGCATTGTTTGAGCCTCTATTTATAATCACAGATGATATTCGTAAAACAGCCTATAATTGTATCAAGCCAAGCAATTTGTCATTTTCTACCGACTTCAATGGACGTATACTGATATATACTTTCATATGAATGCACCAAGCAATAGGCAAATCCATGTAATGTATCAAAAATATAATTTTGCACCGAAGACTTAATTTCTTCGGTACGATAAACTTTCTCTTATTTTTTCTTGAATCTGACGTGCACTTTGCCACAGCACACGTAAAATTAGTCATATTTGTTTGAAAATAGCTCCCAGCAGATCTAAGAGGCTATTCTTTACAAAAATGTCGTTAACTTCGTACGTTCGCCACCACTGTTGTTATTTTTTATCTCGCTGATTATCTTCATATACAGGACGTGACAGTGATATCCATTATTTTTCAACACTCAGATAAAATGCACAAACCGAAATCAACATCCTCTTATTTTTACTGCTCATAGTTACTTCAGTAAAAATTACCTTTTTTTTTTTTTTTTTTTACCTTATAATTAAATTAACAAAGCCTTATCACACACCAGTAAAAATTATAACATTAAGAGTTATGTTTTTAATTTTAAATACATTCATGTAGCAATTTATGGCGTATCTTTTTTTAAATATCAGTTTCCAAATTAGCTAAGTCACCCCTTTGCCTCGTGAAATCCGAGACAATTGAAAATTCTAGCGCTAATAGGAATCTACGAGACTGACTGCGAAAGGTCCCGTTGGAAACCTTTCTACTTTGCCGTTTTTCATATTCATTCTAAAGTTTTATCTCCATGATAATTAATTTTTTCACAACACTCCTTCATGTTCTTACCCGACTTCTTTTTAAAGGAAGCCCTAGGCTGCTGCTTTACATCATTAACTAGTATATAATCATTTTCATAAATTCATCTTTTTGTTAAATCAAGGAGCTTACACCATGGTGCACTTTGTTACAAGAGGAGTCAGCAGGGGGAAGTGGTGATGATAATAATTGTTACCTCGATTTTCACTGATTAGAAACTCGCAGCGACTCTGTGGCCGGTAACGATCCTTAGGCCTTCCCATAGATTTTTTGGAAGGAACTTTGGACTGCTACTTGTGTTGTATCAGTGTGGGGTTGTCTCTGTCACCAGCTAAAAGTAGTGACAGGAGAGGAGCAGTCGCCAGGTGGCTCTCTTTATGTGAAAAAGCGGATGCAATACAAATCTGGCAGAGATCTTAGGGCCACAACACCAAGACCTCACTGCCTTGGTACAAATATACAATATATGTTGTACATCGGAGTTTAATTAGCCCAATCCTCTTGACATATATCCCAACACTGATACATCAGACCCTCATGGCTGCATCACCAGATGGAGGTGAGGGGAGTGTCGGCAGATAGTTCATCTCTTCACGCAAATCAATCGGCAACAATGCTCGTAACTATTTCCACTTTTGATAGATTAGAAAATCTTTGATCCGTGCTTATTTTGTACTTAAGACTACTGTATACTTCCCTGCCTTGGCCGTATTCGTCCCATTATTTGATAGATTCCCTGCCATTTCACTCCTTAACACCTCCCTACAGCCCTGAGGCTGCCACATACAGTCCCGACCTTCTTTCCTTTCCTGCTAAGTCTTCTCCCTCATGCCTTTCACACTCATCATCCTCTCAACCGAGTTTTATTAATTTTGTATTTCATAATAACCTTCCCCTACACTTTTGTCTTGAATTCCTATTTAAGTACCCTGTTTATGTATCCTAATGTCACTAATTCCCCAGACATTTCATCCCCACTGCAATTACCCTCTAAAGATCTACTGATGTCCACTTTGCATTCCTATAGAACAATTTCATTTCTTCTATACCTTCAGGAATGACTTTGTTTCAATAGGCCTTTTACCCCAGTTCCATATTTTGATTAGTATTCCAGGTGCCCTTCTTAACTCCACTATTCTAGCTTCTAATTCCTACTCCATTTTCATAGGGGGCGAGGGTCTCGCGCAAGAGCAGGAGCAACATGGAAAACACACGAGAACCGTTGAGGTAAACACAGAGGACAGTTCGAGTTTGTATTCACTTGCGTTTCATCCTTAACAGGACTTTCTCTGAGGGAACATAAGAAACAAAAACAACACCTTATATACTCCGTGGCCCAGATTACCTCGTTCCTTTGCGGTCCACCTCCCTCCTCTCATTCCTCTGTTCCGTTTCACGGAGTATCAAGCAACTCACTATTTTGGCTGATTTAATAAATTCATCTCGAAAGCTGCTTACATCACTTCCCATCCATTTGACTCTTTAGTCAGCTGTAAATCCAATCTGGCTGGTGTTTCTTCCCTTCTATCTTTATTGGTTCTGTGATCCACTTTGCCATTACATTATCCATAGCTATGTTTAGCAGTGTACTATCCCATGGCGCTACATTTCCACCCACTTCCTAGTCTTTCCAGTTTACCTTTCAGCAGTTGAAGTCACCCAATAGCATATTGTCATTTCTTTCAGCTGTGTTCCTATGTCTAACAACATCTCTTTTTTTATACCTTTGTGTTTGGGAGTGAATACAGCACTGCAAAATATTTTACCTCTCTCTTCCATTGCCATTTCCATTATTTCAGCCCTTCCATAATTTTTACATTGTAATGCCGCGTCCACACGGTCGAGCTGTGCCTGGCAGACTTTGCCCTTACCGGGCAAAGTCCGCAGACTCTGCCCGCGAAGTGTCCACACGGCTGACGATGGTGGTTGGAGGTTAGTTGGCCGCAAGCAGAGGTTGGGAGGGAGTGGTTCAGTGCGGTACGATAACCATGGTTCCCGCCATACTTGGAAAGAAGGTAGCACTTTACAGCATTATAATTGCTGCCTGCATTAAAAAGAAAAAAAAAGAAATCACGGAGACATGTCTGGTGCCGGGAGTGGTTACAAAGACGTGATTTAATGGGAAGCTCAGTGACAATCCTACGTGAATTGTAGGATGAAAATGAACAATTGTTTTGCAATTACATGAGAATTAACATAAGCAGCTTTTCTGTTCTCCTTTCGAAAGTGGAGCCATATATACAAAGGCAAGAGACAAATATGAGAAAAAGCATAGCACCAATAGCACGTCTTGTCGAGACCAGTACACACTAGTACTAGGTGCGGACATGTGGTAAAGGTAACTTCGGTCTGTACTGAGCGGGTTTGCTAACTTTGCTCGCACCTCACCTCGTGCGTTTGGCAGCGATGTCAGCCCTTCATCCACTGCCCGCAAATGGCGCCGGGAACGGACAGTTTGATGGTTTGCCCGCTGAAATTGCCCGTTGTCGAGCAAAGCCCTCGTGCCCGGCGGACAGTGCTCGACCGTGTGGCCGTGGCATAAGAATTTACTTGGTTAACTTCGGTTATTTGGTATTACAATTTTAGAATGGTCACTTTTTTCTAAGAAACACTAAATCTAGTCTTACATGATTTGTTTAATTTAACAATATTTCAGTGACGCTGGTCAATTTTTCCATCCATGTTATCATGAAAATTAATATTTCTCCTAGTATTTTACACAGCCACATTTATTTCGTTGCTGTCAGGCATGTTGTTTAAAACAGAAATCGTGACTTGGTGTAGCCAAAATTATATTTCTATCTAAAAGATATAATCCTTTACTTTTATCCCTCGCAGGTTTGTATGCTACTCCTTTCTAATTTTTCTATACTTGTTAGTTTCAATGTATTTTCGGTTTATCTATTCACCATGTTTTGTGATGTTAATTTCACTTTGTCTTGCATCGAACTCCCTGAATAATTATATTTTTCATGCATTTTCTTCGTTGTCCATTACTGGTTGCGTTACTTTTGCTTCCTTTTATTTCTCGTTATTTCTATGGTAATTTTCCCTTTCCATTCTATCACACACACACACACACACACACACACACACACACACACACACACACTTTCAACGAACGGACGGCTTGACGAACGCTCTGAAGAAAAGTGCAGATTGTGGATACCAACGCAAAGAGAAGTGCCTTTTTGTATTTGCAGGGGGGGGGAAATTGCTCGTGAGGCAGTAGGTAAGTAGGAAAAGAGGAGAAGGGGAGGGATTGCTGGGGAAATGGAAGGAAATGAGGATGTGGAGGACTTGGCCCAGGCAGACGGGCGTAAGGTCAACATGAAACGACCACCGGATGACGAAATGGCAAATAAAAATGTAAAGATTAGAAGTATAGAGAGGAGAAATACAGTAGAAAGTGACGAGAATATGTTCCAGGGATTTAAAGAGGGTGGGGGGGACACAACCCCCCCCCGACTGATAAGACTAGAGGAGAGAGTTGATAAGGTGATCGAGGACTTGGAACGTAAGTTAGGTAAGGTAGACTCCATCTTCCAGAGAATTGAAAGATTGGAACAACTAGAGAAGGCTAACAGAAACTTAACTGAAGAAGTAGAGGACCTAAAAAGACAGTTAGGAAATGTAAAGGAGGAGAATGAGAAATTGAAGAAGAATAGTAATGAAAACAGTGAGAAAATAGCTACAGAAGCTAAAAATTGGAGAATAACTCAAGAAGGGAATAAGGTTTCATTCACTGACATAGTCAAACAGCAATTGAAAGAACATAATGAAGACTCAGTTATTAAAGTGATGAGACAGAAGGAGAATATAGTAAGAGAATTAGCTGACAAAAAGAAATGTATAATTATATTAGGAATGGAAGAGAAACATAACCCAGATAGAACCGCAAGAATCAAGGAGGAAAATGAAAGGGTAAGCAGTTTATTAAAATTAGTCCAGGAAGATGAACCAGAAATTATAAAGGAAATTGAGGAAAAATTCAGACTCGGAAAATATAGTACAGATAAGACCAGACCAATTAAGATTAAATTCAGGTCACAAACAACGGCAGAGAAAATTCTATCCAAGACAGGGAAACTAGCAACAAATGATCAATATAAAAAGGTATGGATAAAAAGAGAAATGAATAAGGAGGAAAGAGAGGCAGAAAAGCAGAAAAGAATTGAAGCTAAGGCAAAAAACGAGGAAAGAACGGAGTCAGAGAAAGAGAGATTCTATTGGAGAGTAGTGAACATGAAAATAAAGCAGTTCGACATACTAAAGAAAAACATAAGGGAAACAGAGAACACAATGGAAGTGGCAGAAAACTAAGAGTGTCTTACACAAATATAGATGGATTGATAACAGGATTGAATGAACTGAATGATTATTTGAAAGAAAAAGAACCGGACATAATGGGAATTGTAGAAACAAAATTAAAAGGCCCACTACCACCCAACAGTGTAGGACATGATACATACAATTATTGGATTAGAAACAGAGAGAAAAAACAAGGGGGTGGAGTTATGTTCCTGACAAAGAAGGATATAAACGTGAAAGGTGTCATATATGGAAAGAATACAGTAGAGATGATTATGATAGAAGTGGAAGACCGAGATAAGAAGAGCAGAAAATTTGTGATCAATTATGTGCCTCCGAAAACAGCCTCATGGGAGGAGAGTGAACATAAAAGTATGTTAGAGGACACAAAGATAGCATTAACTAAAATAATGGAAGACGGAGGAAGAATAGTTATGATGGGCGACTTTAATTGCAAAGAAATCTGCTGGGAAGAAATGACAGTAAAGAGTGGTGATGACTCATGGGGAAATGCTCTACTTGAGATGATTACTGACCATTCAATGACACAATGGATACAAGAGAACACTAGGTATAGAAATGAAGAAGAACCATCGAGGCTAGACTTAATAATTACATCTGAACCTAGAATAGTGGACAAGATTGAATATAAAACACCAATAGGTAAAAGTGACCACATATTGATTGAACTGGAACTTAATGAAGAAAAATATATGAAAAGAAATGAACAATATAGAAAAGGAAGAATGATGTATGAAAAAACAAACTTTGATAAAATAAGAGAATTCTTCCAACAAGAAAACTGGGAAGAAATATACAAAGAAGAAACATCAGTGGAAGAGAAATGGAATATTTTGACAAAAATTTACAAAGAAGGAGTGGAAAAGTATGTCCCAAGACAAAAACAAGAAAAAGAATATGTAAAATGCTGGTACAACAAAAGTTGTAGGGAGTTAAAAGACAAAAGAGACAAAGCCTGGACCGGATGGAAAAAAGACAGAAGACCTGAAAAATGGAAAATATATACTGGTTATAGAAATGAATATGTACAAAAGTGCAGAGGAAAAAAGAAAATATGAAAAAGATGTTATAGAAAAGTGTAAAGATCAACCAAAACTATTCTACAGATTTGTAAACAATAAACTGAAAAACAAACAAGACTTGGAGAAATTAAGACAAGGAGGAGTTGAATACACTGAGGAAATGGAAATGGCAGAAATTATGAACAAACATTTTAAATCAGTGTTTACAAGGGAAAATATACAACCTGAAGAGATTGAGTGGAAGGAAAAAGTCCCCCCTATGGAAGAAATAGAAGTAACGAAGAATGAAATATTGACACACTTGGGTAATTTTGATGTCAGAAAATCGCATGGGCCAGATGAAATAGCAAACTGGATTCTGAAAGAATGTAGGAATGAACTGGCAGACAAAATACATAGCATAATAAGCAGTTCCTTAAAAGAAGGAAAAGTTCCAGAAGATTGGAAAAAAGCAAATATAGTACCTATATATAAAGGAGGAAATAAAGAAGAACCTACCAACTATAGACCAGTCTCTCTAACAAGTACAATAGCAAAAATATGTGAAAGAATTATCAAAAGTAGATGGGTAAAATACTTGGAAAAAAACAACGTACTAAATCCAAGGCAATTTGGATTCAGAAAGGACGATCATGCGTCACCAATTTAATATGTTTCTATTCAAGACTAATAGATATAATACAAGAAAGAGATGGATGGGCTGATTGTGCATTTCTAGACCTAAAAAAAGCTTTTGACAAAGTACCACATAAGAAGTTGCTTAAGAAATTAGAATATGAAGGAGGAATACAAGGTAAATTACTAAATTGGATGGAAGACTTTTTGCAAGAAAGAAAAATGAGAGTAGTGATAAGAGATCAGCACTCAAAATGGAATGAAGTAATAAGCGGTGTCCCGCAGGGAACAGTTCTGGCCCCAATAATGTTTGCTATATATATTAATGATATGGATGAAGGAATTGAAAGCTATATGAGCTTCTTTGCAGATGATGCAAAATTACTGAAAAGAGTGAAAACTGAAGAGGATTGTGAATCACTACAGAGAGATCTAAATAAAGTACAAGAATGGAGTAGGAAGTGGGAGATGGAGTTCAATACAAAAAAGTGTAGTATAATGGAATTTGGAAAAAGCAAAAACAGAATAACAGGATCATATAATTTGGGAGAAGAAGGAATAAAAAGAGTAGAAAATGAGAGGGATCTGGGAGTCATTGTTATGAATAATATGTCACCTGAGAAACATATAAATAAGATTTTTGGAGAAACTTATAATTTAATAAGAACAATCAAAGTGGCATTTACATACCTGGATGAAGAAATGGTGAGGAAAATCCTAATCACCCTGATAAGACCAAGATTGGAATATGCAGCAACGATATGGTCACCAAGTACAAAAAAATGTATAAAAAAACTTGAAAGAATACAAAGAGCAATTACTAAACTGGCACCAACACTCTCAAAACTATCATATGAAGAGAGACTACAAAAACTTAAACTACAGACACTAGAGCAAAGAAGAGAGAGAGGAGATTTGATAGCTATTTACAGAATCATGAAAGGCATAGAAATTACTGATAGAGAGAATCTGATAAAATGGGATGACAGAAATACAAGAGGACACGGAAAGAAAATAAAAAAAGACAACTATAGAAGAGATTTGAAAAAGAACAGCTTTCCTCACAGAGCAATAGACAGTTGGAACAAGTTAGATGAGAAAGTGGTGTGTGCAAAAACAATACATGAATTTAAAAATAGTTTAGATAAAATGAGATATGAAGACGGGACCTCACGAGCATAGCTCCCCTTCCCGTAAAATACAACTAGGTAAATACAACTAGGTAAATACACACACACACACACACACACACACACACACACACACACTTCAACGAATGGACGGCTTAGAAGACGTTCTGAAGAAAATTGAAGTTTGTGGATCCCAACGCAAAGAGAAGTGCCTATTGTTTTTACAGGGTGGGGGGGAAATTGCTCGTGGAGTAGTAGGAAAGTAGGGAAAGAGGAAAGGGGGAGGGATTACTGAGGGAAATGGAAGGAAATGAGGAAGGAGTAGACTTGGCCCATGCAGACAGGCGAAAGGTAAACAAAAGGCCTCCCGACGACGACGAAATGTCTAATAAAAATGTAAAGATTAGGAGTATAGATAAGAGCAATACAGTAGAAAGTGATGAGAATATTTTCAAGGGATTTAAAGAGGGTGGGGGGGGGACAAACACCCCCAACACCCCCCCCCCCCCCGACTGACAAGACTAGAGGAGAAGGTTGATAAGGTGATCGAGGACTTGGAGAGTAGGTTAGGTCATATGAACACCATTTTACAAAGGGTTGAAAGATTGGAAGAACTAGAAAAGGCGAATAAAAACTTAACTGATGAAATAGAAGACCTAAAAAGACAGTTAAGAGAAGTAAAGGTGGAGAATGAGGAATTGAAGAAGAATAGTAAAGAAAACAGAGAGACAATAGCTAAAGAAACTAAGAATTGGAAAACAACCCAAGAAGGAAATAAGGTTTCATTCACTGACATAGTCAAACAGCAATTGAAAGAACATACTGAAGACTCAGTTATTAAAGTGATGAGACAAAAGGAGAATATAGTAAGAGATTTAGCAGAAAAGAAGAAATGTATAATTATATTAGGAATGGAAGAGAAACACAACACAGATAGAACCACAAGAATCAAAGAGGAAAATGAAAAAGTAAGCCACTTACTAGAATCAGTTCAGGAAGATGAACCAGAAATTATGAAACAAATCGAAGAGAAATTTAGACTCGGAAAGTATAGCACAGACAAGACCAGACCAATTAAGATTAAATTCAAGTCACAAACAACGGCAGAGAATATCTTATCCAAAACAGGGAAACTAGCAACAAGTGAACAATATAAAAAGATATGGATAAAAAGGGAAATGAATAAAGAGGAAAGAGAGGAAGAAAAGCAGAAAAGACTGGAAGCTAAGGCAAAAAACGAGAACAGAACGGAGTCAGAGAAAGAGAGATTCTATTGGAGAGTAGTGAACATGAAACTAAGGAAGTTCGACATACAAAAGAAAAACATAAGGGAAACAGAGAACACAATGGAAGTGGCAGAAAACTAAGAGTGTCTTGCACAAATATAGATGGATTAATAACAGGATTGAATGAGCTGAATGATTATTTGAAGGAAAAAGAACCGGACATAATGGGAATTGTAGAAACAAAATTAAAAGGCCCACTACCACCCAACAGTGTAGGACATGATGCATACAATTATTGGATTAAAAACAGAGAGAAAAAGCAAGGGGGTGGAGTTATGTTCCTGACTAAGAAGGATATAAACGTGAAAGGTGTCATATATGGAAAGAATACAGTAGAGATGATTATGATAGAAGTGGAAGACAGAGATAAGAAGAGCAGAAAATTTGTGATAAATTATGTGCCTCCAAAAACAGCCTCATGGGAGGAGAGTGAACATAAAAGTATGTTAGAGGACACAAAGATAACATTAAATAAAATAATGGAAGATGGAGGAAGAATAGTTATGATGGGCGACTTTAATTGCAAAGAAATCTGCTGGGAAGAAATGACAGTAAAGGGTGGAGACGACTCATGGGGAAACGCTCTACTTGACATGATTACTGACCACACAATGACACAATGGATACAGAAGAACACTAGGTATAGAAATGAAGAACCATCGAGACTAGACTTATTAATTACATCTGAACCTAGAATAGTGGACAAGATTGAATATAAAACACCAATAGGTAAAAGTGACCACATATTGATTGAACTGGAACTTAATGAAGAAAAATATATGAAAAGAAATGAACAATATAGAAAAGGAAGAATGATGTATGAAAAAACAAACTTTGATAAAATAAGAGAATTCTTTCAACAAGAAAACTGGGAAGAAATATACAAAGAAGAAACATCAGTGGAAAAGAAATGGAATATTTTGACAAAAATTTACAAAAAAGGAGTGGAAAAGTATGTCCCAAGACAAAAACAAGAAAAAGAATATGTAAAATGCTGGTACAACAAAAGTTGTAGGGAGTTAAAAGACAAAAGAGACAAAGCCTGGACCAGATGGAAAAAAGACAGAAGACCTGAAAAATGGAAAATATATACCGGTTATAGAAATGAATATGTACAAACGTGCAGAGAGGAAAAGAGAAAATATGAAAAAGACGTCATAGAAAAATGTAAAGATCAACCAAAACTATTCTACAGATTTGTAAACAATAAACTGAAAAACAAACAGGACTTGGAGAAATTAAGACAAGGGGGAGTTGAATACACTGAGGAAATGGAAATGGCGGAAATTATGAACAAACATTTTATATCAGTGTTTACAAGGGAGAACATACAACCTGAAGAGATTGAATTGAAAGAGAAAGTCCCCCCTATAGAAGAAATAGAAGTATCAAAGAACGAAATATTGTCACACTTGAGTAATCTTGATGTCAGAAAATCGCATGGACCAGATGAAATAGCAAACTGGATTCTGAAAGAATGCAGGAATGAACTGGCAGACAAAATACATAGCATAATAAGCAGTTCCTTGAGAGAAGGAAAAGTTCCAGAAGATTGGAAAAAAGCAAATATAGTACCTATATATAAAGGAGGAAATAAAGAAGAACCTACCAACTATAGACCAGTCTCTCTAACAAGTACAATAGCAAAAATTTGTGAAAGAATTATCAAAAATAGATGGGTAAAATACTTGGAAAAAAACAACGTACTAAATCCAAGGCAATTTGGATTCAGACAAGGACGATCATGCGTCACCAATTTAATATGTTTCTATTCAAGGCTAATAGATATAATACAAGAAAGAGATGGATGGGCTGATTGTGCATTTCTAGACCTAAAAAAAGCTTTTGACAAAGTACCACATAAGAAGTTGCTTAAGAAACTAGAATCTGAAGGAGGAATACAAGGTAAATTACTAAATTGGATGGAAGACTTTTTGCAAGAAAGAAAAATGAGAGTAGTGATAAGAGACCAGCACTCAAAATGGAATGAAGTAATAAGCGGTGTCCCGCAGGGAACAGTTCTGGCCCCAATAATGTTTGCTATATATATTAATGATATGGACGAAGGAATTGAAAGCTATATGAGCTTCTTTGCAGACGATGCAAAACTACTGAAAAGAGTGAAAACTGAAGAAGATTGTGAATCACTACAGAGAGATCTAAATAAAGTACAGGAATGGAGTAGGAAGTGGGAGATGGAGTTCACTACAAAAAAGTGTAGTATAATGGAATTTGGAAAAAGCAAAAACAGAATAACAGGATCATATAATTTGGGAGAAGAAGGAATAAAAAAAGTAGAAAATGAGAAGGACCTGGGAGTCATTGTTATGAATAACATGTCACCTGAGAAACATATAAATAAGATTTTTGGAGAAACTTATAATTTAATAAGAACAATCAAAGTGGCATTTACATACCTGGATGAAGAAATGGTGAGGAAAATCCTAATCACCCTGATAAGACCAAGATTGGAATATGCAGCAACGATATGGTCACCAAGTACAAAAAAAATGTATAAAAAAAACTTGAAAGAATACAAAGAGCAATTACAAAACTGGCACCAACACTCTCAAAACTATCATATGAAGAGAGACTACAAAAACTTGAACTACAGACACTAGAGCAAAGAAGAGAGAGAGGAGATTTGATAGCTATTTACAGAATCATGAAAGGCATAGAAATTACTGATAGAGAGAATCTGATAAAATGGGATGACAGAAATACAAGAGGACACGGAAAGAAAATAAAAAAAGACAGCTATAGAAGAGATTTGAAAAAGAACAGCTTTCCTCACAGAGTAATAGACAGTTGGAACAAGTTAGATGAGAAAGTGGTGTGTGCAAAAACAATACATGAATTTAAAAATTGTTTAGATAAAATGAGAAATGAAGACGGGACCCCACGAGCATAGCTCCCCTTCCCGTAAAATACAACTAGGTAAATACACACATACACACACACACACACACACACACACACACTTCAACGAACGGACCGCATAGAAGACGTTCTGAAGAAAATTGAAGTTTCGTGGATCCCAAAGCAAAGAGAAGTGCCTATTGTATTTGCAGGGTGGGGGGGAAATTGAGGAAAAATTCAGGCTCGGAAAGTATAGTACAGATAAGACCAGACCAATTAAGATTAAATTCAGGTCACAAACGACGGCAGAGAATATCTTATCCAAAACAGGGAAACTAGCAACAAGTGAACAATATAAAAAGGTATGGATAAAAAGGGAAATGAATAAAGAGGAAAGAGAGGAAGAAAAGCAGAAAAGACTTGAAGCTAAGAAAAAAAACGAGAACAGAACGGAGTCAGAGAAAGAGAAATTCTATTGGAGAGTAGTGAATATGAAACTAAGGCAGTTCGACATACAAGAGAAAAACAAAAGGGAAACAGAGAACACAATGGAAGTGACAGAAAACTAAGAGTGTCTTACACAAATATAGATGGATTAATAACAGAATTGAATGAGCTGAATGATTATTTGAAGGAAAAAGAACCGGATATAATGGGAATTGTAGAAACAAAATTAAAAGGCCCACTACCACCCAACAGTGTAGGACATAATGCATATAATTATTGGATTAAAAACAGAGAGAAAAAGCAAGGGGGTAGAGTTATGTTCCTGACTAAGAAGGATATAAACGTGAGGGGTGTCATATATGGAAAGAATACAGTAGAGATGATTATGATAGAAGTGGAAGACAGAGATAAGAAGAGCAGAAAATTTGTGATAAATTATGTGCCCCCGAAAACAGCCTCATGGGAGGAGAGTGAACATAAAAGTATGTTAGAGAACACAAAGATAACATTAAATAAAATAATGGAAGATGGAGGAAGAATAGTTATGATGGGCGACTTTAATTGCAAAGAAATCTGCTGGGAAGAAATGACAGTAAAGGGTGGAGACGGCTCATGGGGAAACGCTCTACTTGAGATGATTACTGACCATACAATG
The DNA here is from genome assembly GCF_046742065.1 of Oratosquilla oratoria. NCBI lineage: Eukaryota > Metazoa > Arthropoda > Malacostraca > Stomatopoda > Squillidae > Oratosquilla > Oratosquilla oratoria. The sequence continues at coordinate 53,174,446 of NC_134790.1, read as the reverse complement.
ACACAATGGATACAGGAGAACACTAGGTATAGAAATGAAGAACCATCGAGACTAGACTTAATAATTACATCTGAACCTAGAATAGTGGACAAGATTGAATATAAAACACCAATAAGTAAAAGTGACCACATATTGATTTAACTGGAACTTAATGAAGAAAAATATATGAAAAGAAATGAGCAATATAGAAAAAGAAGAATGATGTATGAAAAAACAAACTTTGATAAAATAAGAGAATTCTTTCAACAAGAAAACTGGGAAGAAATATACAAAGAAGAAACATCAGTGGAAGAGAAATGGAATATTTTGACAAACATTTACAAAAAAAGGAGTGGAAAAGTATGTCCCAAGACAAAAACAAGAAAAAGAGTATGTAAAATGCTGGTACAACAAAAGTTGTAGGGAGTTAAAAGACAAAAGACACAAAGCCTGGACCAGATGGAAAAAAGACAGAAGACCTGAAAAATGGAAAATATATACCGGTTATAGAAATGAATATGTACAAACTTGCAGAGAGGAAAAGAGAAAATATGAAAAAGATGTCATAGAAAAGTGTAAAGATCAACCAAAACTATTCTACAGATTTGTAAACAATAAACTGAAAAACAAACAGGACTTGGAGAAATTAAGACAAGGGGGAGTTGAATACACTGAGGAAATGGAAATGGCGGAAATTATGAACAAACATTTTAAATCAGTGTTTACAAGGGAGAACATACAACCTGAAGAGATTGAATGGAAAGAGAAAGTCCCCCCTATGGAAGAAATAGAAGTATCAAAGAATGAAATATTGACACACTTGAGTAATCTTGATGTCAGAAAATCGCATGGACCAGATGAAATAGCAAACTGGATTCTGAAAGAATGCAGGAATGAACTGACAGACAAAATACATAGCATACTAAACAGTTCCTTGAAAGAAGGAAAAGTTCCAGAAGATTGGAAAAAAGCAAATATAGTACCTATATATAAAGGAGGAAATAAAGAAGAACCTACCAACTATAAACCAGTCTCTCTAACAAGTACAATAGCAAAAATTTGTGAAAGAATTATCAAAAGTAGATGGGTAAAATATTTAGAAAAAAACAAAGTGTTAAATCCAAGGCAATTTGGATTCAGACAAGGACGATCATGCGTCACCAATTTAATGTTTCTATTCAAGGCTAATAGATATAATACAAGAAAGAGATGGATGGGCGGACTGTGCATTTCTAGACCTAAAGAAAGCATTTGACAAAGTACCACATAAGAAGTTGCTTAAGAAATTAGAAACTGAAGGAGGAATACAGGGAAAACTACTAAATTGGATGGAAGACTTTTTGCAAGAAAGAAAAATGAGAGTAGTGATAAGAGACCAGCATTCAAAATGGGATAAAGTAATAAGCGGTGTTCCGCAGGGAACAGTACTGGCCCCAATAATGTTTGCTATATATATTAATGATATGGATGAAGGAATTGAAAGCTATATGAGCTTCTTTGCAGATGATGCAAAACTACTAAAAAGAGTGAAAACAGAAGAAGATTGTGAATCACTACAGAGAGATCTATATAAAGTACAGGAATGGAGTAGAAAGTGGGAGATGGAGTTCAATACAAAAAAATGTAGTATAATGGAATTTGGAAAAAGCAAAAACAGAATAACAGGATCATATAATTTGGGAGAAGGAATAAAAAAAGTAGAAAATGAGAAGGACCTGGGAGTCATTGTTATGAATAATATGTCACCTGAGAAACATATAAATAAGATTTTTTGGAGAAACTTATAATTCAATAAGAACAATCAAAGTTGCATTTACATACCTGGATGAAGAAATGGTGAAGAAAATCCTAATCACCCTGATAAGACCAAGATTGGAATATGCAGCAACGATATGGTCACCAAGTACAAAAAAAATGTATTGCATTTTTCTATTATTTCCTTTTCATAAATTCTCTTTTCTTCTCTGCGTACTTTTACATAATCGTTTCTTAGCTTGATGTATGTTTGCCATTTGCTCGTTTTTTTCCATTTTTCCATGCTTTGTCTCTTTTATCCTTAGCTTCACTACTTTTTTGTTGTGCCTGTTCTTTATGTACGTTTTTTCTTGCTTTTGTTGTGGTACATATTTGATCACACCCTCATTATAATTATTTTAGTATATTCCATTTCTCTTCCATCTTTGTTATTTGTTTCTTCATTTAGGATTTTTCCCAGTTTGCATTACGAAAGAATATTTTAAGTTTCTCAAAATTCTTTTTGTTGTACAATGGTCTTCCTATTCTATATTTCTCCTTTCTTCCTAGGCCTTTTTGCTCTTTTAGTTCAAATTCTATTAGTACATGGTATTTTGTAATCTATTCTGTCTACAATTTCAGGTTCTGACGTAAGTATTAAATCCAATCTCGAAGGTTCCTCATTGTTTCTGTATCTGGTATTTTCCTTTATCGACTGAGTCATTGTGTATTTAATGGTCATATCGAGTAGTATGCTGCTCCACCCCTCACTGTCATTTCTTCCCAACATATTTCTTTTGAGTAGAAATAGACCATAATTACTGTATTTCCTCCTCTCAGTATATCAGTTCGTGTTCTGTATCTCCCAACAATTTGGAATTATCGTGTTGTGTGTGTCGCGCGCGCGTGCGTGTGTTCGGGGTCTCGTAATTTTCCAGAGCTATATAGCACTACTCCCGGGATTTTCCCAGCATAAGCTATTTGAGTCAACCGCAAGCTAGAGATCTTGCGAATTTCCCAGGATTCCCACATGTCTCGGTGAATACAGGGAAATCATGGTATGATTGATTGATTGATTTATGGAATTTTTGGCTCGAAGGCCAAGCGCCGGAGCCGGTAGGCTATTCAGCGCATATTTATCTTTTAGATTAAAATAAATAAATAAAAATAAAAATAAAATTCAAGTAAAACAGTTAAAACAATAAACATTCACGAACACACATCAACAACATACACATACAAGCATTCATATACACAATTTTAAATTTCATAAAATAAATTTGTCTTTTAAAAACTTAAAAACATTTTTCACGAGCTTCCTCCCCTAAAATTTCTTTAAAAGATAAATCCGTTAAAAAAAATTGCCCTGCGCTTATAAGAGAATGCAGGGCACTGAGTTAAAATGTGTTTAATTGTTAAAACTACTTGGCAAGTGGGACATTGGGGGGGGGGTGCAGCCTCTCTGCTCCACTTGCCATCAAAAATCTATGAGTGATGTAGGAATGGCCAATTCTCAATCTTGTCAAGACAATGCTTGACCTTCTGTCCAAAGGAGGACACTTCCAAGGGTTCACCAAGGGGGAAGTAATGGTATGTCTGAGTTTCCCATCAATACATCGGGAAGGTATGAATTACATCTTTAATACATGACATGTTATGTTAACCTTACTCTTAATATATATATACAGTATATATAGTAGCACATTTTGTGGATAGCACATAAGAAAACGTAAGAATATAAAGAAAATACACATTTTATTTACAAATGGTTAATGTATTACACGGTCAGGACGTCAGCTACCCCTCCCTCTTTCCGCTTTCGATTGTTTATTATGATTTCATGCCTGAGTTTTTCAGAGTAGCATATGATCTCAATTACTTTTTTTTTCTTATTACGAAAGATGAATGTGAAATGTGAGGGAAATAAATCGGTAATGTCAGTAAATGAGGTGGAAGAATTAATCCAGTAAATGTCGATACTTCATTACTAATAATAAATATTAATTATCATAAACAAATAGCAAAAGTTTCCAGGGAGAGACATGATCCCAATATCCCGGGAAAATCATGGGGTGTCTAAATTGTTGTCCTCATGGAAAAGTTGGGAATCCCGAGAAAATCCCGAGACATGTTACATGTGCTTCACTTCCTGTGTGCCGGGATAGTCACGGGAGTATCAAATATCTTTCCCGGGAATGTCTAAGGCAACGACGAGATCCCGAGTCCCGAGATTTCGTTTGATGAACTCTAGTTTACCTAGCTGTATTATACGGGAAAGGGACCTGTGCTCGTAGTGATACGTCTTTGTATCTCTCAGCATCTAGTTTGTTCTTAAATTCTAGTATGGTTTTTGCATACACTATTGTTTCGTCTAATTTGTCCAGACATCCACCTCCACCACTGTGTGGAAAACATTTTTTCTTAGATCTCTTCTATAACTATCTTTTAAGGGTTTCTTATTTCTTGTTTTTATATACCACTTTAACAAGTCTTCTCTGTCAAGGACTTCCATGCCTTTCATGATTCTGTGTATTTACCTAGTTGTATTTTACGGGAAGGGGAGCTATACTCGTGAGGTCCCGTCTTCATTTCTCATTTTATCTAAACTATTTTTAAATTCATGTATTGTTTTTGCACACACCACTTTCTCATCTAACTTGTTCCAACTGTCTATTACTCTGTGAGGAAAGCATTTTCTTTTTCAGATCTCTTCTATAGCGGTCTTTCTTGATTTTCTTTCCGTGTCCTCTTGTATTTCTATCATCCCATTTTATCAGATTCGCTCTATCAATAATTTCTATGCCTTTAACGATTCTGTAAATAGCTATCAAATCTCCTTTCTCTCTTCTTTGCTCTAGTGTCTGTAGTTCAAGTTTTGCTAGTCTCTCTTCATATGATAGTTTTGAGAGTGTTGGTGCCAATTTTGTAATTGCTCTTTGTATTCTTTCAAGTTTTTTTTATACATTTTTTTGTACTTGGTGACCACATCGTTGCTGCATATTCCAATCTTGGTCTTATAAGTGTGATTACCTGGTAATATTTTCTTCACCATTTCTTCATCCAGGTATGTAAATGCCACTTTGATTGTTCTTATTAGATTATAAGTTTCTCCAAAAATCTTACACGTTTCTCAGGTGACATATTATTCATAACAATGACTCCCAGGTCCTTTTCATTTTCAACTTTTTTTTATTCCTTCTCCCAATTTTATGTTATTCTGTTTTTGCTTTTTCCAAATTCCATTATACTACACTTTTTAGTGTTGAACTCCATCTCCCACTTCCTACTCCATTCCCATACTTTATTTAGATCACTCTGTAGTGACTCACAATCTTCTTCCATGTTCACTTTTTTTTTAATAGTTTTGCATCATCTGCAAAGAAGCTCATATAACTTTCAATTTCTTCATCCATATCATTAATATATATAGCAAACATAATTGGGGCCAGAACTGTTCCTTGTGGAACACCACTTATTACTTCATCCCAATTTGAGTGTTTGTCTCTTATCACTACTCTCATTTTTCTTTCTTGCAAAAAGTCTTCCATCCATTTAAGCAGTTTGCCCTGTATTTCTCCTTCAGTTTCTAATTTCTTAAGCAACTTCTTATGTGGTACTTTGTGTGTGTGTGTGTATTTACCTAATTGTATCTTACAGGAAGGGGAGCTATGCTTGTGATGTCCCGTCTTTGTATCTCGCAGAGACTAGTTTGCTCTTAAATTCGTGTATGGTTTTTGCACACGCTATTGTTTTGTCCAGTTTGTTCTAGATGTCTACCACTGTGTGGAAAACTGTATTTTTTTTAAGTATCTTCTATACTTTTTTATGTCCTGTTGAGTATCTCTTGTCTCAATTTAGTAAGACACCTCTATCATGGATTTCCATGCCTTTCATGATTCTGTAATGGTCAGGTCCCCTCTTTCTCTTTGTTCCTAAGTCGATAATTTCAGTTTAGCCAGTCTCTCCTCTATAACAGTTTTGAAAGTGCTGGGGCCATTTTCACGGTTGCTCTCTGGATTCTTTCAATTTTCTTTATATTCTTTTTGGTACTGGGTGACCATAGTGTTACAGCATACTCCAATCTAGGCCTTATTAGTGTGACTAATATATTTTAACTATTTCTTCGTCTAGATAGATAAAAGCCACCTTTATTGATCTCATCAAGTTGTAGGATTCTTTGACATTGTTTATTTGCTTATTAGGGGACAAGTCATTTGAGATAATTACTCACAGGTCTTTTTCAGATTCCACTTCCTTTGTTCCAATTGTATATTGTCCTGATATTCTTTTTTTACTTTTTCTTAACTCCATTATGCCACATTTCTTAATGTTGAAGTCCACTTCCCACTTCTGACTCCATTTCCAAACTTTGTTTAAGTCTCTCTGTGGTGATTCACAGTACGTTTCAGTTTTCACTTTCCTCGACAATTTAGCATCTCCATTCATGTCATTCACATAAACAGTGAACATTATTGGAGCTGTGGAACTCCACTAATCACCTCCCAACCTGAACACTTCTCTGAGCATTACTCTCATTTTTCTACCATGTAGGAAATCCTCCATCTAGTTTAGTAGGTACCTTGTATCACTCCTATGTTTTCCTTTTTTTTTTTTAATAATTTAATTTTTTGTGTGGTACTTTGTTGAAGGCTTTTTGTAAGTCTAGGAAAGCACAATCAGCCCATCCATCCCTTTCCTGTATTATATCTATTTAGTCTTGAATAGAAACAGATTAAACTTGTAGCACATGATCTTCCCTGTCTGAATCCAAATTGTCTCGAGTTTATGGTTTTCTTCCAGGTGTTTTATCCATCTATTCTTGATCATTTTTTCCACAAATTTGGCTACAGTTCTTGTAAGGAGACCGGTCTGTAATTTGTTGGTTCTTCCTTGTATCCTTCATTTATTGGTACAATGTTGGCATTTTTCCTGTATTTTGGTATTTTTCTTTCTTTGAGTGAACAACTAATTATGTTGTACATTTTGTCCATTAGTTCTTCTTTATATTCTTTTAGTATCCAATTTGCAATTCCATCTGGAACATAAGAGAGGAAGATGGAGTTTGAATGTGTTTGAGATGAAATGTCTGAGAAGTATGATAGGCTAGATAGTAAGAAATGAGGAGGTGAGGAGAACAGGAATGGAAAGGGAGTTGGGAGATAGGGTTGATGAAAGAGTATTAGGATGGTTTGGAAAGAATGAGTGAAGATTAGTAAAAGAAGTGTGGAAGGCAGAGGTGGAAGGAGTGAATATGAGGGGGCATCCTAGGATGAGATGAATGGATGGGGTAAAAGGGTCATTACAAAAGAGAGGAATGTCTGTTGAGGAAGGATGGGAGAGGACAGAAGATAGGGATGAATGGAGAAGGGTTGTGTATGGATGATGCTGTGATGCATTGGGGGGAGTGGGTGGGGGATGGGGGGTGAGGAAGTATGTATGAGAAATAATTTGACACAGCCTGAAGGGATTTATCCTCATCTTCTCCTTTTCTGCATGAGGGGACGGAGAAGTGGTGGTGGTGGGGTGGTGTGGCTGAATTAATGAAGCAGCCTTGCTGTAGATGTGCGGTGTCTTGTGACACTGCTTCTGACCTGGAGCAGTGAACAGGATGCAGGGATGAGGATGGAGTGAGGGTGGAGGTTAGAGTGGTTTCTATGCCTTTTTCTTTTTGGCTACCACCCCCCCGTGTAAGGATGAAACAAGCCTTTGGTATATGTACTGTATGTGTTATTTCTCTCATGGGGGAAGATTGCACTTTACTTCCTTCATCCCAATGGTGTACTTTTCTCTACTGAAAACCGACTTGAAGTGATTGTTCATCATGACTTCAGCCATTTCTAGATCCTGTGTATTCTGTATTTCCGTTGCATAGTTTCACAATTTCCTGTTTATTTTTTAGTTTATCAGTCTATAGAATAGTTTGGGATGATCTTTACATTTTTTACTGTCTTTTTCGTATTTTCTTTTTTCCTCTCTGCACACTTTTACATATTCATTTCTATGGTTGATATATATTTGCCTTTTTCCATATATTATTATTATCATTATTAATCTTTTCTCCATCTTTTCCAAGCTTTGTGTGTATATGGATGTGTACTTAAAATGTATAGATAAACGTGGAGGTAGTGTGGATGGTATACCTTTTCCATCCTGCAGGTCTATAATGGCATACATTATGAAAAAGTTGGTTTTCTCAGGGAAGTGACAGTGATAATTATGCGTGTATGCTGTGTATGTATATATGTAGCCTATCTATATTGTGACACGAGATGCTGTAAATATATATTTTTTGTAATTGTACAATTCTCTTTACACTTTTCTTTTCTACAAAGTTCATTTGAAAAGAAGCCATAATTCAACAATGAATATCCTAATCATGACTTTAAGTATCGACACTAACAGTAATGCCTAGATATTTATGGTGATGCTAGTGATGAGTGAAAATTATATTGTGATGTTTGTGATGACTGAAAGCTAAAATAAAACTAAAGAAAGGAAAGAACAGTTCTGGCTTGCTTGTGCCTGGTAAGCTATCTGAAAACAAAAATGGTGTAGTTTTGCAAAAATATTGTGGTGACAAGTGATGATGGAAACTTGTTGCATAATCATGAGCAAGTGATGAGTAAATTTTTAATTGTGGCATTGTGATGATGCACATCAACTTAATTATGCAATATTTGCAAGATGAGTTTCCTTCTGTTTACAACAATGCTCCAACTCAAGATACATTGCCATGCCGACAGATGGCCTTCAAACTGGAGGGCTGCAAGAAGGAAACCAGATAGTGTGGTTAGACAGATGATCTTGCTCATATTTTATAATTCAGTTCTATATAGTATACAAGTTTCATTTTTTTACTTTTTGATTTGCAACCTAAAACCTAGTGTTTTCAAAAACAATTTTTATTCTTTTAGGTTAAAATAAAATTTATGAAAAAAGTAGTAAATACCCATGTTTGGTGCCAACCAGCATCTACATTGTGTGCTTGTGTGGCTGTATGCCAACAGGTGCTCTTTCTTTCCTCCAATTACTTTTCTTTTAACACAATAAACCTCATTTTAATAATACACCACATTTGTTTAATTTACCTTTTGAAGAAAATTATAGTGATCCATGATGATGCCACGGCTAGCAGTCTTCCTAAAATGGATGATGAAATTCTATGGTGTAAAGGAAGCAAAATATTGGTAGAATTCATTCATTTATTCATTATAATAGTCCAGTAGATACCATCTTGAATTCATGAGCACATGGCCATGAGTAGAGTTCCTTTGTGACATTTCATTTGTACTCCCCCAGATATTGCACTCCCCAGCTGTATCATTTCCATGTCCCCAGTCATTTTTATACATCTAATTAGCACTCTAATTGAATTATGTTCGAGTTCCATTGTGACGTTTCATTTGTACTCTCCCAGATATTCCACTCCCCAGCCGTATCATTCCCATGCTCCCAGCACTCTTCTTGAATTATTTGCATTCCACCAGACAATGTCATGGATAGTAAGCCCCTACCCAACCCTAACCCAATGTAACCTAACTAAACTAATCTAATCCAACCAAACCCAAGATACCTTGTCCCAACCCAGCCTAACCTAATGCACCTAACTCAAAGTAACTTAACTTTAACCTAACAATGCACCTAACCCAACATAACCTAATCCAATCTAACCTAATATAACCCAACCTAACAACCTAGCCCATCCTAACCTTCACCCCTTTGTATTTTCTCCTGTGAATTAAGGATGCTCAAAAATTGCCAACCCCTTACATGAAGGAAAAAAAAAAATAGTATAGTTATTCTCTATCCTAACTCTACCCATCCTTGAACTCCCATCATACCTCTCAAACATTTAAATTTCCTTTCTGCATCCCTGTAGACACAATCATATATTTTTCTCTTTGCTTTCATCCCTATATACCTATTTCTGATGGAACTTTTCAATCCCCTAAGACTTTATTTGCTTCCCTCACTCTACAATTTACCTCCATCCCAACCTCTCCATTCCCTGCTAGTCAGATACAAGCTGAGCTGGGTGTGTTCCTCGGTGTCCTGACACCAAGAAACGCACCCAGCTCTGGATACAAGGTGATGTGGAGAGTGGGTATAGAAAAGGAAATGGCAGTTTGAGTTGATAAAATACTGGGATGGTTTGGGCATATGGAGGAATGAGTAAAGAAAGATTTGGTGGAGGTGGACAGTGATTTTGAGGGGAAAACTAAAAATGGGATGGATGGGTTGAGAGGGGCCTTGGGTGAAAAGGAAACGTTTGTTGAGCAGGGAAGGGAGAGGATAGGTGATAGGTGTGAATGGAAAATGTGAATGGATGATAAAATGATGTGGCCTGAAGGGATCTCTTTATCTTTTATAATCACTCTCCAGGGTACAGTGTAAATCAACTTCAACTATTGGGTCATGCTGTGGATGTGCTGTGTCTTGCAGCATTTACTCCTTTGTTCAGATGGAGAAAAAAGTTTTTAAAAGGGAACAAACGGGTGTTGGATGGGTGGAGAGTGGGTGCATACTATATCTGGCTACCTCCTTTAAGTGGAAAGAAGCCTCTTGGTATATATACATACTAGAGTGGATTATGAATAAAACACCATTTTGATTTTCTATTTAATGGTAAATTTCATTAGAGGAAGTGCCAAAACCAAATATACGAAGAATACATCATGACGGTACAAATCAGATGGAATATATATAATCTGAGACTCCAAATTTCAGTTCGTATTTTGTCATTTGATGTGATTGCATTTGTGAAAGCTTTATAACTATGGGCAATGGATGGAGTTCCAGGCTTCTCCTCTTGAAACTATCACCACTATGGCAAGGATTTTGTAAGTGTAATAGACAAACATGTACAAACTCCGGTTCATGAAGGTATTTTTTAAATGTGTATGTATTTACCAAATTGTATCATACAGGAAGGGGAGCTATGCTTGTAGTGACCTGTCTTTATATCTCGCAACATCTAGTTTGTTCTTAAATTCTTGTATGGTGTTTGCACACACTATTTATTTGTCCAATTTGTTCCAGATATACACCACTCTGTGGATTTTTTTTTTTTTTTTTTTCAGATCTCTTCTATAACTATCCTTTTGAGTTTCTTTTCATGTCCCCTTGTTTTTCTTCTATCCCACTTTAATAAGTCTTCTCTGTTAAGGACTTCCATGCCTTTCATGATTCTGTAAGTGGCCAATAGATTGCCTCTTTCTCTTTTTTGTTCTAGGGTTGGTAGTTCCAGTTTAGACAATCTTTGCTCGTATCTCAATTTTGAAAGTGCTGGGGCCATCTTTGTCATTGCTCTTTGGATTGTTTCTATTTTCCTTATATTCTTTTTTGTACTGTGTGTGTGTGTGTGTGTGTGTGTGTGTATTTACCTAGTTGTATTTTACAGGACAAGAGCTATGCTCGTAGTGACGTTTTTGTATCTCTCCACATCCAGTTTATTCTTAAAATTGTGTGTGATTGTGTGTGTGTGTGTGTGTCAAGAGGATATTAGCAGAAAGCATGTAAGCAATGGGCAGGACAGAACTTACAGGTCAGCAGCTTGATGAGCAGCAATACTTGGATTGTTGATTTCTTCTCCTAAAGCTTCCAACAACTCCTTGCGGTAATCATCAAAATCTCCATCAATCTCATTGATAGTCTGGTCTTCAATGACCCATAAGATACACTCGGTTTCGCGTATAAGTCGTTCGTCGTGAGATACAATGATTACCCCTCCCTTATAATCCCGAATGGCTTCAGCAAGAGCATCAATACTTTCAATATCCAAGTTGTTGGTAGGTTCATCAAGAATCAGTACATCTGGTGCATTGAGACAGAGTTCTGCAAGGGCTACTCTGGCTTTCTGACCACCTGATAAATCCTTGTTTTTGATGGTGTGAGCATGGGAGGATAAACCAAAGGTTCCAAGGGCTTTACGTGCTTTTTCATAGGGCAAATTAAACAACCGCATGAGATACTCTGCAGGCGATTCCTCAGCTGTCAAGTGCTCACCAGAGTGCTGATCAAACCTTCCAATTTTCAAACGATGGTTTTTCCTCACCTCACCATCAGATGGAGTCAACTCACTCACAAGCAATTTCAAAAATGTAGATTTGCCAACTCCATTTGGACCTACAATTGCAACTCTACTCTCCATATCAATACCAAAGTCTGTTTTTCTGAAAAGTGGTTTGTGTCCTGAGTAGGCAAATGAAACATTGTAAAGACCCAAGACAGGAGGCTGAATAGGTGGTGGTTCTGGAAATGAAAATTTGACAAAATATTCCTGTGGTTTTTCTAAAAGTTCAGTAGGGCCATTCTCCTCCTCTTCTCGCTTGCTCTTGGCTCTGTTCTTCTCTTGTTTTCGGGTAAGAGCTTCCTTCTGCTTCTTCTCCTGTTTGGAAAATATGAACATATATATTTAAAAGGATAAAACAATAAAAAAATATAATGGAACATGATTCTGTTCTTGCATGCATGTATAGTACAATGTGTTTATATATACATATATATATACACACACACACACACCCTTTCATCGAATGGACGGCGAGAATTGGTGTTCTGAGGAAAAAGGAAAATCTACGTGGATCTCAACGTCCAGGAAGTGCCTTTTTGTATTTATAGGGAAGGGGAGTGCTCGTGGAATAGTGGGGAAGTGATAGAGAAGGAGAAGGGAAGGGATATTGAGGGAAATGGAAGGAAATGAGGAAGAGAGAGACATGGTCCAGGAGGCCAGGAGATTTGTAAACAAGAGGCGAACTGAAGACGATGACTTTGGAGAAGACGGGATCAACAAAAATGTAGATTAGAAGTATAGATAAGAACAGCACAGTGGAAGGTGATGATAATAGTTTCCAGGGATTTAAAGAGGGTGGGGGGGATACTAACCTCCCCCGATTGACAAGACTAGAGGAGAAACTTGATAAGATGATCGAACATTGGGAGGTTCGGTAACGTAACCAACATTGCGCAAAGAGTTGAAAAATTGGAAGAACTAGAGAAGGCGAACAAAAACTTAACTAATGAAATTGAAGAATTAAAAAGACAGTTAAAAGAAGTAAAAGAGGAGAATGAAGAATTAAAGAGGAAGTAAGGACAACAAAGAGGGTTGGAAAAAAATCCAAGAAAACAGTAACGTTGCATTTACTGACATAATCAAACAACAAATGAAAGAACAAACTGAAGACTCAGTTATTAAAGTGATGAGACAGAAGGAGAATATTGTAAGAGACTTAGCAGATAAAAAGAAATGTATAATTATATTAGGAATGGAAGAGAAACATAACCCAGATAGAACCACAAGAATCAAAGAGGAAAATGAAAAAGTAAGCAGTTTACTAGAATCAGTTCAGGAAGATGAGCCAGAAATAATGAAACAAATCGAAGAGAAGTTTAGGCTCGGAAAGTATAGTACAGATAAGACCAGACCAATTAAAATTAAATTCAGGTCACAAACGACGGCAGAGAATATCTTATCCAAAACAGGAAAACTAGCAACAAGTGAACAATATAAAAAGGTATGGATAAAAAGGGAAATGAATAAAGAGGAAAGAGAGGAGGAAAAAAAGAAAGACATGAAGCTAAGGAAAAAACGAGACCAGAACAGAGTCAGAAAAAGAGAAATTCTATTGGAGAGTAGTGAATATGAAAGTAAGGAAATTCGACATAATAGAGAAAAACAAAAGGGAAACAGAGAACACAATGGAAGTGACAGAAAACTAAGAGTGTCTTACACAAATATAGATGGATTAATAACAGGGTTGAATGAGCTGAATGATTATCTGAAGGAAAAAGAACCGGACATAATGGGAATTGTAGAAACAAAATTAAAAGGTCCACTACCACCCAACAGTGTAGGACATGATACATATAATTATTGGATTAGAAACAGAGAGACAAAACAAGGGGGTGGAGTTATGTTCCTGACTAAGAAGGATATAAACGTGAGGTGTGTCACAAATGGAAAGAATACAGTAGAGATGATTATGATCGAAGTGGAAGACAGAGATAAGAAGAGCAGAAAGTTTGTGATAAATTATGTGCCTCCAAAAATGGCCTCGTGGGAAGAGAGTGAACATAAAAGTATGTTAGAGGGCACAAAGATAACATTAAATAAGATAATGGAAGATGGAAGAATAATTATGATGGGCGACTTTAATTGCAAAGAAATCTGCTGGGAAGAAATGACAGTAAAGGGTGGAGACGGCTCATGGGGAAACGCTCTACTTGAGATGATTACTGACCATAATATGACACAATGGATACAGGAGAACACTAGGTATAGAAATGAAGAACCATCGAGACTAGACCTAATAATTACATCTGAACCTAGAATAGTGGAAAAGATTGAATATAAAACACCAATAATTAAGAGTGACCACATATTGATTGAACTGGAACTAAATGAGGAGAAATACATGAAGAGAAATGAACAATATAGACAAGGAAGAATGATGTATGAAAAAACAAAACTTTGATCAAATAAGAGAATTCTTAAAAAAAAATAAATAAAAAAAAAAATAAAAAAAAAAAAACTGGGAAGGAATATACAAAGAAGAAACAACAGTGGAAGAGAAATGGAATATTTTGACAAAAATTTATAAAAAAAGGAGTGGAAAAATATGTCCCAAGACAAAAACAAGAAAAGGAATATGTAAAATGCTGGTACAACAAAAGTTGTAGGGAGTTAAAAGACAAAAGAGACAAAGCTTGGACCAGATGGAAAAAAGACAAAAGACCTGAAAAATGGAAAATATATACTTGTTATAGAAATGAATATATACAAACGTGCAGAGAGGAAAAGAGAAAATATGAAAAAGATCTCATAGAAAAATGTAAAGATCAACCAAAACTATTCTACAGATTTGTAAACAAACTGAAAAACAAACAAGATTTGGAGAAATTAAGACAAGGAGTTGAATAGACAGAGAATATTGAAATGGCAGAAATTATGCACAAACATTTTATATCAGTGTTTACAAGGGAGAACATACAACCTGAAGAGATCGAATGGAAAGAGAAAGTCCCCCCTATGAAAGAAATAGAAGTAACAAAGAATGAAATATTGGAACACGAGTAATCTTGATGTCAGAAAATTGCATGGACCAGATGAAATAGCAAACTGGATTTTGAAAGAATGCAGGAATGAACTGGCAAACAAAATACATAGCATAATAAACAGTTCCTTAAAAGAAGGAAAAGTTCCAGAAGATTGGAAAAAAGCAAATATAGTACCTATATATAAAGGGGGAAATAAAGAAGACCCTACCAACTATAGACCAGTCTCTCTAACAAGTACAATAGCAAAAATTTGTGAAAGAATTGTCAAAAGTAGATGGGTAAAATATTTAGAAAAAAAAAACAACGTGCTAAATCCAAGGCAATTTGGATTCAGACAAGGACGATCATGCATCACCAATTTAATATGTTTCTATTCAAGGCTAATAGATATAATACAAGAAAGAGATGGATGGGCTGATTGTGCATTTCTAGACCTAAAAAAAGCTTTTGACAAAGTACCACATAAGAAGTTGCTTAAGAAATTAGAAACTGAAGGAGGAATACAGGGCAAACTGCTTAAATGGATGGAAGACTTTTTGCAAGAAAGAAAAATGAGAGTAGTGATAAGAGACAAACACTAAAAATGGGATGAAGTAATACGCGGTGTTCCACAAGGAACAGTTCTGGCCCCAATAATGTTTGCTATATATATTAATGATATGGATGAAGGAATTGAAAGCTATATGAGCTTCTTTGCAGATGATGCAAAACTATTGAAAAAAGTGAACACGGAAGAAGATTGTGAGTCACTACAGAGTAATCTAAATAAAGTACAGGAATGGAGTAGGAAGTGGGAGATGGAGTTCAACACTAAAAAGTGTAGTATAATGGAATTTGGAAAAAGCAAAAACAGAATAACAGGATCATATAAATTGGGAGAAGGAATAAAAAAAGTAGAAAATGAGAAGGACCTGGGAGTCATTATTATGAATAATATGTCACCTGAGAAACATATAAATAAGATTTTTGGAGAAACTTATAATTTAATAAGAGCAATCAAAGTGGCATTTACATACCTGAATGAAGAAATGGTGAAGAAAATTCTAATCACCCTGATAAGACCAAGATTGGAATATGCAGCAACGATATGGTCACCAAGTACAAAAAAATGTATAAAAAAACTTGAAAGAATACAAAGAGCAATTACAAAATTGGCACCAACACTCTCAAAACTATCATATGAGGAGAGACTAGTAAAACTTGAACTACAGACAATAGAGCAAAGAAGAGAGAGAGGAGATTTGATAGCTATTTACAGAATCATGAAAGGCATAGAAATTACTGATAGAGAGAATCTGATAAAATGGGAGGATAGAAATACAAGAGGACACAGAAAGAAAATAAAAAAAGACAGCTATAGAAGAGATTTGAAAAAGAACAGCTTTCCTCACAGAGTAATAGACAGTTGGAACAAGTTAGATGAGAAAGTGGTGTGTGCAAAAACAATACATGAATTTAAAAATAGTTTAGATAAAATGAGATATGAAGACGGGACACCACGAGCATATCTCCCCTTCCCGTAAAATACAACCAGGTAAATACACACTTTCGTCAGATTAACGGAGTGGATTGGAACTCCGGAAAACAACGCATTTTTCATGGATCTCAACTACGAGGAAGTACCTTATTGTATTTGTAGGGAAGGGGAAAACTCGTGGTGTAGTAAAACGGTAATGAAAGGGGAGAAGGGGAGGGATTACTGAGGGAAATGGAAGAAAATGAGGAGGGAGACGAACGGGCTCCCCTGACAGCAGAAAAAATGTAAACAAAAGGTCAGCTGACAACACTGGGGAAATCGAAAATATCAGTAAAAGGTTAGAAATATAGATAAGAGCAGAACAATGGAAGGTGAAGATAATAATTTCCAGGGATTTAATGAGGGGGGTGAGAATACCAACCTCCCCCGATTAGCAAGACTAGAGGAAAAACTTGAACAAATGACCGAACATTGGGAGAAGAGGTTCAGTAACATAGCAAAGATTGCACAGAGTTGAAAAATTGGAAGAACTAGAGAAGGTGAACAAAAACTTAACTAAAGAAATAGAAGATTTAACACAACCCTTCTCCATTCACCCCTATCTTCTGTCCTCTCCCGTCCTTCGTCTACAGACATTCCTCTCTTTTGTAAAGCCCCTTTCACCCCATCCATCTCATCTCATCCTAGGACGCCCCCTCATATTCACTCCTTCCACCTCCGCCTTCCACACTTCTTTTACTAATCTTTCTTCACTCATTCTTTCCATGTGTCCAAACCATCCTAATACTCTTTCATCAACCCTATCTACCAGCTCCCTTTCCACCCCTGTTCTCACCTCCTCATTTCTCACTCTATCTAGCCTAGTAGCCCCTATCATACTTCTCAGACATTTCATCTCAAACACATTCAGACTCCTTCTCTCTTCCTCTCTCATGTTCCATGTTTCTGCCCCATACATTGCTGTTGGCACAATCACTCCTTCATAAGTAGAGCTTGCATTAGGATTAGAAATGGAGAGAGTGAATGGTTTGAGGTAAAGGTGGGACTTCGTCAGGGATGTGTTATGTCGCCCTGGCTGTTCAACTTGTACATGGATGGGGCGGTGCGAGAGGTGAATGCAAGGGTAGTGGGTCAGGGGTTGGAGATGATTAAAGAAAATGGAGAAAAGTGGGAGGTGAGCCAGCTGTTGTTTGCTGATGACACTGAACTTGCAGCAGGATCAGAAGAGGGATTGAGGAAGTTAGTGACAGAGTTTGAGAAGGTGTGAGAAAAAAGGAAGCTGAAGATAAATGTGGGCAAAAGTAAGGTGATGAGATGTACAAAGGGAGAGATTGACAGTAGGCTGGAAGTGAGCATTAAGGGTGAGAAACTGGAGGAAGTGGATAGTTTCAGATACTTGGGTGTGAATGTGACAGGAAAGGGAGGAGTGGGGGTGGAGGTAGAATGTAGATTGTGAGAAGTGAGTAAATGCCTTCGTGGACTGAAATGTGTAATGAGAAATAGACATCTGGGAATGGATGCTAAGAGGAGGTTATATAGGGATGGAATGGGTGGGAATGATTTTATGCCTTTTCCTTTTTGGCTACCTCCCTTGTAAAGGGGAAAAAACCTTGGTATATGTATGTATGTATGTATATATAGGTACTATATTTGCCCTTCTCCAATCTTTTGGAACTTTTCCTTCTTTCAAGGAACTGTTTATTATGCTATGTATTTTGTCTGCCAGTTCATTCCTGCATTGTTTCAAAATCCAGTTTGTTATTTGATCTGGTCCATGCGATTTTCTGACATCAAGATTACTCAAGTGTTTCATTATTTCATTCCTTGTTATTTCTATTTCTTTCATAGGGGGGACTTTCTCCTCCCATTCGATATCTCTAGGTTGTATGTTCTCCCTTGTAAAGACCGATTTAAATTGATTGTTCATAATTTCTGCCATTTCTATTTCCTCTGTGTATTCCACTCCTTGTCGTAGGTTCTCTAATTCTTGTTTGTTTTTCAGTTTGTTGTTTACATATCTGTAAAATAGTTTTGGTTGATCTTTACATATTTCAATGACATCTTTTTCATATTTTCTCTTTTCTTCTCTGCACACTTGATATTCATTTCTATAACTAAAATATATTTTCCATTTTTCAGGTCTTTTGTATTTTTCCATTTTGTCCAAGCTTTATCTCTTTTGTCTTTTAACTCACTACAGCTTTTGTTATACCAGCACTTTACATATTCTTTTTTTTTTGCTTTCGTCTTGGGACATACTTTTCCACTCTTTTATTAAAAAAAAAAAAAAAAAAAAAAAAATCAATATATTCCATTTCTCTTCCACTGTTGTTTCCTCTTTGTATATTCTTTCCCAGTCTTCTTTTTGAAAGAATTCTCTTTTTCTATAATTTTTTTTTTCATGCATCAATCTTCCTTTTCAATATTGTTCATTACTTTTCATGTATTTTTCCTCATTCAGTCCCAGTTCAACCAATATGTGGTCACTTTTACTTTTTGGTGTCTTATATCAATCTTTTCCACTATTTCAGGTTCTGATGTGATTATTAGGTCCAGTCTCGATGGTTCTTCTTCATTTCTATACCTAGTGTTCTCTTGAATCCATTGTGTCATTGTATGGTCAATAATCATCTCAAGTAGAACATTTCCCCATGAGTCATCACCACCCTTTACTGTCATCTCTTCCCAGCAGACTACTTTGCAATTAAAGTCGCCAATTATAACTATTCTTCCTCCATCTTCCATTATCTTATTTAATGTTAACCTTGTGTCTTCTAACATACTTTTATGTTCTCTCTCTTCCCACGAGGCCATTTTTGGAGGCACATAATTTATTACAAACTTTCTGCTCTTCCTATCTCTGTCTTCCACTTCCATCATAATCTATTCTTTCCATATGTGACATTCCTCACGTTTATATCCTTCTTAGTCAGGAACATAACTCCACCCCCTTGTTTTGTCTCTCTGTTTCTAATCCAATAATTATATGCACCATGTCCTACACTGTTGGGTGGTAGTGGACCTTTTAATTTTGTCTCTACAATTCCCATTATGTCCGGTTCTTTTTCCTTCAGATAATCATTCAGTTCGTTCAAGCCTGTTATTAATCCATCTATATTTGTATACGACACTCTTAAATTTCTGTTACTTCCATTGTATTTTCTGTTTCCCTTTTGTTTTTCTCTGTTATGGTCCATTTCCTCACTTTCATATTCACTACTCTCCAATAGAATTCCTTGTTTTCTCTGTTCTTCTCTCGTTTTTTCCTTAGCTTCTTGTCTTTTCGTTTTTTCCTCCTTTCTTTCCTCTTTATTCATTTCTCTTTTTATCCATACCTTTTTATATTGTTCACTGTCTGTTAGTTTCCCTGTTTTTGCTAAGATATTCTCTGCTGTCGTTTGTGACCTGAATTTAATCTTAATTGGTCTGGTCTTATCTGTACTATATTTCCTGAGTCTATACATTTCTTCAATTTGTTTCCCTATTTCAGGTTCATCTTCCTGAACTAATTCTAATATATTGTTTACTTTTTCTTTTTCCTCCTTAATTCTCGTAGTCATGTTCAAGTTATACTTCTCTTCCATCCCTAATATAATTATACATTTCTTTAAATCTGCTAAGTCTCTTACTATATTCTCCTTCTCCCTCATTACTTTAATAACTGTATTTTCAGTTTGTTCTTTCATCTGCTATGTCACTATGTCTATGCAATTTTATTGTTCTCTTGGACTGTCTTCCAACCCTGTGCTTCTTTTGCTATGGACTCTTTATTCTCTCTATTATTCCTCTTTAATTCCTCATTCTCACCTTTTACTTCCTTTAACTGTTTTTTCAATTCTACTTCCCTGTGGTGGGGGAAAAGAATACTGCCACCAAGTATTTCCACTTGGATCGTAAGAGGCGAGAGGAAAGGGCCGGGGATTGGGACTAGGCATCCTTCTCCTTGTAGCCCCACAGGGGACATTCCTAAACGAAAAAGTAAAGGCCTTATCGAGAGGGTCTGGGAGTTTTCCGACCAGCACCCTAAGGTTTGGGTCTTTTAATGTGTGTGGATCTGGTACAGATGAGAGTAAAAGGGGATAGGTAGTATGTTTGTGAGAAGAAAGATGGATGTGTTGGCTTTGAGTGAAACTAAGTTCAAAGGGAAGGGTGAGTGTAAGTGGGAGGTTATCAGGAGAGAAGAGAGGGCGAGGTAGGGAAGGGGTGGCTATTCAAGTAAGTGAAGAGATAGGTAAACGTGTAGTGGAGTGGAAGGAGGTTTCCTCAAGGATAATGTGGATGAAGGTGAAACTGGGAAAGGAGATGTGGGTCTTTGTAAGTGCATATAGAAGAGTATAGAAGAAAGGGAGGCCTTTTGGATAGATTTAAATGAGTGCATAGAGGATTTAGGGAGAAATATCAATGTAATAGTACTGGGAGACCTTAATGCTAGGGTAGGAAATGGTCCAATTGATGGAGTAGTTGGGAAATGTGGAGGTCCAGGAAAGAATTGTAGTGGAGAGTTGATGGTGGAAAAGTGTCTAGAAAGAGAGTTGATGACAGCAAATACAGTGTTTCGGAAGAAAGTCAAGTATAAGTACACATGGGAGAGGGTGGTGGATGGAAGGGTGGTAGAGCGATGATGGATTATGTAGTAGTAAATATGATTAGGATAGGAAGAGTTAAGGATGTACATGTGCTAAGGGGAGAGGGTGGGGGAGTATCAGATCATTTTTTGGTGGAAGGTAAGTTGAGAGTGGAAGATAGATGGAGAAAGAGGAAAGGGACAAAAGGTAAGGAGGTGCTTAGAGTGAACTCTTTAAATGAAAAGGAAAAGGAGAAGGCGTACAAGAAGCTGAAGGAGGAGTGGGAGGGAGTGAAGGATAGAGTAGAGCTAGGTGTGGAGGAGGAGTGGGAGGGAGTGAAGGATAGAGTAGAGCTAGGTGTGGAGGAGGAATGGGGATGGTTCAAGGAGGGAGTCACAAAGTGTACAAAGATGGTGTGTGGAACAAGAAGGACAGGAGGAAATAGAAAGAAGGGTAGTGAATGGTGGGATGAGGAAACAAAGAAGGTTGAAGAAGAGAAGAAGCGAGCTTTCACAGATTGGTTACAAAATAGGATGAGGGAGTCATATGAGAGGTACAAAGAAAAGAAAAGAGAAGTAAAGCAAAAGGTAAAGGAGGCAAAGAGGAGGGCCGATGTGAAGTGGGGTAAAAGTATGACAGAACATTTTGAAAGTAGTAAAAAGATGTTTTGGAAATAAATTAAGAGAGGAAGAGGAGGCGAATCAAGTAGAGAAGAAAAGGTAAAAGGTGCAGATGGAGAGATGATAATGGAAGAGAAGGCAGTAAGGGGAAGATGGGCAGAGTATTTTAGGGAGTTGCTAAATGTGAAGGAGGATAGGGAGGGAAAGATAGTTGCAGTGGGAAATGCTATGAAAATGACCGTGATGGGTGAGGAAAATGGAGGAGAAATAAGGAAGGATGAAATGAAGGCAGTTAAGATGATGAAAGCAGGTAAGGCACCTGGTCTGGATGGATGCCATGCAGAATTTCTAAAAAAAAAGGAGGTACGGTGATGGTGGACTGGCTGGTGAGGTTATTTAATGTTTGTTGGAGAGAGGGTAGAATGCTGGAGGACTGGAGGAGTGCCTGTATAGTTCCACTTTACAAGGGAAAAGGGGTCAAGTGTGATTGTAGTAGTTTCAGAGGGATTAGCTTGTTAAGTGTAGTTGGGAAGGCTTATGGGAGGATCTTGATTGAGAGGATTAGGAGAGGAACAGAGGGAGTAATTGGTGAGGAACAGTGTGGATTTAGGACGGGTAGAGGTTGTGTAGATCAGATCTTTGTGGTAAGACAGATATGTGAGAAAGCTATGGGAAAGGGGAAGGATGTTTTTGGGGCTTTTATGGATCTGGAAAAGGCTTACGATAGGGTAGACAGAAAGGCACTGTGGGAGGTTATGCAGATATATGGGATAGGAGGAAAGCTAGGAGCTGTCAAGAGTTTTTATGAGAGTAGTAGAGCTTGTTTCAGGATTAGAAATGGAGAGAGTGAGTGGTTCAAGGTAAAGGTGGGACTTCGTCAAGGATGTCGCCCTGGCTGTTCAACTTATACATGGATGGGGTGGTGCAAGAGGTAAATGCAAGTAGTGGGTCAGGGATTGGAGATGGTTAAAGAAAATGGAGAAAAGTGGGAGGTGAGCCAGCTGTTGTTTGCGGACGACACTGTGCTTGTGGCAGGATCAGAGGAGGGATTGAGGAAGCTGGTGGCAGAGTTAGGGAGAGTATGTGATAGAAGAAAGCTAAAGATAAATGTGGGTAAAAGTAAGGTGATGAGATGTACAAGGGGTGAAAGTGGCAGTAGACTGGAAGTGAGCATTAAGGGAGAGCGACTGGAGGAAGTGGATAGTTTTAGATACTTGGGTGCAAATGTGGCAGGAAAAGGTGGAGTGAAGGTGGAGGTAGAATGTAGGTTGAGAGAAGCGAGTAAATGCCTTGGTGGATTGAAGAGTGTAATGAGGAATAGACATTTGGGAATGGATGCTAAGAGGAGACTGTATGAAGGAGTGATTGTGCCAACGGCACTGTATGGGGCAGAAACATGGAACATAAGAGAGGAAGAGAGAAGGAGTTTGAATGTGTTTTGAGATGAGGTGTCTGAGAAGTATGATGGGGGTTACTAGGCTAGAGTGAGAAATGAGGAGGTGAGGAGGAGAACTGGGGTGGAAAGGGAGTTGGGAGATAGGGTTGATGAAAGAATATTAGGATGGTTTGGACACATGGAAAGAATGAGTGAAGAAAGACTAGTAAAAGAGGTATGGAAGGCAGATGTAGAGGGAGTGAACATGTGGGGACGTCCTAGGATGAGGTGGATGGATGGGGTGAAGGGGGCTTTGGGGAAGAGGGGAATGTCTGTTGAGGAAGGACAGGAGAGGACAGAAGACGGGTGAATGGAGAATGGTTGTATATGGATGATGTTGTGATGCACGAGGTGGAATGGGCGGGGGGGGGGGGTGAGGTAGTATGTGTGAGCAAAATTTGACGCAGCCCGAAGGGATTTCTACCCGTCTTCTTCTTTTATGCATGGGGGGACGGAGAGGGGGGGGTTGCCGATTTAATGAAGCGGCCTTGCTGTGGATGTGCTGTGTCTTGCGACACTGCTTCTGACCCAGGGTAGTGGACAAGGTGCAGGGATGACCCGTCATCCAGGAGGTGCTAAGATAAGAGGGAGGGTGGAGGGGTGTGGAGTGTATTCAGGGATGGAATGGGTGGGAATGATTTATGCCTTTTCCTTTTTGGCTACCTCCCTTGTAAGGGGGAAAAAGCCTTGGTATATGTATGTACTTTTTTAGTTAGGCTTTGGTTTTCCTTCTTTAATTGTTCAAATTTATCAACTCGCTGTGCAATCTGTGTGAGTTGACCTAGCCTACTTTCCCAGTGTTGAGCCAATTTTTCTGGTCTTTCCTCTAGCCTTGCTAATCAGGAGAGGTTGGCATCCCCCCCTTCATTAAATCCATTGAAATTTTATCTTCACTTTCTATTTTGTTGTTCTTATTTATATTTCTAAACTTAATGATTTTACTGAAATTATTCACTTCTGCAGCATCAGCTGAGGACCTTTTGTTGACTTTTTTTCCATTAGGTGGCGCCCTTGCGCCTCCTTCCTCATTTCCTTCCATTTCCCTCAGTAATCCCTCCCCTTCTCCTTTTTCATCACCTTCCTACTACACCACGAGCTTTCCCCTTCCCTATAAATACAAAAAGGCACTTTCTCGTTGTTGAGATCCACGAAAATTTCCCTTCTTCTTCGGAGCTCCAATCTTCGCTGTGAATCGGTCTACGTGTGTGTGTGCACACACAATGGGCCCTGCTGTTGAGATGCTGTGTCTTAAGACATAAGGGATAACAAATGGGTGATGGACGGGTGTGGGATGTGTGAAGGCTATATATATGCTTTGGTCATGCTACCCCCCCCCCCCTTTTATAAGGGAGAAAGGGCCTTTTAGGATGCATATATTTATATACTTGATGTACACCATAAAAGTGCAATCAACACTGTAAAAACGAAATAGATCTCTACAATCATATGACTTACAGCTTGTTTCTTGGTGGCTCCTGATGCCTTCATTTCCTTAATACGTTTCTCTTGCTTTTCCCAGGCCTTCAGCTGTTCTTTGCGCTTCTGTACCAACATCTGCAACAAGAGATCAACACATTTTTAACAAACAAAAGATTTTCAGCCTCCTTCATTATACTCCAGTCTGAGCACCACTAGCTGACAGTAGAAGAGAAGAAACTCCTGGTTGTCAGTTCTCTTTTATGTACAAAGATGAAGTAAATATAACTGAAACTGATCAAGACATTTGGGAATGGATGCTTAGAGGGGATTGTATGGAGTGATTGCACTGACAGCACTGTATGGGGCAGAAACATGGAACATAAGACATAAAGAAAGGAATTTAAATGTGTTTGAGAAGTATGGTAGTGAAGAAAGATTAGTAAAAGAGGTGTGGAAGGCAGAGGTGGAAGGAGTAAACATGTGGGGGTGACCAAGGATGAGATAGATGGATGGGTAAAAGGGGCATTGGGAAAGAGAGGAATGTCTGTTGAGGAAGGAAGGGAGAAGACAGAAGATGGAGGTGAATTTACCTAGTTGTATTCTATGGGAAAGGGAGCTATGTTCATGGTGACTCGTTTTTGTATCTCGCAAGATCAATTTTGTTCTTAAATTCTTGTATTGTGTTTGCACACAATATTTTTTCGTCCAATTTGTTCCATATATCTATCAATCTGTATGGGAAGCTGTTCTTTTTCAGGTCTCTTCTGTAGCTGTCCTTTTTGAGTTTCATTCCATGTTCTCTTGTTTTTCCTCTGTCCCTCTTTATTAAGTCCTTTCTATCAAGGCATTCTTTTCCTTTCATAATTCTGTAGATAGTTAGTAGGTCCCCTCGTTCTCTTCTTTGTTCCAGGATCAGCAATTCCAGTTCAGCCACTCTTTGTTCATATGTCAGATTTGAAAGTGTTGGGACCATCTTTGTTGTTGCTCTTTGTATTCTAATTTTTTTTATATTCTTTTTTGTACTGGGTGACCATATCAGTGCTGCATATTCCAGTTGGCATTATCAGGGTTTGCAATATTTTCTTAATCATTTCCTTATCCAGGTATCTAAAGGCCATCTTTATTGATCTCAACAAATTGTATGTTTTTCCGACTATTTTATTTATATGTTTATCTGGCAACATGTCTTTGGTGATGCTTACTCCTAGGTCTCTATCAGAATTTAATTTCTTTACTTCTTTTCCATCAATTTTATACTGTCCTGATATTCTATTCCTTCTACTCCCAAATTTGATTATACTGCATTTCTTGATGTTAAATTCTGCTTCCCATTTCTTGCTCCACTCTGAGACTTTGTTCAGATCACTCTGTAATGAGTCAAAGTCTATTTCGGAGTTTATTCTCTTTAATAACTTTGCGTCATCCACAAAGAAGTTCATATAACATTCAATACTATTGTCCATGTCATTTACATATATAGCAAACATTATCAGAGCCAGCACTGACCCCTGTGGGGCTCCACTACTCATTTCTTCCCATCCTGAATATTTGTCTCTGAGCACTACTCTCATTTTTCTTCCACATAGGAAGTCCTCCATCCAATTCAATAGTTTTCTATGTATGCCTCCTATTGTTTCCAGTTTATATAGCAATTTTCTATGTGGTACCTTATCAAATGCCTTTTGTGAGTCCAGGAAGGCACCACTAGCTGACAGTAGAAGAGTAGAAACTCCTGGTTGTCAGTTCTCTTTTATGTACAAAGATTTAGTAAATTTAACAGAAACTGATCAAGACATTTGGGAATGGATACTTACAGGGGATATTATGAAGGAGTGATTGTGCCGACAGCACTGTATGGGGCAGAAACATACAACATAAGAGACAAAGAAAGGAGTTTAATTGTGTTTGAGAAGTATGGTACTGAAGAAAGATTAGTAAAAGAGATGTGGAAGGCAAAGGTGGAAGGAGGAAACATGAGGGGGTGACTAAGGATGAGATAGATGGATGGGTAAAAGGGCATTGGGAAAGAAGGGAATGTCTGTTGAGGAAGGAAGGGAGAAGACAGAAGATAGGGGTGAGTGGTGAATGGTTGTGTATAGATGATGCTGTGATGCATGGAAGGGAGAGGGTGAGGGAGTATGTGTGAATGATATTTTGATGCAGCTTTAAGGGATTTCTCCCGGTCTATTTCTGCACGAGGGAACAGAGAGGAGTGATTGCTGAATAAATGAACCGGCTTTGCTGTGGATGTGCGTGTCTTACTACATTGCTTCTGACCAAGGCAGTGGGCAAGATGCAGGGATGACCCCTCATGTAGGAGGACCCAAGATAAGAAGAGGGGAGGGGGTAAATGGGAGTGGAGTATGTGGGAATGGAATGGGTAGGAGTGGATTTAAGGCCTATCTCGTGGCTGAGTATGGAAGCTGTATCTTGATTTTTACTATCTAAAAAAATATAATACAGTACCCCCCCACCCTACTGTGGCTGGGTCATGTGCGCTGTGTACGGCATATTACGTTTTCTGTTGTTACATATATTTGCTAACAAAAGAAGCTGTGTATTTTGCACAATATTTATGCTTTTGTATGATAAATAATAGCATACGAGCTAATATGTTGACAGATGCTGTGACAGTTGACACAGTATTATGGGAAGGCAATACGTGATTGTGTGAATACTGACGTTCAGACAATGCGTAAAGCTATCATGGTCTCCTACCTGCATTCTGTCAGCACAGATGAGAAGCCATTGCATTCTTACTGTCCTAAGGAGAAGACTCGTGGTGTTTTTTTTTCCAGAGAGCACTAGCCAGGCAAGAGGAACCCGAGTCTCACAGAGTCAAGAAGCCGTTCCTGGCGAAGATTCCCACTGAGAAGTGGAAATCCATCCTGGCAATATATCAAGACCTCACCTCTACAGAGCTTTTAGAGAAATGCCTCAAGGGAAGGACACAAAACCAAAATGAAAGCTTCCATGCAAAGATCTGGGCTTTGAGTTCAAAGAGGAAGTTTGCATCAGCAGCTAGAGTTCAATTCTGTGCTCAAGTTGCAGTTCTGAACCACATCTTTGGTTATGAACTTGCATATATGCCATCAGCAAGAGGGACAACAACCAGTGATGCCATAAAACAGCTTAGGATGGCAGATAAAGATCGTCTGTCGCCAAAGATGCATCGCGCCAAGAAAAGGAAAAGTGCAATATAACCCTGGTGGATACTAACTGGATTCATCATATAAACCTGTAATTAATCAAAAGCTGGCAACAAAGAGTAGGGTTGTGCCTATGATACCCTTTCAACACCATAACATCCTAAATGATGAAAGGGGACCAGTAACCATGAACAAAAAAACTATGACGCTCATTCCTGAAAAACTTGATTTTTGCACATTTAACTTGATTCATATCCAAAACGCCTTCACTGATTTTTAACTGCAAATCCTTTTCGGATTCAGCATAATTGGGAGAACATTTGGAGGCAGATTTATGTCCTGTCAAGGACTAGTAGGATTTTTTCATATATATATTTTGATATTTTTTTGCTTTTTTCATCAACTTACTTTGGATTTTTTTTTCTCATAATAGACTGATCAGAACATCATAATTCTGCCTCCGTTTCTTCATCTTTCTTAGCCCATTATAAAGACAAAAAATAATATCCAGTCAAAGGTCTATCCTCTGAATCAATTTCAAAATTTTCAAAAATTACCCCTCGAAAATAAAAATAAAAAGTCACAATAAAAAAAGTATAAGCATAAATGACTTGAAAACTCAGTGGTATCTTCTCTGAGACAAGACAGTTACTAGGAAAAAATCTCAGCCACTTTCACCCCAAACTAAAAAAAGTTCGATTTTCTAATGGAGGATCCCCTTAAGTGTAGTTGGGAAGGCTTATGGAAGGATCTTGATTGAGAGGATTAGGAGAGGAACAGAGGGAGTAATTGGTGAGGAATAGTGTGGATTTAGGACGGGTAGAGGTTGTGTAGATCAGATCTTTGTGGTAAGACATATGTGAGAAAGCTATAGGAAAGTGGAAGGATGTTTTTTGGTCTTTTATGGATCTGGAAAAGGCTTATGATAGGGTAGACAGAAAGGTACTGTGGGAAGTTATGCAGATATATGGGATAGGAGGAAAGCTTCTGGGAGCTGTCAAGAGTTTTTATGAGAGTAGTAGAGCTTGTGTCAGGATTGGAAATGGAGAGAGTGAGTGGTTCGAGGTAAAGGTGGGACTTCGTCAAGGATGCGTTATGTCGCCCTGGCTGTTCAACTTATACATGGATGGGGTGGTGCAAGAGGTAAATGCAAGGGTAGTGGGTCAGGGATTGGAGATGGTTAAAGAAAATGGAGAAAAGTGGGAGGTGAGCCAGCTGTTGTTTGCGGACGACACTGCGCTTGTGGCAGGATCGGAGGAGGGATTGAGGAAGTTGGTGGCAGAGTTTGGGAGAGTATGTGATAGAAGAAAGCTAAAGATAAATGTGGGTAAAAGTAAGGTGATGAGATGTACAAGGGGTGAAAGTGGCAGTAGACTGGAAGTGAGCATTAAGGGAGAGCGACTGGAGGAAGTGGATAGTTTTAGATACTTGGGTGCAAATGTGGCAGGAAAAGGTGGAGTGAAGGTGGAGGTAGAATGTAGATTGAGAGAAGCGAGTAAATGCCTTGGTGGATTAAAAAGTGTAATGATGAATAGACATTTGGGAATGGATGCTAAGAGGAGACTGTATGAAGGAGTGATTGTGCCAAAAGCACTGTATGGGGCAGAAACATGGAACATAAGAGAGGAAGAGAGAAGGAGTTTGAATGTGTTTGAGATGAGGTGTCTGAGAAGTATGATGGGGGTTACTAGGCTAGATAGAGTGAGAAATGAGCAGGTGAGGAGGAGAACTGGGGTGGAAAAGGAGCTGGGAGATAGGGTTGATGAAAGAGTATTAGGATGGTTTGGACACATGGAAAGAATGAGTGAAGAAAGACTAGTAAAAGAGGTATGGAAGGCAGATGTGGAGGGAGTGAACATGAGGGGACATCCTAGGATGAGGTGGATGGATGGGGTGAAGGGGGCTTTGGGGAAGAGGGGAATGTCTGTTGAGGAAGGACAGGAGAGGACAGAAGACGGGTGAATGGAGAATGGTTGTATATGGATGATGTTGTGATTGCATGAGGTTGAATGGGCGGGGGGATGGGGGGTGAGGTAGTATGTGTGAGCAAATTTTGATGCAGCCCAAAGGGATTTCTCTCCGTCTTCTCCTTTTATGCAATGGGGGGACGGAGAGGGGGGGGTCGCCGATTTAATGAAGCGGCCTTGCTGTGGATGTGCTGTGTCTTGCGACACTGCTTCTGACCCAGGACAGTGGACAAGGTGCAGGGATGACCTGTCATCCAGGAGGTGCTCAGATAAGAGGGAGGGTGGAGGGGTGTGGAGTGTATTCAGTGATGGAATGGGTGGAAATGATTTTATGCCTTTCCCTTTTTGGCTACCTCCCTTGTAAGGGGGAAAAAGCCTTGGTATATGTATGTATGTAATATCTAGGATAGACAAACACGACATCTAAGCTGGGGATATCATTCAGTCTGACGTCTTCTGGGAGACAGATAACTATGTGGATTTCGTCACAGAATTTAAAAAAGCCTTTGCCACCTTTGAGTCACTTTCTCCTGTATACTCTCTTGCCATGACTTTAAATCATGGGCCATATACCACTTAGGACAGAGCACCTGAAATAGCGTCCACATTCAAAAGTGAATTAAGAGAAAGCCTTAAGCAGTCAAATTGGGTTGTAGACAAAAAGATTGCACTGGAACATGTACTGTAGTATCTATAATGGCGTATCTCCGATTCCTCTCTCAATTGCACCCAGAAACATTACAAAGGGCTAGCACTCTTGCAACTATTACCAAAAACTAGGCCACATGGAAAGCATGTGCTACCACAAATACCCAACACAGCCAAACCAATACTGCAACTTCCACGGGACCTGCTTTCACTCTTCCAACTAATGTCGTGTATATTGCACTCACAGACACAGCACAAATGAGGATCAACATTCCCTGCAAGGTACTCATGTAACCCATCTCCTACATATTCATGTCACACATCTCCCTCAGGTCAGTCACATGACCCCTCTCCCACATAACTCCGTACTACTAAGCCTCAATGCCATTCAAGGACAGTGAACCCTTACACTGACATACAGACTTCAACGTTACCAGTATACACACTGAACATCCCAGACACATCTCCCCATACATTAACCTTCAACGCCACATCTGAAAACACCAGCCTCCGGAAACATATTCATAATCATATCACTCACCACTCCATTAACCCCTTCCATACGGTGCCGCATACGTAGGCGTCATGAGGAGCAAGTGGATACGCGACGCTGCCATATCGGCGTCTTGATTATATTTATTGTAGTTGCCCCTCCGTAATGACATTCTCCCTAAACTGTCTGTAATCACATTTTCTATGGTTATCAAAATTCACGGGTGAAAGAGAGAACGATCGATATAAGCGGTGACTATATTTTATGATGCGAGTATTATTACGACACGTCGTATGGCTGGCATCGGCTGCTGCCCGTGAGATTTAAGGCCCGTACTGAAGAGGTTAACACACTGAAAGACAACACACTGCTGCATGCCAGACCCCCTGATATCCACCCTTCTGAATCCTCTCTCCCACGAAAGGACAGAGTCCACTTGGCCAGACTGCGGTGCAGCCACCACCCAGCACTTCTAAGCTACCAGAAGAGGCTGGATGACCACATTGTGAACAGCTGCCCAGGATGTAACACTTCACCCCATACCATACAACACATAATGGAAGACTGCATTATACACAATCATGCACGCAAACAACACAACATACACTCTATAAAGGATTTGTGGGAAAACCCAGTTTCGGCTGTGGCATTCCTTGGGGAGATGGGACGGCTTGGACAGACAGTCTAGGGAACGACAACAACAACACTAAACTGACAGTTTGTCTCGACACCAGTGAACATCATGTCAGTGAACAGTTTTCATAAATTCCACACCCAAACAAAGCAAGTAGCCATTTTGGAACCCCCCCAGACGTAAATTTGTTCAATGTGGATGGAGTCCCTTTCCCTATCATTGGAAAATTCTCTCTTGACATTAGCTTCAAAGACGAGTGCCTATCAATTTCAGTTTCCACTTATGTAGCTGATGTTCACTTTCCTGCTGATATCCTCATAGGATTGATGAAGCAACGTATCATTATTTATCCAGCTCAACATGGCATCATTTATGCAGGTCACTTCCTCCCTGCATTGCCATCTGCAAATTCTCCTAAAGTCAATCACCTCAATGTGACCAAGCAGGTAAAGCCTGATTTAACGTCAAGTAATTCTAGCACAACTGTTCAAACTAACTTTGTTTCATCACATGAGAATGTACCAGCTCTTGATGGCACTAATGAACATACACATACACATCTGTCAACACTGGAACAGAGAAGAGAAAGAGGCAATTTGTTGACCATTTTCAGAATTATGAAAGGGATGGAAATTCTTGATAGAGACAACTTATTAAAGTGGGACAGAAGAGAAACAAGAGGACATGAAAAGAAACTAAAGACAGTTACAGAAGAGACCTGAAAAAAGCTTCCCACACAGTGATTGATTTCTGGAACAAACTGAACGGAGAAACAGTGAATGCCAGAACTATACACAATCTTAAACTGGATGTGGAGAGATACAAAAACAGGTTACAAGCATAGCTCTCATCCCGTAAAATACAACTAGGTAAATACATGACTCTAACCCTTCCACTTCACTACCAGCTGTAGGAAGACATTCCAAGCATAACAGGTGTGCACACTCTTCTCATAGGTCAAAATCTACGAAACGAAAGACAAAACACCCAGTAAATAACATTGATCTTTCACCAGTGGAGGACCATTTTTGCCCCTCTTAGAGGAATTCAACACATTCCATTCCAGTCTTGGAAGTGTTATCTACTCTCCAACACACGCAGTGCTTATCAGCCCAAAAACGCTGTTCCCTCATGAATACACATGGATACATATACGAGTTTTCCAAGCACAAGACACCAATGTACTCTGTATGCCAGAAACTTGCCATGTAAATGGCATTTCCCTGATTTCAGCCATCAGCTCTACGTCAAAGGTCATACTTGCATCTTAATTGCCAATGACACTAACGCATCCCTCCATCTCATAGTTGGTACAAACATTTGCGATTTCAAATTTATCCTTCAGGTATTAAAGGCATGGATGACAAGTTCCCAACCTCTCAAGTTTGTGCCAGTTTCCGATGTGCAAGCAGCACAGGAACCCATTGATGCATCTCAGCTTAACCATATTGATTTCCCTGATGCACAAGCAGACTTGCTTGCACTTTGCAACAAGTTCAGACAGACCATTGCCACAGAAGGTAAACCCCTTGGAGCCACTAATCTTATTCAGCATCATATACCCCTTTGTGCGAACTCAAAACCATGTTACATTCCCACATACAGATTACCACACAGCAAATGCATGATTGTAGATAACTTTATTCAAGACATGATTGTGCAAGATGTCACTGAACCCTCCATTAGTGAATGGAATTTTCCACTCTTCATAGTGCCAAAACAAGACAGGTCCTTCCGACCTGTAGTAGATTTCAGAGAGTTGAATAAACTCACTGTTCCTGACCGATACCCGATTCCACTCCTTCACTCTGTTGGTGAAAACAACATAGTTTTCACAACCTTGGACCTTAAGTTGGGATATTTCCAGATCCCCCTTGCCCCAGAGTCTAGGCCGCTGACAGCTTTTAGCACATCCACAGGACACTATTAATTCAAATGACTTGCCATGGGTCTCGTATCAGCTCCTTCAGTGTTCACACGTCTCATGCACAAAGTTCTTGCAGATCTTATTGGTCATTCTGTGTTCATGTACCTCAATGTCATCATAGCTTCCAAATCAATTGATGAACGTCTTCACACTCTACACACTGTCTTCTCATGACTAGAACAGGCAGGTCTCAAACTGAAGCTTAAGAAGTCTTTCCTTCAGAAATACATTTCCTAGGGCATGTCCTTAATTCAAAAGGAATTTCAACTTCGCAGGACAAGGTCAAGGCAGTCATAGATTTTCCACACTCTACTTCTGTAGAACACATAGTTCATTCCTTGGTCTGTCAGGTTTTACAGACATTACATTCAAGGTTACGCTAGTATAGCAGCACCTTTAACATTGCTACTTAAGGACGCACCCTTCAATTGGACACCTGACCAAGAGAAAACCTTTAAGGACTTAAAGAAAGCCTTAACCATGGCATCTGCCCTTGCCTTCCCAAAGCACAAGCTTCCCTTTACAATTTACACCGACACGTTATATACAGGTTTAGGCGCTGTTCTCGTGCAACACCACGACACAAAACTCAGACCAATTGCCTATACAAGCCACACACTTAGCAAGCATGAGTGGAATTACTCAGTCACAGAGATAGAAGCCTTAGCAGTGATATATGCTCTCAAACATTTCAAAGACATCATCCTCGATTACGAAATACACATATACACAGACCATCAACCAATCTTACACCTATTCAAAGGAAAAAATCTTTCTGGGAAACTTGCCTGCTGGTTCCTCACCATACAAGAATTCATGCCTACCTTCAATTTTGTCCAGGGAAGAGTAAATGTAATTGCAGATGCTCTTAGTCACCATATTACGACAATTATTCAAGACCCAATTCCAGTCAATATTACTCATGCGCGCATGGCCGCAGCTCAGAGATCAGATCCTCTTTGGAAACCATGTCATATATTTCCTCGAATCTGCAGACACATTTGACACAAACAACTTTCCTCCACATATTGACAATTACACGCTAGTGGATGACACTCTTTATCAGAAAACAACACTAATGAACAAACAGGAACCCAACAGATCGATGCTCCAACTGGTAGTCCCTACAGATCTCATTCCAGAAGTCTTAAAACTTGAACACGATTCACTGATTGCTGCACACCCTGGCAAGGAGAAATGCGTTACTCAGGCAAGATTGCACTATTTCTGGTTAACAACGAGGAAGGATATACACGCATACATCGATGTTTTCCACTCTTGCGCGAGTCACAAAGGTCATATTAGCAGTCATGTTCCAATTCTAACTTACCCAACACCTTCTAAACCATTCGACACAGTTGCTATTGATCTTCTTAAGTTACCACTTACACATACTGGATTCAGGTACTTCTTTGTCTGTGTCGACCATTTCTCTAGATTCTGTATTCTCGCCCCTCTACCAGACAAGACAGCACAACATGTAGCAGACAATTATTGACAAACTCATATGCCCCTTTACAACACCCAAGACACTAATTTCTGACAATGGAAGCGAGTTCAACAATGAGATTATTTTGCATATTTGCAATTATTTTCAAATCAAGAAATGTAACACTACTGTTTACTATCCTAGTTCAAATGGCCTAGTTGAACACCAGAATAGAAAGATTCTCAATGTTATCAGACATCTTGCTTCTGATCTTCAACCTTCCTAGGATGAACATGTCTCCATGATTCAAGCGTGTTTGAATTCTGCAGTAAATATGTCAATATTGGAGTCACCCCATTTTGTTATTTTTGGCTCAGGTAAACAACTCCCATATGATCTTCTCCTTTCAGACTTACCGTCACGAGTCATCATCACCACCACCATCGACTCATGATGACTCACCACCACCACCAACTCGCTCTCCTCCAGCAACACCTCGGTCAACTCCATCACCACCACTGCCACCACTGCCCACACCATGATGTAATCATGTAGTACTGTACAGTATGTACTGAATGTGTTTTTTTTTACACATTAATGTACACGTGTGTTTATATATTTATTTACAATAAAATAACAGTGTATTGGGCACAATAAGTTTTTTTTTGTATTTTAACCCTCGTTTTCTTTTATAATGGCTAAAAAAACAAAACAAAAAACAAAAAAACTCCGTGTATCCGTCACAGCCGTGGCTCAATTGATCCAGATACAGGAGGGATTACTGTATAAGTATAGAGTCACTGGGACAGTGACGGTAGCGTCGTCGAGCCAATGTGAGGCAGCAGACGATTTCTTTCCAATGTGAAGGTTTCTTCGGAGCTGGCCGGCAACTGTTGTATGAGATTAGACTAGGCTTGGCGAAGAATAAAGAACAAAAACAAAAAGGCTTTTCACTCCAACCCGCCACACAACACCAACAAAGTAAACCTTTGGAGGATTGCCAGACTTTCCTAGCTAAGTTATAAATGGCAAAAGGGGCGTTCCCTACGAAGGAGTACCCAATGAAAAAACATTGAGAAGGGTGGCACTCTTGGGTGTTGCCAAAAAGGGGGTGTTGAGGTGAAGACCGTTGTAGATGACCTTTGACCCTGTTCTTGTCACGTCGACATGGTTTGTTTAGAACAAGGGTTCCCAAACTTTTCAGCTCATCGACCCCCTAGTAAAGTTTAAGATTTTCTATAGACCCCCAAACTATTAATTCACGAATTATGTCAGTTTATTAATATTATTGGTGTTGTTATTGTTATTAATGCTAGTGATATTATTATTATATTTGTTATTATTATTATATGTTATAAATATCATATTTGTTATTATCATAATTATAATTATATTTGTTATTATTACTATCATCACTATCACTATCACTATCATTACTATCAATTATTACTTCTATTATTATAATTATTACTATCATAATTATTTTTATTATTATCATTATAATTTTAGTTATCAAGTGTTATCATCATTATGATTGTTATAATTTTTTTTTATTATTTAATTCTTTACTGTAGTTCTTGTTTGGTCTCGTAAATCACTTATGGTAATTCTAAAGTACTATAGTCACATTTTTCGTGTTTGTGGATTTTACTTATTCTATTCGTTTATTCTT
This sequence comes from Oratosquilla oratoria, assembly GCF_046742065.1. Taxonomy (NCBI): domain Eukaryota; kingdom Metazoa; phylum Arthropoda; class Malacostraca; order Stomatopoda; family Squillidae; genus Oratosquilla; species Oratosquilla oratoria. Next base: position 53,138,242 of record NC_134790.1, on the reverse strand, counting down.
ATTTATTTTTATTTTCATCCGTTATAAACGGACCAAATGGCAAGATTCATCAAGGCGACGGCGTTCCAATAAGGATGCAGACACTTTCACATATACATAAACATAAGTGCGCGAAAAACCACCAAGGAAAAAGAAAAACTGATGACCAAGCGCTTTCGTCTATTCAGACATCCTCAGGGTACATAGAAAAGAAAAAGTACACAAGAATATATACAAAGAGTATGAGGTCAGGGAAGGAACCAGGAGAGGTTGCGAGGATCTTATGTCAACCTGACCCGTTCGCGGCAGCGGATGTTTGGGCTACTACTTTTTTCACAATAAAATTGTCTAATTTATACATACCATGACTTAAATTTAAGTTATTGATCAGACTGGATTCTATTATATTTCTCGTCAAATATGACTTATCTTTAACAATTTCTTTAGCACCCTCCCAATTTATACAATGATTAAAATCCCTTAGGTGAATAAATAAGGCATTAGAAATTTGCCCACTCTTGACGCTATACTGATGTTGTTTTAACCTTACTTTTAATTCTTTTCCAGTCTGACCAATATAGCATTTGTCGCAATTTTTACATGGAATTGAATATATACATCCTTCTTCCTTATATGGAGAGTTTTTAATTAAAAGACTTCTAACTGTATTGGAGTTCTTAAATGCCACTTGGATGTTGAAAGTCTTAAGAATATGTGGTAGTTTGACGAAATTCTCGTTGAAAGGCAGTACAAGTAGGTTCTTTACATTAAAAGTTTTACTAGCTTTTTCCTCGTAGAAAGATTTCTTTGCCGATTTATAAGAAATCTCCACGAGGTGCTTAGGATATTTTAATTTTGAAGCTATGTTAGATATTCTTAAGAGTTCATCATCCAAAAACTCCGGACTGCAAATTCTATGGGCTCTCAGAAACATTGATGACAACACTGACATCTTTGTCCTACAATGATGAGACGAATAAAAATGTACGTATGAAAGAACATTGGTGGGTTTTCTATAGACATCAAATTTGAAGGACCTTTCCTTTCTGTAAATCATTACATCAAGGAAAGGTAAATGATTATTTTCTTCTATTTCCATGGTAAATTTAATGGAAGGGACCAAGGCATTGAGTTTAGTTAAGAACAAAGTAGGATCATCATTTGCAGGCCAAATACATAAGATATCATCAATGTATCTGTACCATGTGACAAAATGGGGGAGAATCTTAGGTAATAATTTAGTTTCAAAAAATTCCATGTAAAGATTGCTAAGAACTGGAGAAAGTGGGTTACCCATAGCCATACCAAACTTTTGCTGGAAAAAATTACCGTCAAATACAAAATATGAGTCAACAATGCATAATTTACAGAAAGGAAAGGTCCTTCAAATTTGATGTCTATAGAAAACCCACCAATGTTCTTTCATACGTACATTTTTATTCGTCTCATCATTGCAGGACAAAGATGTCAGTGTCATCAATGTTTCTGAGAGCCCATAGAATTTGCAGTCCGGAGTTTTTGGATGATGAACTCTTAAGAATATCTAACATAGCTTCAAAATTAAAATATCCTAAGCACCTCGTGGAGATTTCTTATAAATCGGCAAAGAAATCTTTCTACGAGGAAAAAGCTAGTAAAACTTTTAATGTAAAGAACCTACTTGTACTGCCTTTCAACGAGAATTTCGTCAAACTACCACATATTCTTAAGACTTTCAACATCCAAGTGGCATTTAAGAACTCCAATACAGTTAGAAGTCTTTTAATTAAAAACTCTCCATATAAGGAAGAAGGATGTATATATTCAATTCCATGTAAAAATTGCGACAAATGCTATATTGGTCAGACTGGAAAAGAATTAAAAGTAAGGTTAAAACAACATCAGTATAGCGTCAAGAGTGGGCAAATTTCTAATGCCTTATTTATTCACCTAAGGGATTTTAATCATTGTATAAATTGGGAGGGTGCTAAAGAAATTGTTAAAGATAAGTCATATTTGACGAGAAATATAATAGAATCCAGTCTGATCAAAGATACATTTGTCAATAACTTAAATTTAAGTCATGGTATGTATAAATTAGACAATTTTATTGTGAAAAAAGTAGTAGCCCAAACATCCGCTGCCGCGAACGGGTCAGGTTGACATTAGATCCTCGCAACCTCTCCTGGTTCCTTTCCTGACCTCATACTCTTTGTATATATTCTTGTGTACTTTTTCTTTTCTATGTACCCTGAGGATGTCTGAATAGACGAAAGCGCTTGGTCATCAGTTTTTCTTTTTCCTTAGTGGTTTTTCCGCATATTTAGAATCACGAGTTTATGTGATTTCTCATGCATAAACATAAGTGTTTTAAAATATTTATAATTTACCAATAGCTTTATAAGTGATATTATATATTCTTTATTACATACATACATGTAATAAAGAATATATAATATCACTAAGTAATATTCAAGCCAATAATATTACACAAGCTCGTCATATTGATGTTCGTTCACTTGGATAAGGAGATGGTTAAGAAAATAATTACATTGATAAGACCGAAATTAGAATATGCTATATCAATGTGGGCACATAGCACAAAGAAAAACACAAGAAAATTAGAACAAATCCAAAGAACAGCGACAAAAATGGCACCCACACTATCAAATATGACATAAGAACAAAGATTGGAGAAATTACAGTTGTCAACATTGGAGCAGAGAAGGGAAAGAGGCGATTTGTTGACCACTTTCAGAATTATGAAAGAGAAACAAGAGGACACGAAAAGAAACTAAAGACAGTTACAGAAGAGGCCTGAAAAAGAATAGTTTCCCACACAGAGTGATCGATGTCTGGAACAAATTGAACAGTGAAACAGTGAATGCCAGAACTATACATGATTTCAAGAATAAACTGGACGTGGAGAGATACAAAAACGGGTCACAACGATATAGCTCCCATCCCGTAAAATACAACTAGGTAAATACACACATACATACATATATATATATATCCTTGACGAAGTCCCACCTTTACCTCGAACCACCCACTCTCTCCATTTCTAATCCTGACACAAGCTCTACTACTCTCATAAAAACTCTTGACAACTCCTAAAAGCTTTCCTCCTATCCCATATATCTGCATAACCTCCCACAGTGCCTTTCTGTCTACCCTATCATAAGCCTTTTCCAGATCCATAAAAGCCCAAAAAACATCCTTCCCCTTTCCTATAGCTTTCTCACATATTTGTCTTACCACAAAGATCTGATCTACACAACCTCTACCCGTCCAAAATCCACACTGTTCCTCACCAATTACTCCCTCTATTCCTCTCCTAATCCTCTCAATCAAGATCCTCCCATAAGCCTTCCCAACTACACTTAACCCCTTCCATACGGTGCCGCATACATAGGCGTCATGAGGAGCAAGTGGATATGCGAGGCTGCCATATCGGCGTCTTGATTATATTTATTGTAATCGCCCCTGCATTTTGACATTCTCTATAAACTGCCCTTAATCACATTCTCTATGGTTTTCAAAATTCACGGGTGAAAGAGAGAATGATTGATATAAGCGGTGACTATATTTTATGATGCGAGTATTATTACGAGTTTACGACACGTCGTACGGCTGGCATTGGCTGCTGCCCGCGAGATTTAACCCCTTCCATACGGTGCCGCCTACGTAGGCGTCATTAAGAGCAAGTGGATTCGCGACGCTGCCATATCGGCATCTTGATTATATTTATTGTAGTCGCCCCTGTGTTTTTACATTCTCCCAAATGTGCCCTGAATCCCATTCTCTGTGGTTTTCAAAATTCGCAGGTGAAAGAGAGAACGATCGATATAAGCGGTGACTATATCTTATGATGCGAGTATTATTACGACACGTCATACGGCTGGCATTGGCTGCTGCCCGCGAGATTTAAGTCCCGTAGTGAAGTGGTTAAGGCCCGTACTGAAGAGGTTAACAAGCTAATCCCTCTGAAACTACTACATTCACACTTGTCCCTTTTTCCCTTGTAAAGAGGAACTATACAGGCACTCCTCCAGTCTTCCGGCACTCTACCCTCTCTCCAGCAAACATTAAATAACGTCACCAGCCAGTCCACCATCACTGTACCTCCTTTTTTTAGACATTCTGCATGGCATCCATCCAGACCAGGTGCCTTACCTGCTTTCATCATCTTAACAACTGCCTTCACTTCATCCTTCCTTATTTCTCCTCCATTTTCCTCACTCATCACTCTCATTTTCTTAGCATTTCCCACTGAAACTATCTTTCCCTCCCTATCCTCCTTCACATTTAGCAACTCCCTAAAATATTCTGCCCATCTTCCCCTTACTGCCTTCTCTTCCATTATCATCTCTCCATCTGCACCTTTTACCTTTTATTCTCTACTTGATTTGCCTCCTCTTCCTCTCTTAATTCCTTTCCAAAACATGTCAGGATTAGAAATGGAGAGAGTGAGTGGTTCGAGGTAAAGGTGGGACTTCGTCAAGGATGCGTTATGTCGCCCTGGCTGTTCAACTTATACATGGATGGGGTAGTGCAAGAGGTAAATGCAAGGGTAGTGGGTCAGGGATTGGAGATGGTTAAAGAAGATGGAGGAAAGTGGAAGGTGAGCCACCTGTTGTTTGCGGACGACACTGCGCTTGTGGCAGGGTCGGAGGAGGGATTGAGGAAGTTGGTGACAGTTTAGGAGAGTATGTGATAGAAGAAAGCTGAAGATAAATGTGGGTAAAAGTAAGGTAATGAGATGTACAAGGGGTGAAAGTGGCAGTAGACTGGAAGTAAGCATTAAGGGAGAGTGACTGGAGGAAGTGGATAGTTTTAGTTTACTTGGGTGCAAATGTGACAGGAAAAGGTGGAGTGAAGGTGGAGGTAGAATGTAGATTGAGAGAAGCGAGTAAATGCCTTGGTGGATTGAAGAGTGTAATGAGGAATAGACATTTGGGAATGGATGTTAACCCCTTCCATACGGTGCCACACACGTAGGCGTCATGAGGAGCAAGTGGATTCGCGACGCTGCCATATCGGAGTCTTGATTATATTTATTGTAGTCGCCCCTGTGTTTTTACATTCTCCCAAATGCGCCCTGAATCCCATTCTCTGTGGTTTTCAAAATTCGCGGGTGAAAGAGAGAACGATCGATATAAGCGGTGACTATATTTTATGATGCGAATATTATTACGACACGTCATACGGCTGGCATTGGCTGCTCCCCGCGAGATTTAAGTCCCGTACTGAAGTGGTTAAGAGGAGACTGTATGAGGAATAGACATTTGGGAATGGATGCTAAGAGGAGACTGTATGAAGGAGTGATTATGCCAACAGCACTGTATGGGGCAGAAACATGGAACATAAGAGAGGAAGAGAGAAGGAGTTTGAATGTGTTTGAGATGAGGTGTCTGAGAAGTATGATGGGGGTTACTAGGCTAAATAGAGTGAGAAATGAGACGGTAAGGAGGAGAACGGGGGTGGAAAGGGAGTGTATATGGGATGGTGCGAGAGGTAACTGCAAGGGTAATGGGTCAGGGATTGGAGATGGTTAAAGAAAATGGAGAAAAGTGGGAGGTGAGCCACCTGTTGTTTGCGGACGACACTGCGCATGTGGTAGGATCGGAGGAGGGATTGAGGAAGTTGGTAACAGAGTTTGGGAGAGTATGTGATAGAAGAAAGCTAAAGACAAATGTGGGTAAAAGTAAGGTGATGAGATGTACAAGGGGTGAAAGTGGCAGTAGACTGGAAGTGAGCATTAAGGGAGAGCGACTGGAGGAAGTGGATAGTTTTAGATACATGGGTGCAAATGTGGCAGGAAAAGGTGGAGGTAGAATGTAGATTGAGAGAAGCGAGTAAATGCCTTGGTGGATTAAAGAGTGTAATGAGGAATAGACATTTGGGAATGGATGCTAAGAGGGGACTGTATGAAGGAGTGATTGTGCCAACAGCACTGTATGGGGCAGAAACATGGAACATAAGAGAGGAAGAGAGAAGGAGTTTGAATGTGTTTGAGATGAGGTGTCTGAGAAGTATGATGGGGGTTACTAGGCTGGATAGAGTGAGAAATGAGGAGGTGAGGAGGAGAACAGGGGTGGAAAAGGAGCTGGGAGGTAGGGTTGATGAAAGAATATTAGGATGGTTTGGACACATGGAAAGAATGAGTGAAAAAAGACTAGCAAAAGAGGTATGGAAGGCAGATGTGGAGGGAGTGAACATGAAGGGACGTCCTAGGATGAGGTGGATGGATGGGGTGAAGGGGGCTTTGGGGAAGAGGGGAATGTCTGTTGAGGAAGGACAGGAGAGGACAGAAGACAGGGGTGAATGGAGAATGGTTGTATATAGATGATGTTGTGATTGCATGAGGTGGAATGGGCGGGGGGATGGGGGGTGAGGTAGTATGTGTGAGCAAAATTTAACGCAGCCCGAAGGGAGTTCTCCCCGTCCTCTCCTTTTATGCAATGGGGGGATGGAGAGGGGGGGTCGCCGATTTAATGAAGCGGCCTTGCTGTGGATGTGCTGTGTCTTGCGACACTGCTTCTGACCCAGGGCAGTGGACAAGGTGCAGGGATGACCCGTCATCCAGGAGGTGCTCAGATAAGAGGGAGGGTGGAAATGATTTTATGCCTTTCCCTTTTTGGCTACCTCCCTTGTAAGGGGGAAAAAGCCTTGGTATATGTATGTGTATATATATATATGTGTATATATATATGTGTATATATATATATGTGTATATATATGTGTATATATATATATATATATATATATATATATGAAGATATGGTTTCATGTCAAACTTTCCCTATCATATATATATATATATATATATATATATATATATATATATATATATATATATATAAAACCTTACCTTCTTAAATGTGGAGTAGTTTCCCTTGTAGTAGAACAGTTTCAGCTGATCCAAATGGATGATGTCAGTGCACACATTGTCAAGGAAGGACTGGTCATGGGAAACAATGAGTAGAGTCTTCTTCCAGCCCTATAAACCAGTTATCATTAGTGCAACAGGATCTCTTTCTATTAGTTCATTTTGCATGTTCTCATAAAAAACAATTTGGAATATGATAACCAACAATTTTATGTATATCCACTGTGCACCAAAATCCTCTACTGCATACACTCATATGTTCACATTATGACCTGAAGAACAATTCAGTACACTCCTTTAACAAGTAAATTAATAATTTAGATAAATATAAAACTAAATCTCTCTCCAAAGTGTATCACCATGCCAATGTTAACTGAGTCAGCCTTAACACTTTCATTATAATTTGCATTGTTGTGACTATCCAAACCTACATTGTACAAGTGACAGAACCTCCTGGCATACTCAATCATTCTCCCTAAGAATGAAAAAGATCACATCAAGTATGCACCAGTTACCTAATCACTGCCACGCACCTGCAAGTAATTGTCAAGCCAGATGACAGCGTTCAAGTCAAGATGATTGGTAGGTTCATCAAGCATGAGCAAGGTAGGTTCCATAAAGAGTGCTCGAGCAAGTGACACACGCATCCTCCAGCCTCCAGAGAAGTTTTTGGTGGCTCTCCCCTGCATCTCTTTTGTAAAACCAAGACCTGCCAAGATTCTGTGAAAACAAACATACAATATACATTCAGATACTATTTCTCAAACTTTGGAGGTAGTATTTATGCATAATAAGAATTGATACTAATAAAAAATTAATTATTTGTTGTATTACTTCACCATGTGGAACAAGGAGGATGGGAGGAAAGAGAAGGAAGGGTAGTGAGTGGTGGGATGAGGAAACAAAGAAAGTTGTAGAAGAGAAGAAGCGAGCTTTCACAGATTGGTTACAAAATAGGACAAGAGAACCATATAAGAGGTACAAAGAAAAGAGAAGTAAAACATAAGATAAAGGAGGCAAAGAGGAGAGCAGATGTGAAATGGGGTAAGAGCATGACAGAAAATTTTGAAAGCAATAAAAAGCTGTTTTGGAAAGATATTATGAGAGGAAGAGGAGACGAATCAAGTAGAAAAGAAAAGGCAAAAGGTGCAAACGGTGAGATGATAATGGAAGAGAAGGCAGTCGACGAATGGAATAAACTTAGTAACAATGTAGTAAGCGCTGAAACTATCAGTTGTATTAAGAGACGATTAGACAACTTTATGGATGAGGATGACAGGTGGTGATGGATATGGAGGTGCCTAGTGTAGGCCTTATCTTGCAGTCTCCTTCATTCTTATGTTCTTAACCCCACCTACCGGTACTCACGATGACAGACTCTCGACCTTCCCCATCTTCTATGACACTTCAAGCCACTGTCAACAACATTCTGCAAGTACTTTTTCTGGACACAGGCTCTCCCGTAAATGTCATGTCAAAACTTGCTTTCGACCAATTTAGGTTCAGAGACCATAGGGTTAATTCTAGAACCCACAGACATCATTCTAGTAAACATAGACAGAGTCCCCTTCCCCATCATTGGCAAGATTGACTTCGACATCTCCCTGCATGGAAACTGCCCTCCCATTACCACGACAGTATATGTAGCTGAAGTTGTATTTCATGCAGTCATTCTTATAGGATTGACATGGATGCAAGACAATCACAACCATCTACCCTGCTAAACATGGTAATGGTTACAATAACCATTTCATACCTGCTCTGAACACAGCCAACACGCATGCCTAAACACCAAACACGCATGTCACAAACATTCACATGGCCAAGCAACAGCATGAAACACATAAAACAAACATTGAAACAAACACACAAGTGACACTCACTGCAGACACGCCAACTTCCACCACTCACCCAGGTATCAGTGTTGCAAGACACAGCACATCCACAGCAAGGCCACTTCATTACATCGGCAACCCCCACCTCTAGATCCCCTCATGCAGAAAAGGAGAAGACGGGGAGAAATCCCTTCGGGCTGCGTCACATTTTTTTCACACGTACTACCCCCATCTCCCAAGCAATTCCACCTCGTGCATCACATCATACATATACAACCATTTTCCATTCACCCCTGTCTTCTGTCCTCTCCCGTCCTTCCTCAACAGACATTCCTCTGTCCCCCACAAAGCCCCTTTCACCCCATCCATCCATCTCATCCTAGGTTGCCCCCTCATGCTCACTCCCTCCACATCTGCCTTCCATACCTTTTTTACTAGTCTTTCTTCACTCAATCTTTCCATGTGTCCAAACCATCCCAATACTCTTTCATCCACCCTATCTCCCAACTACATTACCACCCCTGCTCTCCTCTTCACCTCATTTCTCACCCTATCCAGCCTAGTAACCCCTATCATACTTCTCAGACACCTCATCTCAAACACATTCAAACTCCTTCTCTCATCCTCTCTTTTGTTCCATGTTTCTGCCCCATACAGTCTCCTCTTAGCATCCATTCCCAAATGTCTTTTTCTCATTACACTTTTTAATCCACCAAGGTATTTACTTGCTTCTCTCAATCACATTCTACCTCCACCTCCACTCCTCCCTTTCCTGCCACATTCACACCCAAGTATCTAAAACTATCCACTTCCTCCAGTCACATACATACATACATATGAAAAAGGTGGAAAAAGAGAGTCACGGGTCTCGTTCCGAGTTTATTCCTGACCGGTTTTGCTTGTAGCTTCCTCTGAAGAAGCTACAGGAATAAACTCGGAACGAGACCCTGACTCTCTTTTTCCACCTTTTTCAACTTGTCACAATGTCTCAACATACATACATATACCAAGGCTCTTCTCCCCCTTACCAGGGGGGTAGCCAAAAAGGACAAGGCACAAAAACATTCCCACCCATTTCATCCCCAAAAACATTCCACACCCCTCCACCCTCCCTCCCATCTTAGCACCTCCTAGATGACGGGTCATCCCTGTACCCTGTCCACTGCCCTGGGTCAGAAGCAGTGTCGCAGGACACAGCACATCCACAGCAAGGCCGCTTCATTAAATCGGCGACCCCCCCTCTCCGTCCCCCCATATATAAAGGAGAGGACGGGGAGAACTCCCTTCGGGCTGCGTCAAAAATTTTTGCTCACACACACTACCTCACCCACCCCATTCCCCCGTCCAATCCACCTCATGCATCACAACATTTTCCATATACAACCATTCTCCATTCACCCCTGTCTTCTGTCCTCTCCCATCCTTCCTCAACAGACATTCCCCTCTTCCCCAAAGCCCTTTTCACCCCATCCATCCATCTCATCCTAGGACATCCCCTCATGTTCACTCCCTCCACATCTGCCTTCCATACCTCCTTTACTAGTCTTTCTTCACTCATTCTTTCCATGTGTCCAAACCATCCTAATACTCTTTCATCCACCCTATCTCCCAGCTCCCTTTCCACCCCTGTTCTCCTCCTCACTTCCTCATTTCTCACTCTATCTAGCCTAGTAACCCCCACCATACTTCTCAGACACTTCATCTCAAACACATTCAAGTTCCTTCTCTCTTCCTCTCTCATGTTCCATGTTTCTGCTCCATACAGTGCTGTTGGCACAATCACTCCTTCATACAGTCTCCTCTTAGCATCCATTCCCAGATTCCTATTCCTCATTACACTTTTTAAACCACCAAGACATTTACTCGCTTCTCTCAATCTACATTCTACCTCCACCTTCACTCCACCTTTTCCTGCCACATTTGCACCCAAATATCTAAAACTATCCACTTCCTCCAGCTGCTCTCCCTTAATGCTCACTTCCAGATTACTGCCACTTTCACCCCTTGTACACCTCATCACCTTACTTTTACCCACATTTATCTTCAGCTTTCTTCTATCACACACTCTCCCAAACTCTGTCATCGGCTTCCTCAATCCCTCCTCCGATCCTGCCACAAGCGCAGTGTCGTCCGCAAACAACAGGTGGCTTACCTCCCACTTTTCTCCATTTTCCTTAACCATCTCCAATCCCTGACCCACTACCCTTGCATTCACCTCTCGCATCACCCCATCCATGTATAAGTTGAACAGCCAGGGTGACATAACGCATCCCTGACGAAGTCCTACCTTTACCTCAAACCACTCACTCTCTCCATTTCTAATCCTGACACAAGCTCTACTACTCTCATAAAAACTCTTGACAGCTCCTAGAAGCTTTCCTCCTATCCCATATATGCGCATAACCTCACACAGTGCCTTTCTGTCTACCCTGTCGTAAGCCTTTTCCAGATCCATAAAGGCCCAGAAAACATCCTTCCCCTTACCTATAGCTTTCTCACATATCTGTCTTACCACAAAGATCTGATCTACACAACCTCTACCTGTCCTAGACCCACACTGTTCCTCACCAATTACTCCCTCTGTTCCTCTCCTAATCCTCTCAATCAAGATCGTCTCATATGCCTTCCCAACTACACTTAACAAGCTAATCCCTCTGAAACTACTACATTCACACTTGTCCCCCTTTCCCTTGTAAAGTGGAACTATACAGGCACTCCTCCAGTCCTCTGGCACTCTACCTTCTCTCCAGCAAACATTAAATAACCTCACCAACCAGTCCACCACTATACCTCCTTTTTTTTAGACATTCTGCATGGCATCCATCCAGACCAGGTGCCTTACCTGCTTTCATCATCTTAACAACTGCCTTCACTTCATCCTTCCTTATTTCTCCTCCATTTTCCTCACTCATCACGGTCATTTTCTTAGCATTTCCTACTGCAGCTATTTTTCCCTCCCTATCCTCCTTCACATTTAGCAACTCCCTAAAATATTCTGCCCATCTTCCCCTCACTGCCTTCTCTTCCATTATCATCTCTCCATCTGCACCTTTTACCTTTTCATCTCTACTTGATTCGCTTCCTCTTCCTCTCTTAATTTCTTTCCAAAACATCTTTTTATTACTTTCAAAATTTCCTGTCATACTCTCACCTCACTTCATATCTGCTCTCCTCTTTGCCTCCTTTACCTTTTGCTTTACTTCTCTTTTCTTTTCTTTGTACCTCTCATATGACTCCCTCGTCCTATTTTGTAACCAGTCTGTGAAAGCTTGCTTCTTCTCTTCTACAACCTTCTTTGTTTCCTCATCCCACCATTCACTACCCTTTCTTCTATTTCCTCCTGTCCTTCTTGTTCCACACACCATCTTTGTACACTTTGTGACTCCCTCCTTGAACCATCCCCATTCCTCCTCCACACCTAGCTCTACTCTATCCTTCACTCCCTCCCACTCCTCCTTCAGCTTCCTCTTATACTCCCTCTCCTTTTCCTTTTCATTTAATGAGTTTACTCTAAGCACCTCCCTACCTTTTGTTCCTTTCCTCTTCCTCCATCTATCATCCACTCTCAACTTACCTTCCACCAAAAAATGATCTGATATTCCCCCACCCTCTCCCCTTAACACATGTACATCCTTAACCCCTTCCATACGGTGCCGCACAAGTAGGCGTCATGGGGAGCGAGTGTATTCGCGAGGCTGCCATATCGGCGTCTTGATTATATTTATTGTAGTCGCCCCTCCATAATGACATTCTTTCTAATTCTTTTGTAATCGCATTTTCTATGGTTATCAAAATTCACGGGTGAAGAGAGAACGATCGATATAAGCGGTGACTATATTTTATGATGCGAGTATTATTACGACACGTCGTACGGCTGGCATTGGCTGCTGCCACCGAGATCTAAGTCCATGACGCCTACGTGTGCGGCACCGTATGGAAGGGGTTAACTCTTTCTATCATAATCCTATTTACCACTACATAGTCCAGTAACGCTCTATCTACCACCCTTCCATCCACCACCCTCTCCCATGTGTACTTATGCTTGACTTTCTTCCGAAACACTGTATTTGCTATCATCAACTCTTTCTAAACACATTTCCACCATCAACTCTCCACGATTCTTTCCTGGAACTCCACATTTCCCAACCACTCCATCAATTGGATAATTTCCTACCCTAGTATTAAGGTCTCCCGGTACTATTACCTTGATATTTCTCCCTAAATCCTCTATGCACTCATTTAAAATATATATATATATAGATACACACACACAGTCAACTCTCAATTAATATGAGTTTAACCAACGCACTTTTGATTTAACATGAGTTAATTTTTAAGGATTTTTTTTTAAATAACAAGAATTTTGATTTAACACATTTTGAATTTGGCGGTAGGAGCACCAAGACAGAGGGCCTCCGCGCAGTCAGTCTCCTGTGCTCTGGTTTGATCTCGGTCTGAAGTTAGCCCACACTGTGTGTGGAAGTGTCTGTGCACAAGTTACAGTGAAATGAATAATTTAGTTGGAGATTGTAAACTCTTGTTTTCTGTTCTATACCAAAACAAAAAAGAAAATGGTGTCACCAACCCACAATTAATGGTAAACTAATTTTTAAATGTATGGACCATGATTATAAGTAATAAAAGCTTAATAAATTGTTACAGAGAAATGAGTAATTTAGTTAAGAGATTGTAAACTCTTGTTTACTGTTCTACACCAAAACAAAAAAGAAAATGGTGTCACCAACCCACAATTAATGGTAAACTAATTTTTAAATATATGGACCATGATTATAAGTCATAAAAGCTTGAAAAATTATTAAAGAGAAATGAATAATTTAGTTAGAGATTGTAAACACTCGTTTTCTGTTCTACACCAAAACAAAAAAGAAAACTGTCACCAACCCACAATTAATGGTAAACTAATTTTTAAATGTATGGACCGTGATTATACGTCATAAAAGCTTGAAAAATTGTTACAGAGAAATGAATAATTTAGAGATTGTAAAGTCTCGTTTTCTGTTCTACAAATGCCCGGGAGTCGAAGGAAGAGGCAAGTGAAGCGGAGAGTGGCTGGTGACGAGTGCACACATAGAATAAATAACTGTACAACAAATAAATACAAAGAATGTGTGTTTTTGTTGTTTCTGTACCCTACAAATGTATTAATGTGTTTGTTCAAGTTCAGAGTAACATAATCCCAAAATAGACAAGACTTTCCCAGTGTCCAGGAACCTAACCCCCACTATTACCATTATTTCCTACGTTTAACTAACATGATTTTGATTAACTTGACGTCTCCAGGAACATAACCCTCATGTTAATTGTGAGTTGACTGTACATATACATACATACACACACATGTGTATGTTAGACAGATTGAACATTTTTAGAAGCTCTGCCTTGGGATTCGAACCCTGACCTATGCGTCCATTATCATGAAGTCGAGACGCTAGCCGCTGAGCTACGTGCGATGGTTCAAAAGGACTGTACAAGTCCCCGACCATGCTTCACGTAACATCAGAAGACCTAGTCTCATTTTCATCTAATCCCCATATAAGGCAAGCCCTCCGACAAGTTATGGTCAGGGACTTGTACAGTCCTTTTGAACCATCGCATGTAGCTCAGTCGCTTGCATCTTGACTTCATGATTATGGACGCACAGGTCAGGGTTCGAATACCATGGCAGAGCTTCTAAAAGTGTTCAATCTGTCTTTAACATACAATTATATATGATGAATGAAGTATAACTCCAATCCATTAGGGTATCCCAAAATAGTCCCTAAAGTATTGGCTGCCTGTTACCTTGTAGTTAATACCCCAGTATGGGAATATACTATTCATGCAAAAACTTTTACCACACTCAACTCCTTTATTTATACCTTTGACTTTGGCTACCCCTTTTTAAGAGGGAAAAACCCCTTGGTATATGTAACTCCTTTATCCCATACATCAGCAACAAACTCCATAACGCCTGTCATACACCTACAAATCCCTAAAATTTCAAGAGATCATTACCCTTTGCCAAAAACTTCTCACATATATTACTACAAAAATCTACACACCCTCTTCCTAAACTAATACTGCTCTTTCCTAATTACTCCCTGTTCCCCTACTAATCCTCTCAGTTAACCTCTATATGTCTTACCAATAACGCTTGACAGACTGGTTCCTCTAAAACTATTGCATTCATACTTATCCCCTTGTCCCTTGTATAATGGAACTAAATATACTTAGCCCACTAGTATATTTCCTTCTCATAAGTACACAATAAACAATTTCATTGGCCTTACCACTATAACTATTCCTTACTTTATTACACACATCACAAGACTACCACCTAACCAAAGTGCTTTACCAGTTTTCATCTCTCAATGCTCTTTGTGTATCTTTTCCTATGGTATTATTATTTGCCAATCCCACCTCATTCATTTACCACACATCTTGTATTGTCACAATCAAACCCTCTCTATCCTCCTCTACATTCAATAGCTCCTAAAAATATTCTACCTATCTCCCCCTTACTGCCTTCATTTCCATTATCATATTTGTACACTTTAGCATCTCTTCTTTGAAACATACACATTTATCCTTCACTACATCCCATACTTCTCTCAGCTTTGCCTGGTTTTCTTTTTCTTTCCCATTCAATTTCTTTATCTTCAGCTTTTATTTACCTCTTTCACATTTCTTTCTTCATCTAACTTCTATTCTCAATTTCACTTCCACCAGATATCTGATAATTCACTGCCCTTTCCACATTTTCATCCAATATTCTTCCAACCCTCCTTTTGGGCACCACTCCATAGTCCATGAACACTGACCCAACTACCTTCCTACCAACCACCCTGGCCCACATATGCTTGACTTTCTTCTTAAACATTAGTGTGCTACCATATTTTCTTTCTCAATGCACATCTCTCTCTTGTAGGTATGGAAGGCAGATGTGGAGGGAGTAAACATGAGGGGACATCCTAGGAAGAGGTGGATGGATGGGGTGAAGGGGGCTTTGGGGAAGAGGGGAATGTCTGTTGAGGAAGGACGGGAGAGGACAGAAGACAGGGGTGAATGGAGAATGGTTGTATATGGATGATGATGTGATGCATGAGGTGGAATGGGTGGGGGGATGGGGGGTGAGGTAGTATGTGTGAGCAAATTTTGACGCAGCCTGAAGGGATTTCTCCCCGTCTTCTCCTTTATGCATGGGGGGACGGAGAGGGGGGCTCGTCGATTTAATGAAGCGGCCTTGCTGTGGATGTGCTGTGTCTTGCGACACTGCTTCTGACCCAGGGCAGTGGACAAGGTGTGGGGATGACCCGTCATCCAGGAGGTGCTAAGATGAGAGGGAGGGTGGAGGGGTGTGGACTGTATTCAGGGATGGAATGGGTGGGAGTGATTTTATGCCTTTTCCTTTTTGGCTACCTCCCTTGTAAGGGGGAAAAAGCCTTGGTATATGTATGTATGTATGTATCTCTCTCTTATCATTCCTTCCTATCATCCATTCCTCCCTACTACTCCATACATCTGATCATCTCCAACTATAGCAAAAGACCCACCAAAACTATTACATTCACATTTCTTCCAAATTTTTCTACATTTAAAATAAATGCAAAATGCTTCCCTTTCCTCACTACTTATCATGAACATATGCAATGAAAAAAAATGCTCTCATCTCCCATTCCAATCTCCCTTTTAATCGCATTTTCCTTGGCGACGCTTCTCTCCACCAAGCATTTACATATCTCCCTGTCTTTTCTATTTCTGCACAAGGGGGTGGTGAAGTGGGGGTTGCTGATTAAGTGATGTGCCCTTGCTGTGGATGTACAGTGTCTTGCTGCACTGCATTTGACCTAGGGCAGTTGGCAGATGCAGGGATGACCTGCCATCCATGAGGAGCTGCAATGGGAGGGGTAGAGGGAGTGGAAGATAGATCACTTACCAACAGTGCAAATAAAACTTTACACTAATCTCTTTCCTCACCTTCTTGCTTTTGGTTCAGCTTTATCTGCACCTATGGCTTTCAGTTCTTCATAAACTTCTTGTAAACGATCCATATCTACAGTCTTGTTCTTCTTCTTCATGTTAGCTTCTAATTCATCCCTCTCATTGATGAGCTCTGTTCGTTTCTTGTCTGCCTGCAGGACAACATCGATGGCTGCGGTGTCATCAGCAACCACTTCCTGTTTGTTACAAATTTATCACATGTAAAGTAGTCTAAGGCAGAAAAACAAAAACAAACACACACACATACAATGCACACCATATTTGTCTAAACAGTGATACAACTGACTGAAGAGGGAGAGAATGTGATGGGGAAGGAAATGAAGGGTGGAGGAAAAGGGGGATAGAGGAGCAAATGGAAAGACAGTAAAGAGAGAGAGACAAAGAGAGATAAAAGGAGTCAGAAGGTATGAGGTAAAGGACAGAAGGGCAATGAGGAGGAGGAGGAAGATTATGAGAAGGTTAAAATTCATTGCATGCACTAGCTTTGGACAACAGAAACTTTAATTACAGTTTTCAAACAATTCAAAAGAAAGACTTTGTCTATGCTTCGGTTCCAAACAATATGCAAAACAATCACCTCACATGTAATAAAAAATAAACCAGAGTAATAAAAGGTTGAACCAAAACCATCCTCAATAGGACACCTACACACAGAAACAAATCCTCTCAATAGAATATCATGTGAAAATGATAGGTACAGGTAGTTCTTAATTTTTTAAATATATACTAAGAGTAATTGTAAAAAATAAATAAATAAATATAATAAAAATAATAACTGCACAAACTAAATAGGGAAGGGGAAGACAAAAAGGTGCTGTCATATTTTGTCATTGAAATTCGAATCGTTTGTTTGTTTGCGCATCATACTCTGTCTGTCTGTCTGTCTGGCTACGTCGTTTGTTTTGGTTGCGCGTCATACTGGGTGAACTGTAGAGGAAGCTGACTAGCTACGTTGTCGCATTCTGTCTGGGACCGGTTAGAGAAACAGTCGTGACTCTCCTCGTAAGTTGCTTCCTTCCCTTACTTGTTCAATTATGTGGTCTACTCATATGATGAGTCCTATATGTTCATTATATATGTATATATTATGTAAACTATACAGTATATTGTAATGTATTTCCAGGTGTTCTAGTTGATTAAAGCTTGGGAGTAGCTACCAAGTCTTATTATGACAATCTAATCAACTAGAATACGAGGATGTGTGTGGATTACTCACAAACTGTGAATTTATACACAGAGCTAGACGCTTATCCATTGCCAAGAATAGACACTATGGTGAATGAACTATCAGCATACCATGTGTTCTCAACTTTTGACTTAAAAAGCGCATATCACCAAATTCCGCTGAAAGAATCGGACAAGAAATACACAGCCTTTGAGGCCAATGGACGCCTCTATAAATTTTGTAGGGTTCCGTTCGGAGTGACAAATGGGGTAGCTGTCTTTCAACGAACCATGGATAAGCTTGTGAAAGAAGAAAACTTACAATGTGCATTTCCATATCTTGACAATACAGACGCTCCTCAACTTACGTTTTAGATACGTTCCGAACGGCCGAACTTAAGTTGAAAATGAACGTAAGTTGTTACTGTACTATACATCCGTAAATTCTATTACCGTATCTTATAAAACACCCCTAAATCATTAATTATACACATAACATTGTAAAATAATAACATTAATTTCAAATAAATTAAATTCAAGCAACATAAATTGAGATGGTGGAGGAGGAGGAGGCAAGGCATGTTCAGTTTGTCGTTTGTGCAATGTAAACAATGGACGCAGCGTCATGCGCAAGTATCGTTTGAACTACGGAGAGTGCGCTAAACTAAGAAATTCACTCAAAAAAAAAAAAAAATTACAATTTTTTTTTTACAGTCAGTTCAAACATAAAATCGAAAAACGTAAAACGAATGAATGTAAGTAGAGGAGCGTCTGTATAACTATCGCTGGCCGCACTCAAGAAGAACACGATCGTAATGTACAACACTTTCTTGAAGTCATCCACAACAGAAATTTAACCCTCAATACTTCTAAAACTATTAAGTCTGTTCGCTCCATTAATATTCTTGGTTACTGTGTAGGAAATGGGATTATAAAACCCGATCCCGGGAGGCTTCGACCACTACAAGAACTCCCACCCCCCACAAGTCGGGGATCTTTAAAGAGAGCACTGGGTATGTTTGCTTACTATGCCAAATGGATACAAGATTTTTCAACCAAAGTAAAACCATTAGCTAGTGCAAAGAAGTTTCCTTTAGATAAAGAAGCTCTACAGGCTTTCAGTCTGCTCAAGTTAGAACTTGAAAGAACAACGTTATGCTCTGTGGATGAAAACTTGCCCTTTGAAGTCGAATGTGATGCTTCCGAAGTAGCCATTTCGGCTATGCTTAACCAGGGTGGGAGACCAGTAGCTTTCATGTCTAGGACTCTACAAGGAAGCGAAACACGTTATCACATTGTAGAAAAGGAGGCCATGACTATAATTGAAGCTGTCCGTAAATGGGGCCACTTCCTTTCTAGACAACATTTCGATCTTATTACTGACCAGCGTTCGGTAGCCTTTATGTTCGACAACCAGAAACGCACAAAGATCAAGAATACCAAGATCCAGGAGTGGCGGATGGAACTCGCTGCCTTCAGTTCTACCGTACATTATCGTCCTGGTAAAGAGAATGTGGTTCCAGATGCCTTCTCTCGAGCCTTCTGTTATTCTACTGTCTCTGCGTCTTCTACTCTCACTGAACTACATGAGGGTCTATGTCATCCAGGAGTGACTCGTTTACTGCACTTTGTGAGATCTAAAAACCTCCCCTTTTCCACTGAAGATGTCAGGAAGGTTTGTACTTCTTGCAAGATTTGTGCAGAGGTAAAGCCAAGATTCTATAGACCTCAAGAAGGAACACTCATCAAGGCTACTCAGCCTATGGAGAGGTTAAGCATCGACTTCAAAGGACCTCTCCCAACCGCCTCACGTAATTCCTATATACTTACTGTTGTAGATGAATACTCCCATTTCCCCTTTGCTTTTCCATGTCCCAATATGAATACGACAACTGTGATCAAATGCCTGGAACAGGTATTTAGCCTATGTGGGATGCCTAATTACATTCATTCTGATCTAGGAACATCGTTCATGTCCAAGGATCTTAAAACCTACCTCTTACAAAAAGGAGTTGCTACGAGTCGAACTACCCCATATCACCCTATCGGCAATGGACAAGTGGAACAGCTCAACGGTATTATATGGAAGGCAATCCAGCTGGCCCTGAAGTCGCGGGACCTACCCGAGCATCATTGGGAATTGGTACTTACTGATGTACTGCACTCTCTTAGATCCCTTCTGTCTACATCTACAAATGTCACACCCCACGAATGTTTCTTTGGTTTTCCATGTCGTTCTTCCTCTGGAAGCTCTCTACCTTCATGGCTAATGACACCAGGTCCAGTATTACTGAGAAGATTCGTTAGGGCAAACAAAAATGAACCTTTGGTTGATCAAGTCGAACTTCTGGATGTTAATCCAACTTATGCTAATATTAGACATCAGGATGGGCGGGAGTCAACAGTTTCTGTCCGCGACTTGGCTCCTTATCCCAAAAGACAGGTCAACTACTCTCCTGCTGGAAATCTGGAACCATCTTCTACCTCGTCACCAGAGGCTGTACATACTACCATATTCCCTGACGTTCCAGAGAACACTGAACTTCATCAAGAAGCTGACGTAGAGGTGAATGCATCAACACCTCTAGTACGGAGGTCAACCCGTGTGTCTAAGGCTCCGGACAGATACCTATAGAATACCTTGTCTTTTTCTTTTTAGGAGGGGAGTGTGTCATATTTTGTCATTGAACTTCGAATCGTTTGTTTGTTTGCGCGTCATACTCTGTCTGTCTGGCTACGTCGTTTGTTTTGGTTGCGCGTCATACTGGGTGAACTGTAGAGGAAGCTGACTAGCTACGTTGTCGCATTCTGTCTGGGACCGGTTAGAGAAACAGTCGTGACTCTCCTCGTAAGTTGCTTCCTTCCCTTACTTGTTCAATTATGTGGTCTACTCATATGATGAGTCCTGTATGTTCATTATATATGTATATATTGTGTAAACTATATATTGTAATGTATTTCCAGGTGTTCTAGTTGATTAAAGCTTGGGAGTAGCTACCAAGTCTTATTATTATGACAGGTGCCAAGGTATCCACCACATAAAACTAGTTTTTGTGCTCCAGTAGAGCACCCGATTCATGTTAATTCAAATAAAATCTATTACTTTATCAGCTGCATTAAACCTATGCTAGATCTTTAAACATCACTCAATTCATAAAATAATTTATCAATCTTCATCTTACCACCTTTACTTTTATTATCATTTGTCCATCTGCACCTTGTACTTTTTCCTCTCACACTATCTTCCTTTTACATCTTTTTTTTTCTTCAAAATTCTGTTAGAGGTATTGGCTGCATGTTATTGTGGCAGAGTAGCATGCAGTTGATACTTTAGGGTCTATATGGGGCACCCCTACGGACCAGAGCCACACATCATTTTGTCTGTGATAGAGGAAAACTCTGTTCATAGAGAAATTATGACACTTTTATACTACGACTATCCCTCCATTATGCTGTCCCCCAACCCCTTGTTACTGTCCTGTACCATTTCTCTGAATATTCATTTCCTTTTTTTGCCTACCCTGTGGTGGGGGAAGAGAATACTACCACCAAGTCTTTTCACTTGAGTCATAAAAGGCGACAAAAAATGGGACGGGGGAGGGATTAGGAGTCCTACTACCTCTAGCCCCAAAAGGGGACATTCCTAAAAAAAAAAAAAAAAAAAAAGTAAAGGCAAGAGGGTCTGGGGGAGTTTTCCAACCAGTACCCTAAGGTTTGGGTCTTTTAATGTGCATGGATGTGGTACAGATGAGAGTAAAAGAGAAGAGATAGGCAATATGTTTGTGAGAAGAAAGATGGATGTGCTGGTTTTGAGTGAAACTAAAATGAAAGGAAAGGGCAACTGTGAGTTTGGGAGTGTAGCTGGGAGGTACTCGGGTGAAGAGGGGACGAGGGAGAGAAGGGGTGGCTATACTAGTAAGTGAAAAGATAAGTAAGCGGGTAGTGGAGTGGAAGGAGGTTTCATCAAGGTTGATGTGGATGAAGGTGAAGCTAGGAAGGGAGATGTGGGTTTTTGTAAGTGCATATGGGCCTGGTACTGAGAAGAGCATAGAGGAAAGGGAGGCTTTTTGGGTATATATAAATGAGTGCATAGAGGGATTAGGAAGAAATGTCAATGTAGTTGTATTGGGAGACCTTAATGTTAGGGTAGGAAATGAACCAATAGACGGAGTGATTGGAAAGTATGGAATTCCAGGTAAAAATTGTAGTGGAGAAATGATGGTGGAGATATGTCTTGAGAGTTGATGATAGCAAATGCAGTGTTTAGGAAGAAAGTCAAGCATAAGTACACATGGGAGAGGGTGGTGGATGGAAGGGTGGCAGATAGAACGTTAATGGACTATATAATGGTGACCAGGAGTATGGTAGGAAGAGTTAAGGGGGTTGCCTCTCATTTCGGTGAAAAATATTCGATTTTGTCAAACTTCGTGTGTGGACTGGTGTGGTGTCCCTGAACACCGCGGGACTGGTTTCCAGACATATAACGCCACCCTTCTCAGGTAATGGCGGGTTTAAAGGGCCAGAGATTTAAAGGTCCGCCCGTCAGCCACGCCCCTTTCTTTGCTATGGTTTTTCCTTGTATTTTGTCTTTTTTTTTTTTTTTTGAGAATTTTATACTCTGATATTGTTGTACGATAGGTTAGGCAGCAGTCACCACACTCAGTGCGATCGAAAAAGGGTTCAGCGTATGCGTGCATCATTTCTCCACGTGCTATCCTGTTTTAAAAATTTCTTGTTTATAAATTCACTACTCCATAACTAAATATGTCAGATGTGATAGTTGCCGAAGTATTTTGCTCCATTCTGAACCTGAGAAGTGCAAGAATACTCACCTTAGCAAAGGGATTGTAATGCATGTGTACCATTCATTATGTGAAGGATATGGAAGGTTAGGATTGTCACGATTCTCAGCTGGCATGGGTAGAAAAGAAATGTAATGAACATCTGCTGCTTACTTCCCAGAAATGGTCAAAGGATTATGTAAGTAGATATGTGCATTTGATACTCTTTGGAGGCACTTTTATGGAGTAGTGAATATATAAACATAAACATGCTATTTTCTCAAAACTAGTTTTTTTGCACAAAAGTAACTATAACTTCGTGTGTAAATAAGCAATTTTGATCATTCTTGTTGGAAAA
The DNA here is from genome assembly GCF_046742065.1 of Oratosquilla oratoria. NCBI lineage: Eukaryota > Metazoa > Arthropoda > Malacostraca > Stomatopoda > Squillidae > Oratosquilla > Oratosquilla oratoria. Next base: position 53,115,253 of record NC_134790.1, on the reverse strand, counting down.
TGATCGTGATACTTATATCTAACAAAACTAATAAATTCATTCTTAACCTACTTGATATATATTTTTGACAATTTTTCAAAGTTGATTTTTTTTTTTTTTTTTTAATTTGCTGTAAGGCTGACTTTCTTTTTCACTTATAATTACGAGTATACTAGTTTAGGTACATCTGGATGTCTACTAACTGTACACCAAAGGAAATCATTATTCTCCCCATACTTTTGGAAAAATAAACGTTATTTAAAAAATAACTCAAAATTGCAAGTAAATCGTCTGTTGTGTAAAAATTTCTTAATGGATTTCAATGAAATTTCTGTCACAGATGCATCCCATTTCCCTGCACATTGTGTTAAATTTCCATTGTCTTACATAAAAAAATAAGGTTGGGAGGACCAGAAATGCATAATCCGATCGAGCGAATCACCGAAATGAGATGTACGTGTTCTAAGGGGAGAGAGTGGGGGAATATCAGATCATTTTCTGGTGGAAGGTAAATTGAGAGTGGAGAATAGGTGGAGAAAGAGGAAAAGGGCAGAAGGTAGGGAGGTAGAGTTAACTGCTTAAATGAGAGAAAAAACAAAAACAAAGGAGAATGCATATAAGAAGCTGAGAGATGAGTGGGAGGGAGTAGAGGATAGAGTAGAACTAGGAGTGGAGGAGGAATGGGGATGGTTCAAGGAGGGAGTCATAAGGTGTGCAAAGATGGTGTGTGGAACAAGGAAGGCGGGAGGAAATAGAAGGAAGGGTACTGATAGTGAGTGGTGGGATGAGGAAGCAAAGAAAGGTGTAGAAGAGAAGAAGCAGGCATTCATAGATTGGCTACAAATTAGGATGAGGGAATTGTATGAGAGGTACAAAGTAAAGAGAAGGGAAGTTAAGCATAACATAAAGGAAGCAAAGAGGAGAGCAGATGTGAAATGGGGTAAGAGTATGACAGAAAATTTTGATGTTTTGGAAGGAAATTAAAAGAGAAAGAGGAGGCAAATCATGTACAAACATACATACATATACCATAGGATTTTTCCCCTACACAGAGGGTAGCCAAAAAGAAAAAGCCATAGTAACCACTCCCACCCATTCCATTTCCTGTATATTCCACTCCCCTCCACCTTCCTCCCCCACCCTCTATCTCGGCACCTCCTGGATGACAGGTCATTCCTGCATCCTGTCCACTGACCTGGGTCAGAAGCAGTGTCACAAGACACAGCACATCCACAGCAAGGCCGCTTCATAAATTCGGCGACCCCCCTCTCCGTCCTCTCAGGCAGAAAAGGAGAAGACAGGGAGAAGACAGGAAGAAATCCCTTCGGGCTGCATCATATTCTTTCTCATACATACTTCCTCACCCCCCATCCCCCACCCACTCCCCCTCATGCATCACGGCATCATCCATACACAACCCCTCTCCATTCACCCCTATCTTCTATCCTCTCCCATCCTTCCTCTCTTTTGTAATGCCCCTTTCACCCCATCCATCCATCTCATCCTAGGACGCCCCCTCATATTCACTCCTACCACACTTCATTTACTAATCTTTCTTCATTCATTCTTTCCATGTGTCCAAACCATCCCAATACTCTTTCATCAACCCTATCTCCCAGTTCCCTTTCCACCCCTGTTCTCCTCACCTCCTCATTTCTCACTCTATCTAGCCTAGTAACCCCTATCATACTTCTCAGACATTTCATCTCAAACACATTCAAATTCCTTCTCTCTTCCTCTCTCATGTTCCATGTTTCTGCTCCATACAATGCTGTTGGCACAATCACTCCTTCATATAACCTCCTCTTAGCATCCATTCCCAGATGTTTATTTCTCATTACACTTTTTAATCCACCAAGGCATTTACTCGCTTCTCTCAATCTACATTCTATCTCCACCCCCACTCCTCCCTTTCCAGCCACATTTGCACCCAAATATCTAAAACTATTCACTTCCTCCAGTTTCTCACCCTTAACCTCTTCACTCTGGGGCACATCGCATGTCTGGCAGCATTAGCTGCCCGACGTGCGATGTTGCTTCATAATAATCGCATTATAAAAAATAGTCAGTGCTCAATCGTTCGTTCTCTTTCACCCGTGTATTTTGATAACCATAGAAAATTGATGAAGGCAGTTTAGAGAGAATGGAAATTACATAGGTACGACTACAGTAAATATAATCAAGATGGCGACGTCGGCATCATCGAGTACCCACTTGCTCCTCATACCGCCTATGTTGGCATCACCGTATGGAAGAGGTTAAGGGGGCCGTCGCGATGAATTTCCGAAAAAAATTGAAATATTCGAAAAAAAAAATCCCTGTCATCTTGTGGCCTTTGGCAAGCCAGTCCTGAAATATTTCAGCGAAATACCAAAAAATAAAGGAGTTATGGCTATTTTTCTGAGCCCCCCCCCCCCACTTCCCAGTACACCTTCGCTGCATATATGTTCGACTAAGTTATTTCATCGCACTAAAAATGGCTCAAATGCGATGTATTTTGTTATTCACTAATATAGACTAGCTAGAAACTTGTCCTACACATGGGGATAGCACTTCGCACTCATGAGTAAACTGAGAGAATTATTGTGAGTAGGCAGAGAAAGCGAATTGTCGCTCCTTGGAGAACTTTTATTTACTTTTATTTGAAGCTATAATCATTTCAAGAATGCCTAAACATTCGAAGAAGAAACGTGCGTTTCATGAAAGCTAAGAAACTGAATCAAATTATTGAGAAAGAGTGTACTTCTGCCTTGGTTATTACTGGAGATGACTCATAGCAGTGCTACTGGGCGCACCCAGGCTTGGCTACGCTGACTGCGCGATATCGCACTCCTCTACCCCTCCATATCCCCTTTTCTCAAATGATGTCACCGCAAACATCGAGCATGCGTGATGTACCATCACGTGCCTCTCCAAATGAAACGCTCCGAGTGCTTTTCGTCACAAGAGCGACTGTTATTGATCATAACTTTGGAAGGACACATAATCTTTCTCACTTGGTTGGAGTCAATCCCATCATTACAAAAGCATTTGAGGAACAAGACAAAGACAGAACAGAAAGGGACACCAAAGACCAGAAAGAGGAAGAGAAAACTATCATTCAGCTCCGATTTCCAGCCGAGAGCTTTCTAGTACGTGAACCTGGCGACAATGAGGGAGGTGGTGCCTCCTGAAACCCTCACCTTCTGAGCTGCTAATACCTCGTAAAAGGGGGGACCAGGTACCAGCTACACTTTATAATAACATGTGAATGACATAGAATGCATGAAGATTGTCGCAGAGAAAAAAAATCTAAATAAAATATATAAAAAATGCAGGGAAATGTATTTTGAACTTCATACGTATATATACCAAGGTTTTTTTCCCCCTTACAAGGGAGGTAGCCAAAAAGGAAAAGGCATAAAATCATTCCCACCCATTCCATCCCTAAATACACTCTACACCCCTCCACCCTCCCTCTCATCTTAGCACCTCCTGGAATGACGGGTCATCCCTGCACCTTGTCCACTGCCCTGGGTCAGAAGCAGTGTCGCAAGACACAGCACATCCACAGCAAGGCCGCTTCATTAAATCGGCGACCCCCCCTCTCCGTCCCCCCCATGCATAAAAGGAGATGGGGAGAAATCCCTTCGGGTTGCGTCAAATTTTGCTCACACATACTACCTCACCCCCCATCCCCCCACCCATTCCACCTCATGCATCACAGCATCATCTATATACAACCATTCTCCATTCACCCCTATCTTCTGTCCTCTTCCGTCCTTCCTCAACAGACATTCCCCTCTTCCCCAAAGCCCTTTTCACCCCATCCATCCACCTCATCCTAGGACGTCCCCTCATGTTCACTCCCTCCACATCTGCCTTCCATACCTCTTTTACTAGTCTTTCTTCACTTATTTTTTCCATGTGTCCAAACCATCCTAATACTCTTTCATCAACCCTATCTCCCAACTCCCTTTCCACCCCTGTTCTCCTCCTCCTCCTCATTTCTCACTCTATCTAGCCTAGTAACCCCCATCATGCTTCTCAGACACCTCATCTCAAACACTTTCAAACTCCTTCTCTCTTCCTCTCTTATGTTCCATGTTTCTGCCCCATACAGTGCTGTTGGCACAATCACTCCTTCATACAGTCTTCTCTTAGCATCCATTCCCAAATGTCTATTCCTCATTACACTCTTTAATCCACCAAGGCATTTACTCGCTTCTCTCAATCTACATTCTACCTCCACCTTCACTCCACCTTTTCCTGCCACATTTGCACCCAAGTATCTAAAACTATCCACTTCCTCCAGTCGCTCTCCCTTAATGCTCACTTCAAGTCTACTGCCACTTTCACCCCTTGTACATCTCATCACCTTACTTTTACCCACATTTATCTTTAGCTTTCTTCTATCACATACTCTCCTAAACTCTGTCACCAACTTGTAAAGAGGAACTATACAGGCACTCCTCCAGTCCTCCGGCACTCTACCCTCTCTCCAGCAAACATTAAACATCCTCACCAGCCAGTCCACCATCACTGTACCTCCTTTTTTTTTAGACATTCTGCATGGCATCCATCCAGACCAGGTGCCTTACCTGCCTTCATCATCTTAACAACTGCCTTCACTTCATCCTTCCTTATTTCTCCATTTTCCTCACTCATCACTCTCATTTTCTTAGCATTTCCCACTGCAGCTATCTTTCCCTCCCTATCCTCCTTCACATTTAGCAACTCCCTAAAATATTCTGCCCATCTTCCTCTTACTGCCTTCTCTTCCATTATCATCTCTCCACCTGCACCTTTCACCTTTTCTTCTCTACTTGATTTGCCTCCTCTTCCTCTCTTAATTTCTTTCCAAAACATCTTTTTATTATTTTCAAAATTTTCTGTCATACTCTTACCCTATTTCACATCTGCTCTCCTCTTTGCCTCCTTTACCTTTTGCTTTACTTCTCTTTTCTTTTCTTTGTACCTCTCAAATGACTCCCTCGTCCTATTTTGTAACCAATCTGTGAAAGCTCGCTTCTTCTCTTCTACAACCTTCTTTGTTTCCTCATCCCACCATTCACTACCCTTCCTTCTATTTCCTCCTGTCCTTCTTGTTCCACACACCATCCTTGCACACTTTGTGACTCTCTCCTTGAACCATCCCCATTCCTCCTCCACACCTAGCTCTACTCTATCCTTCACTCCCTCCCACTCCTCCTTCAGTTTCTTTTTGTACTCCTCCTTTTCATTCAAAGAGTTCACTCCAAGTACCTCCCTACCTTTTGTCCTTTTCCTCTTTCTCCATCTATCCTCCACTCTCAACTTACCTTCCACCAAAAAATTATCCGATATTCCCCAACCCTCTCCCCTTAGCACATGTATATCCTTAACTCTTTCTATCATAATCCTATTCACCACTACATAATCCATTAATGCTCTATCTACCACCCTTCCATCCACCACCCTCTCCCATGTGTACTTATGCTTGACTTTGTTCTTAAACACTGTATTTGCTCTCATCAACTCTCTTTCTAGACACATTTCCAACATCAACTCTAGACTACGATTCTTTCCTGGAATTCCACATTTCCCAACCACTCCATCAATTGGACCATTTCCGACCCTAGAATTAAGGTCTTCCAGTACTATTACATTGATATTTCTCCCTAAATCCTCTATGCACTCATTTAAATCTATCCAAAAGGCCTCCCTTTCTTCTACACTCTTTTCACTGCCAGGCCCATATGCACTTACAAAGACCCACATCTCCTTTCCCAGTTTCACCTTCATCCACATTATCCTTGAGGAAACCTCCTTCCACTCCACTACACGTTTACCTATCTCTTCACTTACTAGAATAGCCACCCCTTCTCTCCCTCGCCCTCTCTTCACTCCTGATAACCTCCCACTTACACTCCCAAAATTATACTCACCCTTCCCTTTCAACTTACAAAACACTCAACAGCATCACACTATCCAACACTAACACTACACGCTCTCACGCTGCAATAATCACAACAACAGATAATCTACCCTCAAACAGACAACAAGCAAACGCACTCATACGTCATTTTGCACAGACGAGCCATCTTACATCTCACCCTGACGACCGACGCACCATTCGACGTAAGAAAGACTTTCCCACAGACTCAGACTATACACCCTTCATAGACAGTCAGACAAAACTCATATTACATAGTCTCAAGCACTCATCTGCCTGTGGCCCTGATAACATAAGCAACATACACCTAAAACACATTGGACCACAAGGTATACACGCACTCACAAACATTGCAAACTACAGCTATTCACACAACACAATACCCGACATCTGGAAACATGGTAAAATAATCACCATTCCAAAACCGAACAAAGACCCAACAATCCCAACATCGCACCGCCCAATCACACTTCTCTGCACCCCCTCTAAAGTCATTGAACGCCTAATACTTAAACTTGTCACACCATATATTCCCCTTGCTGACTCACAACACGGTTTTAGGCCACTACACTCCACAAACACTCTTCTGACAAAACTCACACAAAGAATTTTAGATGGCATCAATTCAGATAGGCCCCACCACAGAACACTTCTTATAACATTGGACATTAGTAAAGCTTTTGATGCTATCCCCCGCCACAACCTAACAAATAAAATTTATAACACAGACATGCACAATAACACCAAAAGATGGCTGGCCAATTATCTGGCAGGCAGGAATGCTCATGTGTCATATAATGGCCAATCATCGCACATCAGAAACATTAAGAACGGAGTACCACAGGGCTCGGTTCTATCCCCCACATTATTTAATCTATACATGCATGACTTACCCACGCCAGACACCTCAGAAATACAAATCTCTTCCTACGCAGACGACATAACAATCACATGCACACATCGTAACACAGACAAAACTGCAGAAATAATCCAGCCTTACCTTGACACACTCAACACATGGTTCATCACAAACAGACTCAAAATAGCTCCAACCAAATCTACAGCAACACTTCTCACCAACTGGACAAAAGAACACAAATACATACCTCATCTCTACATCAACAACACTCTAATACCACACACAAACACACCGAAAATTCTTGGTGTAACATACGATACATCCATGTCTTTCAAACAACACCTCACAAACATAAAAAACAAATGCACACCTAGACTTAACGCACTTAAGTCAATCACTGGAACAACATTTGGACAAAACAAAGAAACTAATATAACAATATACAAACAATGCATACGCTCAGTGATGAATTATGCGAGTCCTGCATGGGCTCCTAATCTCAGTGAGACACACCACAACACCCTTCAAATCATACAAAACAAAGCCCTAAAAACAATTACAGGCTGCACAAATACATCACCTACAGACCATTTACACCATGAAACAAAAGTCCTCAAAGTCAAGGACCACCTCGACATGAGAGGCACACAAACACTTGCTGCAGCCACCACAAACACATCACACCCGCTACACTACATAGCAGAACACCCACACACACCAAGAAACATTAAAACTACACCCAAAGACCTTTATTACACACAGATACTCTCTTCTCTTCCTCCACAACCACCAAATACCAGCCTCCGGAAACATATTCATAATCATATCACTCACCGCTCCATTAACACACTGAAAGACAACACACTGCTGCATGCCAGACCCCCTGATATCGACCCTTCTGAATCCTCTCTCCCACGTAAGGACAGAGTCCACTTGGCCAGACTGCGATGCGGTCACCACCCAGCACTTCTAAGCTACCAGAAGAGGCTGGACGACCGTGTCGTGAACAGCTGCCCAGGATGTAACACTTCACCCCATACCATACAACACATAATGGAAGACTGCATTATACACAATCATACACGCAAACAACACAACATACACTCTATAAAGGATTTGTGGGAAAACCCAGTTTCGGCTGTGGCCTTCCTTGGGGAGACGGGACTGCTCGGATAGACAGTCTAGGGAACGACAACAACAACAACAACTTAGTTTCACTCAAAGCCAACACATCCATCTTTCTTCTCACAAACATACTACCTATCTCTTCCCTTTTACTCTCATCTGTACCACATCCACGCACATTAAAATACCCAAACCTTAGGGTGCTGGTCGGAAAATTCCCAGACCCTCTTATGCCTTTACTTTTTCTTTTAGGAATGTCCCCTGTGGGGCTACAAGGAGAAGGATGCCTAGTCCCAATCCCCGTCCCTTTCTTCTCGCCTCTTACGATCCAAGTGGGAATACTTGGTGGCACTATTCTTTTCCCCCACCACAGAAAAAGAATACTCAGAGAAATGGTACAGGACAGCAACAAGGGGTTGGGGGACAGCAGAACGGAGGGACTGTCGTAGTATAAAAGTGACATAATTTCTCTATGAACAGAGTTTTCCTCTATCATAGACAAAATAATGTGTGACTCTGGTCCATAGGGGTGCCCCATATAGACCCTAAAGTATCAATTGCATGCTACTTTGCAACACTAACAAGCAGCCAATACCCCGTAACTACTTTGCCGATTTTAATGGGGTTTGGATCATTTGAAAGCTGAATAAATTTGCAAACTTTTTATCGTGGGGTTTTTAATTTTTTGTGATAGAGTCGACATATTGTATTAAAAAAAAAGAATGACATTAAAAAAAAAAAAAATTCTTTCTCCTAAACTAAGAGGAAATTCCAAAAACTGTACGATTGTTTTTTAGGTATTGCTATAGAGCATTTGTGGTATTTTTTTCAGCATGCTCAGTCAATGGATAAATGAGATAGAAAATTTGTAATTGGTCAAAAAACGTTTTTTTATTAATAACTTCATTGTTTTTCAACCAAATTATATGAAAATTGGTGGTGAACATCTCAGTATATGTATATATAACACATTAAATTCGCGAAATTCCGATCATAATTAACGAAGTTCGTTTTCGAGCGCAACGGCCCCCTTAATGCTCACTTCCAGCTTGCTGTCACTCTTTCCCCTTGTACATCTCATTACCTTACTTTGGCCCACATTTATCTTCAGCTTCCTTCTTTCACACACCTTCTCAAACTCTGTCACTAACTTCCTCAATCCCTCCTCTGATCCTGCTACAAGCGCAGTGTCGTCAGCAAATAACTGGCTCACCTCCCACTTTTCTCCATTTTCTTTAATCATCTCCAACCCCTGACCCACTACCCTTGCATTCACCTCTCTCACCACCCCATCCATGTAAAGATTGAACAGCCAGGGCAACATAACACATCCCTGACGAAGTCTCACCTTTACCTCAAACCATTCACTGTCTCCATTTCTAATTATAAAACAAGCTCTACTCTCGTAAAAACTCGACTGCTCTTAACAGCTTTCCTCCTATTCCATATATCTGCAGTACCTCCCACAGTGCCTTCCTGTCTACCCTGTCATAAGCCTTTTCCAGATCAATAGAAGCCAAAAAAACATCCTTACCTTTTCATATAGCTTTCTCACATATCTGTCTTACCACAAAAATCTGATCTACACAACTCCTATCTGTCCTAAACCCACACTGTTTCTCACCAATTACTCCCTCTGTTCCTCTCCTAATCCTCTCAATCAAGACCCTCCCATAAGCCTTCCCAACTACACTCAACAAGCTGTTCCCTCTGAAACTACTACATTCTATTGGAAAAGGATGTTTTCCTTATCCAAACGAATAATTCTTACTTTAGTTAAACTAATTCAAAATGAGAAAGTTCAATCTTAACTTCTTCTTGAATTTCAGATGTAATTTATAGAAAAGGCGGATTTTCGAGAGACCGGTTTTAACTCGGCCGAGTTATACTTACGTCCCTTTCGCCTTATTAAGTTTATCCGTTATTTTCAATTGTAACGTAATCTTATGCTTTAAAGAGAGGTTTCTCTTTACAGTTGGGAGTAAATGTTCCTCCGAAATTGATTTTCTGTAGTTTCAGTTGACACAAATTCTAAGCGTCTTGACTTCACGAAAACAAGTATTTGAATGAACTGGCCGCAGGCCACACGCAATATCTATAATTTTCGCGACCATTGTTTACTTTTCACCGACCAGAATTTTCGGTATTTATTTCAAATGTTTAAATTTTTCAATAGACTACAAATTATCAGTAGCAATTGATCATTAACATTATTAATTATTCAGATTTTATCCAATAATTTAAATATACATATCTATTACTTTAATGAAATTAAACTTCTAGAGTTCAATAAACGAGTTCAATATGACGTCACCTTTTACGTAATTTCTAATAATTCACACTTGGCCCCTTTTCCCTTGTAAAGCAGGACTATACAGGTACTCCTCCAGTCCTCTGGCACTCTACCCTCTCTTAACCTCTTCACTCTGGGGCACATCACATGTCTGGCAGCATTAGCTGCCCGACGTGCGATGTTGCGTCATAATAATCGCATTATAAAAAATAAAGTCAGTGCTCAATCGTTCGTTCTCTTTCACCCGTGTATTTTGATAACCATAGAAAATTGATGAAGGCGGTTTAGAGAGAATGGAAATTACATAGGTACGACTACAATAAATATAAACAAGATGCTGACGTCGGCATCATCGAGTACCCACTTGCTCCTCATGCCGCCTACGTAGGCGTCACCGTATGGAAGTGGTTAAACAAACATTAAACAACCTCACCAGCCAGTCCACCATAACTGTACCTCCTTTCTTCAGACATTCTGCATGGCATCCATCCAGACCAGACGGGAGGCCGGCGTGAATCACGGTGACGTAGGGGGACAAAATGTACAAAAGAGATCGGATGACCGTGATCGACCAGATGTCCGTGATGGGGGAAATGCTAATGTTAATTTTGATGCGAGAAATGTTAATGAGGCATTGAATGTCAATGAAAGACCAAATAATAATATAGAGCAAGGTATAAATAAAAAACAAAATGATAATGTAAGACATTATATTGAAACTCAAAATGTGTCAAAAAGTAATAATCACGAGTTTCTTAAAACCATATACTTTAATGCTCATAGTATTAGGAACAAATTTCAAGAAATACAGGCGTATGTCAAAAGCGAAAATCTCAATATGATAGGAATAACTGAGACATGGTTCAATGGTACAGAGTTTGAAGCTGAATTTAATATTGCGGGATTTAAACACTTTCATCAGGATACAAACCACAAGAAAGGTGGGGGTGTTCTGTTGTATGTTAAAAACAATGTTCATGCTTGTGTTTTAGAGAAAGTGAAACAGGATGCATATGATAGTTTGTGGGTTGAGTTAACCCAAACAAATGGACAAAAAATGAATATGGGTGTTATAGGCCAAAGACATTATCATTAGCAGATGACAAACTGTTATTTCAAGAACTGTCTAGTTTCTGCAACCGGGATTTATTGATAATGGGTGATTTCAATTTTACTGACATTGATTGGATGACCCTTGAACATGGCCATATAGGTAGTCGCTTGATTGATTTTCTTGGTGACAATTACTTAATTCAGCATGTAAAAGAGCCCACAAGATATGGAAACTTACTCGATCTATTGATCACTAGCCGCGAAAGCATGGTAACTGATGTAGAAGTCAGTGAATCTGTTGCAAATAGCGATCACAACTTACTTAGATTCAAACTCCTAAACAATTTTAGAACAGATACTTGCGTTTCTAAAATACCCGATTTCAGTAAAGCTCAGTTCATAGGACTACGTCAGGAGCTTCAGCTTACAGATTGGGAGGCAAAATTAAACGAAAGACCTGTAGATCAGATGTGGGAAATATTTCAAAATACGCTCACTAAGATGATTCAAACTTACATTCCTTTTAAGGACAGACGTCCCCCAAATCAGGCTCGCCTAAAATGGCTCGACAAAGAAACTGAAAAAGTATTGCTAAAAAGAGACAGGCTTATAAGAAATATAAGTGCTCGGGTGCATCTATGACTATGAAAGTTATGTATCAATACAGAGAGATTTAAAAAAGACAATGAGAAAAAGAAAACGACAATACGAAATGAACATCGTTGATAAATCCAAAGAGAATCCCAAAGAATTCTATAGTTACATTAGAGATAAAAAGGTTGTTAGGAATCACATTGGTCCACTATTATCTGCTGACGGTCAACTTGAATATTCAAATGAAGGAATGTGTAATATCTTAAACAATTATTTTAGCTCGGTATTCGTAAACGAAACACCTCAAAGTGAATTCCAAACTGAAACCTGTGAAAAGTCTAGGGTAAACTTACTACCTGTAAATATAACAAAAGAAAAAATTAAAACACCAGGGCCTGACGGTTGGCATCCAAGAATCTTAAAGGAAATGAAAAACGAGATTGTTGTTCCATTAGAAATTATTTTCAAGAAATCCATCATATCCGGAGATGTCCCAAGAGAATGGAAGCTAGCTAACGTTACTCCCATATTCAAAAAAGTGACAAAAAGAAGCCAAATAACTGTAGGCCTATAAGTTTGTCTTCAATCGTAGGAAAAATAATGGAAACTATCATCAGAGATGCTATCGAACATCATTTAGAAAGTAACCGTTTGATGATAGCCAGCATGGTTTCAGACGGAAACGTTCTTGCGTGACTAACTTACTTGAATTCTACAACACAGATATCTCGAATTATGACAAAAGAAACAATATAGATTTAATATATCTAGACTTTGTAAAAGCTTTTGATACCGTCCCACACGAAAGACTACTTACTAAATTAGCTTTACACAGAATAAGTGGTAGCCTATTAGGTTGGACTAGTAATTGGTTGAATGTTCGAAAACAGAGAGTTGTTTTAAATGGAAAAACTTCTAGATGGAAAAATGTTACAAGTGGAGTTCCTCAGGGTTCCGTTCTTGGACCACTTCTATTCATAGTATATATAAATGATATAGACCATGGACTAAAATCTACTGTTTCCAAATTTGCTTATGATACAAAACTGTGCGGAGTGGCAAATGATCACTCAAACCAATTAGATATTCAAGAAGATTTAGAGCAATTACAGCAATGGTCTGAAAAGTGGCTAATGAAATTTAACACAAGTAAATGCAAGGTAATGCACATGGGTAAAAATAACAGTAAGTACGATTACAAGTTATTTGGAAAGTCGTTAACAAAAGTGGATAGTGAAAAAGATATCAGCGTAATTATCAGTAACGACCTCAAATCATCCAAGCAGTGTATTTCAGCCTCTGAGAAAGCAAATAAGATTCTAGGACTGATTGCACAATATTTTGATTTCAAAAGTCCATCACTCATTAACAAGCTATATAAATCGTTAGTTCATCCACATTTGGAATATGCTGTTTCCGTATGGTCACCGAATCTCATTAAAGACATTGACAGACTGGAAAAAGTACAACGGCGAGCAACAAAACTGATTCCAAATATCAAAAATAAATCATACGAAAATCGACTATAACATATGAATCTGTTTTCCCTAAAAAAGCGTAGACTCAGAGGTGACTTGATACAGGTCTTTAAGATTTTAAAGGGAATTGACAACATCAAAAGTGACAAAATTTTCACATTGAATGAGAATCAGACAAGAAACAATGGTCTCAAACTGTCCGGATATAGATTCAATTTGGAAGTGGGTAGAAACAACTTTGCCAACCGTGTAGTTAATGAATGGAATAAACTTCCTGCACAGGTAGTGCAATGTAGTTCAGTTCGAAGCTTTAAGAATCATTTAGATAAACACCTAAGCAAGATGCTGTAATGATTATAATTTATTTTATATTATTTGTTTTTGTTTTGTTGTCATTTGTCTGTCTGATTTTCATTTATTATTAGTTATATGTCAATTTTTTATTATTTACTATTTACCTGTTTGTTTATTATTTGACTATACCTATGCATTTATTTATGTATTTTATTTGTTATTTACAACATTATAGTTTTTATTTATTATTTTATTATTATTATGATTTTTTTCGCATCCGACCTAGATATGGACCAAAAGGTCTCCTGTCGGCATGCTCCGCCTTTGTAATCCTTTGTAGGTGCCTTACCTGCTCTCATCATCTTAACAGCTGCTTTCACTTCATCCTTCCCTATTTCCTCCATTTTCCTCACTCATCACTCATTTTCTTGGCGCTTCCCACTGCAACCACCTTTTCCTCCCTATCCTCTTTCACATTTAGTAACTCCCTAAAATACTCTGCCCACCTTCCTCTCACTGCCTTCTCTTCCATTATCATCTCTCCATCTGCACCTTTTACCTTTTCTTCTCTACTTGATTCGCCTCCTCTTTCTCTTTTAATTTCCTTCCAAAACATCATTTTATTACTTTCAAAATTTTGTCATACTCTTACCCCATTTCACATCTGCTCTCCTCTTTGCTTCCTTTATCTTATGCTTAACTTCCTTTCTCTTTACTTTGTACCTCTCATAATCTTCCCTCATCCTAATCTGTAGCCAATCTATGAATGCCTGCTTCTTCTCTTCTACACCTTTCTTTGCTTCCTCATCCCACCACTCACTACCCTTCTTTCTATTTCCTCCCGCCCTCCTTGTTCCACACACCATCTTTGCACACCTTATGACTCCCTCCTTGAACCATTCCCATTCCTCCTCCACTCCTAGTTCTAATCTATCCTTTACTCCCTCCCACTCCTCTTTCAGCTTCTTATACTCGTTCTCCTTTTTTTTCTCATTCAAGCAGTTCACTCTAAGTACCTCCCTACCTTCTGCCCTTTTCCTCTTTCTCCACTTATTCTCCACTCTCAATTTACCTTCCACCAGAAAATGATCTGATATTCCCCCACTCTCTCCCCTTAGAACACGTACATACTTAACTCTTCCTACCATACTCCTGGTCACCACTATAGAGTCCATTAATGCTCTATCTGCCACCCTTCAATCCACCACCCTCTCCCATGTGTACTTATGCTTGACTTTCTTCCTAAACACTGTATTTGCTATCCTCAAGACACATCTCCACCATCATTTCTCCACTACGATTTTTACCTCGAGCTCCATACTTCCCAATCACTCTGTCTATTGGTTCATTTCCTACCCTAGCATTAAGGTCTCCCAATACAACTACATTGACATTTCTCCCTAATCCATCTATGGACTCATTTATATCTACCCAAAAAGCCTCCCATTCCTCTATGCTTTTCTCACTACCAGGTCCATATACACTTACAAAAACACACATCTCCCCTTCCTAGCTTCACCTTCATCCACATCAACCTTGATGACACCTCCTTCCACTCCACTACCCGCTTTCTTATCTCTTCACTTACTAGTATATCCACCCCTTCTCTCCCTCGTCCCCTCTTCACTCCTGAGTACCTCCAAGCTACACTCCCAAACTCACAGTTCCCCTTTCCTTTCATTTTAGTTTCACTCAAAGCCAGAACATCCATCTTTCTTCTGATAAACATACTGCCTATCTCTTCCCTTTTACTCTCATCTGTACCATATCCACGCACATTAAAAGACCCAAACCTTAGGGTACTGGTTGGAAAAGTCCCAGACCCTCTTATGCCTTTTTTTTTTTTTTTTTTTTTTTTTTAGGAATGTCCCCTTTTGGGGCTAGAGGTAGTAGGACTCCTAATCCCATCCCCCATCCTGTTTTTTGTTGCCTTTTATGACTCAAGTAGAAAGACTTAGTGGTAGCATTCTCTTCCCCCACCACAGGGTAGGTGAAAAAAGGAAATGAATATTCAGAGAAATGGTACAGGACAGTAACAAGGGGTTAGGGAACAGCATAACAGAGGGATAGTCATAGTATAAGTGTCATAATTTCTCTATGAATAGAGTTTTCCTCTATCACAGACAAAAATGATGTGTGGCTTTGGTCCGTAGGGGTGTCCCATATAGATCTTAAAGTATCAACTGCATGCTACTTTGCCACAATAACATGCAGCGAATCAAGGATGCAAATCAAGTGGAGAAGAAAAGGTAAAAGGTGAAGATGTAGAGATGATAATGGAAGAGAAGGCAGTGAGAGGAAGGTGGGCAGAGTATTTTAGGGAGTTGCTAAATGTGAAGGAGGATATGTAGGTAAAGGTAGTTGCAGTGGGAAGAGCTAAGAAAATGACTGTGATGAGTTAGGAAAATGGAGGAAATAGGGAAGGATGAAGTGAAAGCAGCTGTTAAGATGATGAAAGCAGGTAAGGCACCTGGTCTGGATGGATGCCATGCAGAATGTCTGAAGAAAGGAGGTACAGTTGTGGTGGACTAGCCGTTGAGGTTATTTAATGTTGTTTAAGAGAGGGTAGAGTGCCAGAGGACTGGAGGAGTGCCTGTATAGTTCTGCTTTACAAGGGAAAGGGGGACAAGTGTGAGTGTAGTAGTTACAGAGGGATCAGCTTGTTGAGTGTAGTTGGGAAGGCTTATGGGAGGGTCTTGATTGAGAGGATTAGGAGAGGAACAGAGGGAGTAATTGGTGAGGAACAGTGTGATTTTAGGACAGGTACAGGGCATGTAGATCAGATTTTTGTGGTAAGACAGATATGTGAGAAAGCTATAGGAAAAGGTAAGGATGTTTTTTTGGCTTTTATGGATCTGGAAAAGGCTTACGACAGGGTAGACAGGAAGGCACTGTGGGAGGTACTGCAGATATATGGGATAGGAGGAAAGCTGTTAAGAGCAGTCAAGAGTTTTTATGAGAGTAGTAGAGCTTGTTTTAGGATTAGAAATGGAGACAGTGAATGGTTTGAGGTAAAGGTGGGACTTCGTCAGGGATGTGTTATGTCGCCCTGGCTGTTCAATCTTTACATGGATGGGGTGGTGAGAGAGGTGAATGCAAGGGTAGTGGGTCAGGGGTTGGAGATGATTAAAGAAAATGGAGAAAAGTGGGAGGTGAGCCAGTTGTTGTTTGCGGACAACACTGCACTTGAAGCAGGATCAGAGGAGGGATTGAGGAAGTTAGTGACAGAGTTTGAGGTGTGTGAAAGAAGGAAGCTGAAGATAAATGTGGGCCAAAGTAAGGTGATGAGATGTACAAGGGGTGAAAGTGGCAGTAGACTGGAAGTGAGCATTAAGGGAGAGTGACTGGAGGAAGTGGACAGTTTTAGATACTTGGGTGCGAATGTGGCAGGAAAGGGAGGAGTGGAGGTGGAGGTAGAATGTAGATTGAGAGAAGTGAGTAAATGCCTTGAATTACAAAGTGTAATGAGAAATAGACATCTGGGAATGGATGCTAAGAGGTTATATGAAGGAGTGATTGTGCCAACAGCATTGTACGGAGCAGAAACTTGTAACATGAGAGAGGAAGAGAGGAGTTTGAATGTGTTTGAGATGAGGTGTCTGAGAAGTATGATAGGGGTTACTAGGCTGGATAGAATGAGAAATGAAGAGGTGAGGAAGAGAACAGGGGTGGAAAGGGAGCTGGGAGATAGGGTTGATGAAAGAGTATTAGGATGGTTTAGACACATGGAAAGAATGAGTGAAGAAAGATTAGTAAAAGAAGAATGGAATGCAGAGGTGGAAGGAGTGAATATGAGGGGGCATCCTAGGATGAGATGGATGGATGGGGTGAAAGGGGCATTACAAAAGAGAGGAATGTCTGTGGAGGAAGGACGGGAGAGGACAGAAGATAGGGGTGAATGGAGAAGGGTTGTGTATAGATGATGCTGTGATGCATGAGGGGGAGTGGGTGGGGGATGGGAGGTGAGGAAGTATGTATGAGAAAAAATTTGACGCAGCCCGAAGGGATTTCTCCCCATCTACTTTTCTGCATGAGGGGACAGAGAGGGGGTGTCACCAAATTTATGAAGCAGCCTTGTTGTGGATGTGCTGTGTCTTGCAACACTGCTTCTGACCTAGGGCAGTGGAAAGGATGCAGGAATGACCAGTCATCCAGGAGGTGCCAAGATAAGAGGGAGGGAGGAGGGTGGAGGGGAGTGGAATATATAGGAAATGGAATAGGTGGGAGTGGTTTCTATGCCTTTTTCTTTTTGGCTACCCCCCGTGTAAGGGGAAAAACCTTTGGTATATGTATTTATGTCAAACTTTTACCCCACTTCACATCTGATCTCCTCTTTGCTTACCTTATCTAGCATTTTGTTTCTCTTCTTTTTGTACCTCTTACAAGGTCTGTTAAAAAAGTATTTGACCTTTTTTGTGCATGAACAAAAAGAAGTTGGAGACATGGTTTGGTACACATATGTAGGCGACCCTCTGGGGCATGCATGAAAGTTTTCCCACCCACAGAAGCTCTGCTTATAGAAATCTGCTGATGAGTGAGTACATGTAAGCGAGCACTGTTGGACTTTTGTTTTAGGACAAAATGACAGAGCCAACTTGAACAATGCTACTGCATCAAATTTTATGTAAAGCTTGCCTATTCTGAAGAGGAAACGATCCGCAAAATCCAACAGGCCTTTGGGGATGAAGCAATGGGCACCACACAGATAAAGGAGTGGTACAACTACTCCTTTATCTGTGGAGTGGTTGCAGGGCAATGGACAGGATGCAGGGATGACCCATCACCCAGGAGGTGCCAAGATAAGAGGGAAGGAGGAGGGTGGAGGGGAGTGGAATATGTAGGGAATGGAATGGGTGGGAATGGTTTCTATGCTTTTTTCTTTTTGGCTACCCCCCCATGTAAGGGGGGAAAAGCCTTTGGTTTATTTATGTATGTATATGTATATATGTATATATATGTATATATATATATATATATATATACATTCATACATATACCAAGGCTTCTTCCCCCATACAAGGGAGGTAGCCAAAAAGAAAGAGGCATAAAATCATTCCTCCCACCCATTCCATCCCTAAATACACTCTACTCCTCTCCACCCTCCCTCCCATCTTAGCATCTCCTGGATGACGGGTCATCCCTGCACCTTGTCCACTGCCCTGGATCAGAAGTAGTGTCGCAAGTCACAGCACATCCACAGCAAAGCCGCTTCATTAAATCAGCGACCCCCCCCCCCATGCAGAAAAGGAGAAGACGGGGAGAAATCCCTTCGGGCTACGTCAAATTTTGCTCACACATAATACCTCACCCCCCATCCCCCCACCCATTCCACCTCATCCATATACAACCATTCTCCATTCACCCCTATCTTCTGTACTCTCCCATCCTTCCTCAACAGACATTCCCCTCTTCCCCAAAGCCCCCTTCACCCCATCCATCCATCTCATCCTAGGACGTCCCCTCATGTTCACTCCCTCCACATCTGCCTTCCATACCTCTTTTACTAGTCTTTCTTCATTCATTCTTTCCCTGTGTCCATACCATCCTAATACTCTTTCATCAACCCTACCTCCCAGCTCCCTTTCCACCCCTGTTCTCCTCCTCACCTTCTCATTTCTCACTCTATCCAGCCTAGTAACCCCTATCATACTTCTCAGACACCTCATCTCAAACACATTCAAACTCCTTCTCTCTTCATCTCTTATGTTCCATGTTTCTGCTCCATACTGTGCTGTTGGCACAATCACTCCTTCATACAGTCTCCTCTTAGCATCCATTCCCAAATGTCTATTCCTCATTAAATTTTTTAATCCACCAAGGCATTTACTCGCTTCTCTCAATCTACATTCTACCTCCACTCCACCTTTTCCTGCCACATTTGCACCCAAGTATCTAAAACTATCCACTTCCTCCAGTCGCTCTCCCTTAATGCTCACTTCCAGTCTGCTGCCACTTTCATCCCTTGTACATCTCATCACCTTACTTTTACCCACATTTATCTTCAGCTTTCTTCTTTCACACACTCTCCCAAACTCTGTCACCAACTTCCTCAATCCCTCCTCCGATCTAGCCACATGCGCAGTGTTGTCCGCAAACAACAGCTGGTTCACCTCCCACTTTTCTCCATTTTCTTTAACCATCTTCAATCCCTGACCCACCACCCTTGCATTTACCTCTTGCACCACCCCATCCATGTACAAGTTGAACAGCCAGGGCGACATAACGCATCCCTGACGAAGTCCCACCTTTACATCGAACCACTCACTCTCTCCATTTCTAATCCCGATACATGCTCTACTACTCTCGTAAAAACTCGACAGCTCCTAGAAGCTTTCGTCCTATCCCGTATATCCGCAAAACCTCCCATAGTGCCCTCCTGTCTACCATGTATATATATATATATATATATATATATATATATATATATACAAATATATAAGAAATAATGCACTTAGTTTATATCTCTCTTGATGGCCTAGTTGGAAAGTCACTGTCGCACTTATCATGAGGATGCCCGGTTCGAGTCCTGGGCAGTACCACATTTCAATTTTAAGCATGCTGGCCTTTGATGGCTTAGAATCAAAGTGCACTGTGGTTGTTAAAATGTATCTCTAATCACTGGGACCCATTCAGTGTTGTACAAATACTTTCCTGCATTTGTATACTTCCAATTGTACTATCATAGTGGAGATGGGTTGAACACAAAAATTTCATGTATGTGTAACTCGAGCATACAAATATATAAGAAATAATGCGCTTAGCTTATATCTCTCTTGATGGCCTAGCTGGAAAGTCACTGTCGTACTTGTCATGAGGATGCCCAGTTCGAGTCCTGGGCAGTACCACATTTCAATTTCAAGCATGCTGACCTTTCATGGCTTAGAATTAAAGTGCATTGTGGTTTTTGAAATGTATCTTGAATCACTGGGATCCATTCAGTGTTGTACAAATACTTTCCTGCATTCATATACTTCCAATTTTACTATCATAGTGGAGATGGGTTGAACACAAAAATTTCATACATATGTAACTCGAGCATACAATATATAAGAAATAATGCGCTTAGCTTATATCTCTCTTGATGGCCTAGTTGGAAAGTCACTGTCGCACTTATCATGAGGATGCCCGGTTCGAGTCCTGGGCAGTACCACATTTCAATTTCAAGCATGCTGGCCTTTGATGGCTTGGAATGAAAGTGCATTGTGGTTGTTAAAATTTATCTCTAATCACTGGGACCCATTCAGTGTTGTACACACACACACACACACACACACACACATATATATATATATATATATATACAGAGAGATCGAAAAGTCGCGCATCATCAAAATAAAACAGCTAGTATAGGGAAATTTAATCGAGTTAGTTCCATCTACTACAGCAAGATGGTGCCACAGGGGTATCAACAAGAAACGTGCATGTGATTTGTATTGGTTCAGTCACATGGTGTTGTGAGCATAGTGAAGTTCTTTGCGCAGTAGACATGTCGTTTTCCCAAGAGCAGTGAGTCTTTATTGTTGAACATTATTTTTCTAGTCGTTCATATGCACGTGTTGTAAATGAATTTCGTGAAAAATATCCAGGTGTCAAAGTGCCTAAAAATTCCACAATCACAAGATTATTAGCCTGTTTCCGGGAAACAGGATCTGTAGCCGACAAGAAGAGAACTGATAGACCAAAAATTCTGACTGACGCTAAACTTGGTGAAGTTAGAGATGTAATGCAGTGTTCGCCTGCAAAAAGTTTGAGGAAACTTTCAGCACAATCTCAGATTTCATATGGAAGTGCTCAGAAAGCGATGAAAAAGTTAAATTTACGTGCATATCATGTTCGCTGTGTTCAGGAATTGAAGCCACCAGATAAAATAAAGCGTAAAGAGTACTGTAGATGGTTTCGGTCATTTGTTGATAACCATGGAGTCGCAGAGCTTGACCGTGTTTTCTTCACTGATGAGGCGTGGTTTCACCTTAGTGGCTATGTCAACAGCCAAAACACAAGAATCTTGTCTGCCGAAAATCCTCATGCCTTGCATGAAAAACCTTTGCACTGTGAGAAAATTGGAGTGTGGTGTGCTGTATCACATCGTCGAATAGTGGGCCCTTTGTTCTTCGAAACTACAGTAAACAGTGATGTGTACCAGGACATCATTACTCAGTTTATGCATTGCTGGAAGAAAGCGAGGATTATTGCTGGTTGCAGCAAGACGGGGCTACATGTCACACATCCAGAGCAAGTATGGATTTTTTACGCGAGTTTTTCAGCGAGCAGATCATCTCTAAGGGACTGTGGCCCCCATGTTCACCTGACTTATCACCAGATTTTATATTTGTGGGGTTACCTTAAAGGAAAGGTCTATCGAAATAGACCCCGCACCCTAGATAAACTAAAGATGAATATTACAGCGGAGATTAACAACATTAGTGTAAACACGCTTCGTAAAGTAGCCTCAAATATGGTAAAAAGAGTTCAGGCATGCATTAATGAAGAAGGTGGCCATTTTGAGCATATGTTGTAATATCTTTTTTGAATTTGTACATATTGATTCATACATATTGAATACATTTTTACATTTAATAGTTTTATTTAACCAATATTTTACATATTTTAGATGTGTTTTCTTTTTGATGTGCGCAACTTTTCAATCTGTGTGTGTGTGTGTATATATATATACATATATATATATATATACACACAGTGAGTCCTCCTTATACGGTAATTCTTTATCTGGTAAATTCAAAGTTACGGTATTTGGTAATTACATACATACATATATACCAAAGGCTTTTTCCCCCTTACACGGGGGGTAGCCAAAAAGAAAAAGGCATAGAAATCCCTCCCACCCATTTCATTTCCCATATACTCCACTCCCCTCCCTCCTATCTTGGCACCTCCTGGATGACGGGTCATTCCTGCATCCTGTCCACTGCCCTGGGACAGAAGCAGTGTCACAAGACACAGCACATCCACAGCAAGACCTCTTCATAAATTCAGCGACCCCGCCCCCCCCTCTGTCCCCTCAAGCAGAACAGGAAAAGACAGGGAGAAATCCCTTCGGGCTGCGTCAAATTTTTTTCATACATACTTCCTCACCCCCCATCCTCCACCCACTCCCCCTCATGCATCACAGTCTCATCTATACACAACCCTTCTCCATTTACCCCTATCTTCTGTCCTCTCCCGTCCTTCCTCCACAGACATTCCTCTCTTTTGTAAAGCCCCTTTCACCCCATCCATCCATCTCATCCTAGGATGCCCCCTCATATTCACTCCTTCCACCTCTGCCTACCACACTTTTATTTACTAATCTTTCTTCACTCATTCTTTCCATGTGTCCAAACCATCCTAATACTCTTTCATCAACCCTATCTCCCAGCTCCCTTTCCACCCCTGTTCTCCTCCTCACCTCCTCAATTCTCACTCTATCTAGCCTAGTAACTCCCATCATACTTCTCAGACATTTCATCTCAAACACATTCAAACTCCTTCTCTCTTCCTCTCTCATGTTCCATGTTTCTGCCCCATACAGTGCTGTTGGCACAATCACTCCTCCATTATAACCTCCTCTTAGCATCCATTCCCAGATGTCTATTTCTCATTACACTTTTTAATCCACCAAGGCATTTACTCGCTTCTCTCAATCTACATTCTAACTCCACCCCCACTCCTCCCTTTCGTGTCACATTTGCACCCAAGTATCTAAAACTATTCAGTTCCTCCAGTTTCTCACCCTTAATGCTCACTTCCAGTCCGCTGTCACTCTCTCCCCTTGTACATCTCATCACCTTACTTTTGCCCACATTTAGCTTCAGCTTTCTTCTTTCACACACCTTCTCAAACTCTGTCACTAGCTTCCTCAATCCCTCCTCTGATCCTGCTACAATTACAGTGTCGTCAGCAAACAACAACTGGCTCACCTCCCACTTTTCTCCATTTTCTTTAATTATCTCCAACCCCTGACCCATTACCCTTACATTCACCTCTCACACCACCCCATTCATGTAAAGATTGAACAGCCAGGGCGACATAACACATCCCTGACGAAGTCCCACCTTTACCTCAAACCATTCACTCTCTCCATTTCTAATCCTAACGCAAGCTCTACTACTCTCATAAAAACTCTTGACTACTCTTAACAGCTTTCCTCCTATTCCATATATCTGCAGTACCTCCCACAGTGCCTTCCTGTCTACCCTGTCGTAAGCCTTTTCCAGATCCATTAAAGCCAAAAAAACATCCTTACCTTTTCCTATAGCTTTCTCACATATCTGCCTTACCACAAAAATCTGATCTACTCATCCCCTACCTGTCCTAAAACCACACAGTTCCTCACCAATTACGCCCTCTGTTCCTCTCCTAATCCTCTCAATCAAGACCCTCCCATAAGCCTTCCCAACTACACTCAACAAGCTGATCCCTCTGTAACTACTACACTCAAACTTGTCCCCCATTCCTTTGTAAAGCAGAACTATACAGGCACTACTCCAGTCCTCTGGCACTCTACCATCTCTTAAACAAAAATTAAATAACCTCACCAGCCAGTCCACCATAACTGTACCTCCTTTCTTCAGACATTCTGCATGGCATCCATCCAGACCAGGTGCCTTACCTGCTTTCATCATCTTAACGGCTGCTTTCACTTCATCCTTCCCTATTTGTCCTCCATTTTCTACACTCAAACTTGTCCCCCATTCCTTTGTAAAGCAGAACTATACAGGCACTCCTCCTGTCCTCTGGCACTCTACCATCTCTTAAACAAAAATTAAATAACCTCACCAGCCAGTCCACCATAACTGTACCTCCTTTCTTCAGACATTCTGCATGGCATCCATCCAGACCAGGTGCCTTACCTGCTTTCATCATCTTAACGGCTGCTTTCACTTCATCCTTCCCTATTTGTCCTCCATTTTCTTCACTCATCACTCTCATTTTCTTAGCACTTCCCACTGCAACTACCTTTCCCTCCCTATCCTCTTTCACATTTAGCAACTCCCTAAAATACTCTGCCCACCTTCCCTTCACTGCCTTCTCTTCCATTATCATCTCTCCATCTGTACCTTTTACCTTTTCTTCTCTACTTGATTCACCTCCTCTTTCTCTTTTAATTTCCTTCCAAAACATCTTTTTATTACTTTCAAAATTTTCTGTCATACTCTTTCCCCATTTCACATCTGCTCTCCTCTTTTGTTCCTTTATCTTATGCTTAACTTCCTTTCTCTTTACTTTGTACCTCTCATATGATTCCCTCGTCCTAATTTGTAGCCAATCTATGAATGCTTGCTTATGACTCCCTCCTTGAACCATCCCCATTCCTCCTCCACTCCTAGTTCTAATCTATCCCACTCCTCTCTCAACTTCTTATACTTTTTTTCCTCATTTAAGCAGTTCACTGTAAGTACCTCCCTACCTTCTGCCCTTTTCCTCTTTCTCCACCTATTCTCCACTCTCAATTTACCTTCCACCAGGAAATGATCTGATATTCCCCCACTCTCTCCCCTTAGAACATGTACATCCTTAACTCTTCCTACCATTCTCCTGGTCACCACTATATAGTCCATTAATGCTCAATCTGCCACCCTTCCATCCACCACCCTCTCCCATGTGTACTTATGCTTGAGTTTCTTCTTAAACACTGTATCTGCTATCCTCAACTCTCTTTCAAGACACATCTCCACCATCATTTCTCCACTACGATTTTTACCTCGAGCTCCATACTTCCCGATCACTCCGTCAATTGGTTCATTTCCTACCCTAGCATTTCGGTCTCCCAATATAACTACATTGACATTTCTCCCTAATCCCTCTATGCACTCATTTATATCTACCCAAAAAGCCTCCCTTTCTTCTACGCTCTTTTCACTACCAGGCCCGTACGCACTTACAAAAACCCACATCTCCTTTCTCAGCTTCACCTTCATGACACCTCCTTCCACTCCACTACCCGCTTACTTATCTCTTCACTTACTAGTATAGCCACCCCTTCTCTCCCTCGTCCTCTCTTCACTCCTGAGTACCTCCCAACTACACTTCCAAACTCACAGTTGCCCTTTCCTTTCATTTTAGTTTCACTCAAAGCCAGTACATCCATCTTTCTTCTCACAAACATACTGCCTATCTCTTCCCTTTTACTCTCATCTGTACCACATCCATGCACATTAAAAGACCCAAACCTTAGGATACTGGTTGGAAAGCTCCCAGACTCTCTTATGCCTTTTCTTTTTTAGGAATATCCCCTTTTGGGGCTACAGGTAGTAGGACTCCTAATCCCATCCCCCGTCCCTTTTTTGTCGCCTTTTACGACTCAAGTGGAAATACTTGGTGGCAGTATTCTTTTGCCCCCACCACAAGGTAGGTAGGCGGAAAAAGGAAATGAATATTCAGAGAAATGGTACAGGACAGTAACAAGGGGTTGGGGGACAGCATAATGGAGGGACAGTCGTAGTATAAAAGCGTCATCATTTCTCTATGTACAGAGTTTTCCTCTATCACAAAATGATGTGTGGCTCTGGTCCGTAGGGGCGCCTCATATAGACCCTAAAGTATCAACTGCATGCTACTCTGCCACATTAACATGCAGCCAATACCCCAGACGGGGTGCAGCCCAGATGGGTAATTACTACCCTCAATTCTATTTAAGGTAAGAAAAATTCACAGATACAGTATTCGCTAGATATTTTGTAGAGGAAAGAGCAGGGAGAAGGTACGTCTGCCATATCCTATTATTACATGTTATAATGGGTTCGGTATACGGTAATTTCAATTTGCGGTAAGGTTTTCAGGAATGCATACATACCGTATAACAAAGACTTACTGTATATATATATATATATATATATATATATATATATATATATATATATATGATGTATATATATATATATGTATATATATATATATATATATATATATACGTATATATATATGTATATATATATATATGTATGTATATATATATGTATATAAATATGTATACATATATATATATATATGTACATATATATGTATATATATATATGTATATATTTATGTATATATATATATATATGTATATATTTATATGTATATATGTATATATATGTTTATATATGTGTATACTGTATACAGTATATGTATCTAAACAGAAATGTAGTGTGTTATATATATGTGTATATATGTATATATATATATATATATATATATATATATATTTTTTTTTTTGATTGTAACCACGAGGAAATTAAAGATCGGAATACTGAACGTTTTCGTCTATTAAGACATTTTCAAAGTACATAGTGTCACAACAAAGTATAACTTAAATATAATAGTATAGAAAACAGGAGAGGTCACTCAACGTAAATACGTAAGGATTATCTTACAAAGAAACAAAAATATAAATAAAAACAATAAATAAAATGGGTGAAAATTGAAACAGGTGATAAAATGTCACTCAGCATACATATAATAGCCATCTTGTGTGACCTTTTTTCACCTGTGTCAACTGTCACCCATTTTTATTTATTTATTCTTGTTATTATTATTTTCTATTATATATATGTATGCGTGTGCATGCGTGCACATATATATGTATGTATGTATATGTATATATTTATTATTATTTCTATTTTTGTTTCTTTGTAAGACAATCTTTATGTATTTATGTTGAATCACATGTGTCAATTGTCACCATTCTTATTTCTTGTTATTATCATTTATATTTTGTTTCTTTGTAGGATACTTCTTATGTATTTATGTTGAATGTCCTTTTATCACCTTGTCAATTGTCATCCTTATGTATTTATGCTGAGTGACATTTTATCACCTGTTTCAATTTTCACCCATTTTATTTATTGTTTTTATTTATATTTTTGTTTCTTTGTAAGATAATCCTTACGTATTTATGTTGAGTGACCTCTCCTGTTTTCTATACTATTGTATTTAAGTTATACTTTGTTGTGACACTATGTACTTTGAAAATGTCTTAATAGACGAAAACGTTCAGTATTCCGATCTTTAATTTCCTCGTGGTTACAAGCAAAAATCTCTATTCACGTGTTTTTTGTGATTACTGTTGCATATATATATATATATATGCGTAAGTAACCACTAGGAAAAGTAAACTAACGAAGCAGAGCGCTTTCGTATAATCACATCTTCAGTGCAGATACATCTGCACTGAAGATGTAATTATACGAAAGCGCTCTGCTTCGTTAGTTTACTTTTCCTAGTGGTTACTTACGCATTTGTGAACACACGCTCCTAGTGTTTTTATTGCATATATATATATATATATATATATATACACATATATACAGGTAACTCTCGATTTACGCGTCTTTGATGTGCACGAATTTGTTATAACGCGACCTAAAAAATATTAGAATTAATCTAATTTACGCTATTTATTTGCTAAGACGCGATTTGGCCCAACCGCATTTTCAAACTGTCTGCCAGAGAGTTCCGCGGTCGGCCAACAGGTGGCGGGCCTTCCCACTTCTCATTCAATGTTTACAGGCTTACAGCCCTCTTTCGCTCTGCTACTAGCAACGAGAACAGACCTCCTCATATCAGCATACTATTATACTGTACTACCAGCCTATCATATTATACTGTACTACCAGCTTATCATCATGGCCCCAAAACATCCTTCATTGTCTTCTGCAAGCACCAGCATCTCTGCGGGGAAGAAGTGAAAGCGTACATCACTGACACTGGAGCAAAATTTGAAATTCTAGACCGATATGACCAAGGACAGAAAACTTCGGTCATATGCCATGCTTTAGGCCAGAAGGAGAGTACTCTGAGGACCATCCAAGACAACGCTACTAAAATACGGGAAAGTGCTGAATCAGGATCAAGCCGGTCAATGCAGAGAACATCCTACATCAGATCGTCAACCATGGGAAGAATGGAAAAAATGCTGGCCACATGGATCGAATGCCAAAATAAGGACAATATTCCCATGAGCATGACCACCATCCAGGAAAAATCAAAGAGTCTCATCAAGGATATCGAAGGCAGTGACAGCGCCTATAAATCTTTTCAAGCAAGTTCTGGTTGGTTTGCTAATTTTAAGAACAGACATGGCTTTCATAACATAAAAAATGACTGGCAAAGCAGCTGAAGGGAACCATAGAAGAAGGCCAGTATACAGCCAAGCAAGTGTTCAGTGTAGATGAAACCGGCCTTTATTGGAAAAAGATGCCAACGCGGACCTACAAATTTGAAAACATGGACCCCAATGTGGAATGTAGCGACACAGTTAGAAGAAAAGTCATGGACGCAGTGTTCTGCTACACACAGAATTTCAAAAGAAACAGCGCCAGACCAACATGTTGCAATTCTTCAAAAAAGCACCAGTGCAAAAAAAAAAAAAAAAAAAAAGACAAAAGAGGATGTGAATGACCCTGCAGCTGTGGAAGTCCAGGTGGATCTGGATGTGCCAGAACAATTGGACAGTGAGGGTAGTGAGTGACTGTTGTGGTGTGAGTAATGAGTGGTAGAACCACGTAAGTAGTACAGTGTACAGTTGTTTTTCTCATTTATAAATACAGAAGGTTTAGAATTAGATATTAGTATTTTACAGTATGTACTGTACATTTATTAGCCAAATGAAATGTATTTTTTATACAAACATTGCAATTCTTATGGACCAAATCCCGCACCCCCCCCAATTCCATTGTTTCGTATGGCCAAGATTAATTTGATTTACGCGATTTTGATACACGTGACGTCTCTAGGAACCTATATCTCGCGTAAATCGAGAGTTACCTGTATATATATATATATATATATATATATATATATATATATATATATATATATATATATATATATATATATATATATATATATTGTGGGTTCAGGACAGGTAGGGGTTGTGTAGATCAGATTTTTGTGGTAAGACAGATATGTGAGAAAGCTATAGGAAAAGGTAAGGATGTTTTTTGGGCTTTTTTGGATCAGGAAAAGGCTTACGACAGGGTAGACAGGAAGGCACTGTGGGAGGTACTGCAGATATATGGGATAGGAGAAAAGCTGTTAAGAACCGTCAAGAGTTTTTATGATAGTAAAAACGTTCTTGCATGCCAAACTTACTCGAATTCTACAACACAGTCTCGAATTCTACAACACAGTTATCTCGAATTATGACAAAAGAAACAATATAGATTTAATATATCTAGACTTTGCAAAAGCTTTTGATACCATCCCACACGAAAGACTACTTACTAAATTAGCTTCGCATGGAATAAGTGGCAGCCTATTAAGTTGGACTAGTAATTGGTTGAATGATCGAAAACAGAGAGTTGTTTTAAATGGAAAAACTTCTAGATGGAAAAATGTTACAAGTGGAGTTCCTCAGGGTTCCGTTCTTGGGCCACTTCTATTCATAGTATATATGATATAGACCATGGACTAAAATCTACTGTTTCCAAATTTGCTGATGATACAAAACTGTGCGGAATGGCAAATGATCACTTAAACCAATTAGATATTCAAGAAGATTTAGATGAAGTACAGCAATGGTCTGAAAAGTGGCTAATGAAATTAAACACAAGAAAATGCAAGGTAATGCACATAGGTAAAAATAACAGTAAGTACGATTACAAGTTATTTGGAAAGTCGTTAACAAAAGTGGATAGTGAAAAAGATATCAGTGTAATTATCAGTAACGATCTCAAATCATCCAAGCACTGTATTTCAGCCTCTGAGAAAGCAAGTAATATTCTAGAACTGACTGCGTGATCTTTTGATTTTAAACGTCCATCACTCATTAACAAGCTATATAAATCGTTAGTTCATCCACATTTGGAATATACTGTTTCCATATGGTCACCAAATCTCATTTAAAGATATTGACAGACTGGAAAAAGTACAATGGCGAGCCACAAAACTGATTCCAAATATCAAATATAAATCATATGAAAATCAACTAAAACATATGAATCTGTTTTCCCTAAAAAAGCGTAGACTCAGAGGTGACTTGATACTGGTCTTTAAAATTCTAAAGGGAATTCACACCATCAAAAGTGACATAATTTACAAAGGATTACAAAGGTGGAGCATGCCGACAGGAGACCTTTTGGTCCATATCTAGGTCGGATGCAAAAAAAAAAAAAAAAAAAATCATACTACTAAATTAATAAATAAAAATTATAATAATGTAAATAACAAATAAAATACACAAATAAATGCATAGGTATAGTTAAATAATAAACAAACAGGTAAATAGTAAATAATAAATTGACATATACATACATATACCAAGGCTTTTTCCCCCATACAAGGGAGGTAGCCAAAAAGGAAGGCATGAAATCATTCCCATTCATTCCATCCCTGAATACACTCCACACCCCTCCATCCTCCATCTCATCCTAGCACCTCCTGGATGACGGGTCATCCCTGCACCCTGCACCCCTGCACCTGGGTCAGAAGCAGTGTCGCAAGACACAGCACATCCACAGCAAGGCCGCTTCATTAAATCAACGGCCCTCCCTCTCCATCCCCCCATGCATAAAAGGAGAAGACGGGGAGAAATCCCTTTGGGCTGCGTCAAAATTTGCTCGCACACACTACCTCACCCCCATCCCCCCACCCATTCCACCTCATGCATCACATCATCATCCATATACAACCATTCTCCATTCACCCCTGTCGTCTGTCCTCTCCCATCCTACCTCAACAGACATTCCCCTCTTCCCCAAAGCCCCCTTCACCCCATCCATCCATATCATCCTAGGACGTCCCTTCATATTCACTCCCTCCACATCTGCCTTCCATACCTCTTTTACTAGTCTTTCTTTACTCATTCTTTCCATGTGTCCAAACCATCCTAATACTCTTTCATCAACCCTATCTCCCAACTCCCTTTCCACCCCCGTTCTTCTCCTCACCTCCTCATTCCTCACTCTATCCAGCCTAGTAACCCCCATCATACTTCTCAGACACCTCATCTCAAACACATTCAAACTCCTTCTCTCTTCCTCTCCTATATTCCATGTTTCTGCCCCCATACAGTGCTGTTGGCACAATCACTCCTTCATATAGTCTCCTCTTAACATCCATTCCCAAATGTCTATTCCTCATTACACTTTTTAATCCACAAAGGCATTTACTCGCTTCTCTCAATCTACATTCTACCTCCACCTTCACTCCACCTTTTCCTGCCACACTTGCACCCAAGTATCTAAAACTATCCACCTCCTCCATTCGCTCTCCCTTAATGCTCAGTTCCAGACTACTGCCACTTTGACCATATAACTAATAATAAATGAAAATCAGACAAATGGCTGCTTGTTATTGTGGCAAAGTAGCATGCAGTTGATACTTTAGGGTCTATATGGGGCGCCCCTATGGACCAGAGTCACACATCATTTTGTCTATGATAGAGGAACACTCTTCATAGAGAAATGATGACACTTTTATACTACGACTGTCCCTCTGTTATGCTGTCCCCCAACCCCTTGCTGCTGTCCTCTACCATTTCTCTGAGTATTCATTTTCTGCTGTGGAGGAATTCCCTGTGGTGGGGGAAAAGAATACTGCCACCAAGTATTCCCATTTGGATCGTACGAGGCGAGAAGAAAGGGATGGGGAGTGGGACTAGGCATCCTTCTCCTTGTAGCCCCACAGGGGACATTCCTAAAAGAAAATGTAAAGGCATAAGTGGGTCTGGGAGTTTTCCGACCAGCACCCTAAGTTTTGGGTCTTTTAATGTTCGTGGATGTGGTACAGATGAGAGTAAAAGGGAAGAGATAGGTAGTATGTTTGTGAGAAGAAAGATGGATGTGTTGGCGTTGAGTGAAACTAAGTTGAAAGGGAAGGGTGAGTGTAAGTTTGGGAGTGTAAGTGGGAGGTTATCAGGAGTGAAGAGAGGGCGAGGGAGGGAAGGGGTGGCTATTCTAGTAAGTGAAGAGATAGGTAAACGTGTAGTGGAGTGGAAGGAGGTTTCCTCAAGGATAATGTGGATGAAGGTGAAACTGGGAAAGGAGATGTGGGTCTTTGTAAGTGCATATGGTTCTGTCAGTGAGAAGAGTGTAGAAGAAAGGGAGGCCTTTTGGATAGATTTAAATGAGTGCATAGAGGATTTAGGGAGAAATGTCGATGTAATAGTACTGGGAGACCTTAATGCTAGGGTAGGAAATGGTCCAATTGATGGAGTGGTTGGGAAATGTGGAGTTCCAGGAAAGAATTGTAGTGGAAAGTTGATGGTGGAAATGTGCCTAGAGAGTTGATGAGAGCAAATATAGTGTTTCGGAAGAAAGTCAAGCATAAGTACACATGGGAGAGGGTGGTGGATGGAAGGGTGATAGATAGAGCGTTGATGGATTATGTAGTGGTAAATAGGATTATGATAGGAAGAGTTAGGAATGTACATGTGCTAAGGGGAGAGGGTGGGAGGAATATCAGATCATTTTTTGGTGGAAGGTAAGTTGAGAGTGGAGGATAGATGGAGAAAAGGGAAAGGGACAAAAGGTAGGGAGGTGCTTAGAGTGAACTCTTTAACCACTTCCATACGGTGCCGCATACGTAGGCGGCATGAGGAGCAAGTGGATATATGGGGCTGCCATATCGGCGTCTTGATTATATTTATTGTAGTTGCCCCTGCATAATGACATACTCTCTAAACTGTCATCACATTTTCTATGGTTATCAAAATTCACGGGTGAAAGAGAGAACGATCGATATAAGCGGTGACTATATTTTATGATGCAAGTATTATTACGACACATCGTACGTCTGGCAGATAATGCTGCCCGCGAGATTTTGGCCCGGAGTGAAGAGGTTAAATGAAAAGGAAAAGGAGAAGGAGTACAAGAAGAAGCTGAAGGAGGAGTGGGAGGGAGTGAAGGATAGAGTAGAGCTAGGTGTGGAGGAGGAATGGGGATGGTTTAAGGAGGGAGTCACAAAGTGTGCAAGGATGGTGTGTGGAACAAGAAGGAAGGGTAGTGAATGGTGGGATGAGGAAACAAAGAAGGTTGTAGAGGAGAAGAAGCGAGCTTTCACAGATTGGTTACAAAATAGGATGAGGGAGTCATATGAGAGGTACAAAGAAAAGAAAAGAGAAGTAAAGCAAAAGGTAAAGGAGGCAAAGAGGAGAGCAGATGTGAAGTGGGGTAAGAGTATGACAGAAAATTTTGAAAGTAATAAAATGTTGTTTTGGAAAGAAATTAACCACTTCCATACGGTGACGCCTACGTAGGCGGAGCAAGTGGGTATGCGACGATGTCGACGTCTTGATTATATTTATTGTAGTCGTACCTACGTAACCTCCATTATCTCTAAACTGGCTTCATCATATTTTCTATGGTTATCAAAATTCACGGGTGAAAGAGAACGAACGATCGAGCAGCGACTTTATTTTTTATAATGCAATTATTATGACGCGACATCGCACGTCGGGCAGCTAATGCTGCCAGATGTGCGATGTGCCCCGGAGTGAAGTGGTTAAGAGAGGAAGAGGAGGCGAATCAAGTAGAGAAGAAAAGGTAAAAGGTCCAGATGGAGAGATGATAATGGAAGAGAAGGCAGTAAGGGGAAGATGGGCAGAATATTTTAGGGAGTTGCTAAATGTGAAGGAGGATAGGGAGCAGTGGGAAATGCTAAGAAAATGACCGTGATGAGTGAGGAAAATGGAGGAAAAATAAGGAAGGATGAAATGAAGGCAGTTGTTAAGATGATGAAAGCAGGTAAGGCACCTGGTCTGGATGGACGCCATGCAGAATGTCTAAAAAAAAGAGGTACAGTGATGGTGGACTGGCTGGTGAGGTTATTTAATGTTTGCTGGAGAGAGGGTAGAGTGCCAGAGGACTGGAGGAGTGCCTGTATAGTTCCACTTTACAAGGGAAAAGGGGACAAGTGTGAATGTAGTAGTTTCAGAGGGATTAGTTTGTTAAGTGTAGTTGGGAAGGCTTATGGGAGGATCTTGATTGAGAGGATTAGGAGAGGAACAGAGGGAGTAATTGGTGAGGAACAGTGTGGATCTAGGACGGGTAGAGGTTGTGTAGATCAGATCTTTGTGGTAAGACAGATATGTGAGAAAGCTATAGGAATGGGGAAGGATGTTTTTTGGGCTTTTATGGATCTGGAAAAGGCTTATGATAGGGCAGACAGAAAGGTACTGTGGGAGGTTATGCAGATATATGGGATAGGAGGAACGCTTCTAGGAGCTGTCAAGAGTTTTTATGAGAGTAGTAGAGCTTGTGTCAGGATTTGAAATGGAGAGTGCGAGTGGTTCGAGGTAAAGGTGGGACTTCGTCAAGGATGCGTTATGTCGCCCTGGCTGTTCAACTTATACATGGATGGGGTGGTGCGAGAGGTAAATGCAAGGGTAGTGGGTCAGGGATTGGAGATGGTTAAAGAAAATGGAGAGAAGTGGGAGGTGAGCCAGCTGTTGTTTGCAGACGACACTGCGCTTGTGGCAGGATCGGAGGAGGGACTGAGGAAGTTGGTAACAGAGTTTGGGAGAGTATGTCATAGAAGAAAGCTAAAGATAAATGTGGGTAAAAGTAAGGTGATGAGATGTACAAGGGGTGAAAGTGGCAGTAGACTGGAAGTGAGCATTAAGGGAGAGCGACTGGAGGAAGTGGATAGTTTTAGATACTTGGATACTTGGGCAGGAAAAGGCAGGAAAAGGTGGAGTGAAGGTGGAGGTAGAATGTAGATTGAGAGAAGCGAGTAAATGCCTTTGTGGATTGAAGACTGTAATGAGGAATAGACATTTGGGAATGGATGCTAAGAGGAGACTATATGAAGGAGTGATTGTGCCAACAGCACTGTATGGGGCAGAAACATGGAACATAAGAGAGGAAGAGAGGAGTTTGAATGTGTTTGAGATGAGGTGTCTGAGAAGTATGATGGGGGTTACTAGGCTAGATAGAGTGAGAAATGAGGAGGTGAGGAGAAGAACGGGGGTGGAAAGGGAGTTGGGAGATAGGGTTGATGAAAGAGTATTAGGATGGTTTGGACACATGGAAAGAATGAGTAAAGAAAGACTAGTAAAAGAGGTATGGAAGGCAGATGTGGAGGGAGTGAACATGAGGGGATGTCCTAGGATGAGGTGGATGGATGGGGTGAAGGGGGCTTTGGGGAAGAGGGGAATGTCTGTTGAGGAAGGACGGGAGAGGACAGAAAACAGGGGTGAATGGAGAATGGTTGTATATGGAGGATGTTGTGTTGTATGAGGTGGAATGGGCGGGGGGATGGCGGGTGAGGTAGAATGTGTGAGCAAAATTTGACGCAGCCCGAAGGGATTTCTCCCCGTCTTCTCCTTTTATGCATGGGGGGACGGAGAGGGGGGGTCGCCGACTTAATGAAGCGGCCTTGCTGTGAATGTGCTGTGTCTTGCGACACTGCTTCTGACCCAGGGCAGTGGACAAGGTGCAGGGATGACCCGTCATCCAGGAGGTGCTAAGATAAGAGGGAGGGTGGAGGGGTATGGAGTGTATACAGGGATGGAATGGGTGGGAATGATTTCATGCCTTTTCCTTTTTGGCTACCTCCCTTGTAAGGGGGAAAAAGCCTTGGTATATATATGTATGTATGTAAATTATAATCATTACAGCATCTTGCTTAGGTGTTTACCTCAATGATTCTTAAAGCTTCGAACTGAACTACATTACACTACCTGTGGAGGAAGTTTATTCCATTCATTAACTACTCGGTTGGCAAAGTTGTTTCTACCTAATTCCAAATTGAATCTATTTCCGGACAGTTTGAGACCATTGTTTCTTGTCTGATTCTCATTCAATGTGAAAATTTTGTCACTTTTGATGTTGTCAATTCCCTTTAGAATTATAAAGACCTTTATCAAGTCAGGTGTTTATCTAAATAAATCATACAAAATCGACTATAACATATGAATCTGTTTTCCCTAAAAAAGCGTAGACTCAGAGGTGACTTGATACAGGTCTTTAAAATTCTAAAGGGAATTGACAACATCAAGAGTGACAAAATTATTTTCACATTGAATGAGAATCAGACAAGAAACAATGGTCTCAAACTGTCCGGAAATAGATTCAATTTGGAAGTAGGTAGAAACAACTTTGCCGTGTAGTTAATGAATGGAATAAACTTCATGCACAGGTAGTGCAATGTAGTTCAGTTCGAAGCTTTAAGAATTATTTAGATAAACACCTAAGCAAGATGCTGTAATGATTATAATTTATTTTATATTATTTGTTTTTGTTTTGTTATAATTTGTCTGTTTGATTTTCATTTATTATTAGTTATATGTCAATTTATTATTATTTACTATTTACCTGTTTGTTTATTATTCAACTATACCTATGCATTAATGTATTTTATTTGTTATTTACATTATTAGTTTTTATTTATTAATTCATTATCATTATGATTTTTTTTTTTGCATCCGACCTAGATATGGACCAAAAGGTCTCCTGTCGGCATGTTCCGCCTTTGTAATCCTTTGTGTTTGGATTAGAAATAGTGTGTGAATGGTTTGAGGTAGAGGTGGAACTTCATCAGGGATGTGTTATGTCGCCCTGGCTGTTCAATCATTACATGGAAGGGGTGGTGCGAGAAGTAGGTCAGGGGTTGGAGATGATTAAAGAAAATAGAAAAAAGTGGGAGGTGAGTCAGTTGTTGTTTGTTGACGACACTGCGCTTGTAGCAGGATCAGAGGAGGGATTGAGGAAGTTAGTGACGGAGTTTGAGAAGGTGTGTGAAAGAAGGAAGCTGAAGATAAATGTAGGCAAAAGTAAGGTGATGAGATGTAAAAGGGGAGAGAGTGACAGCAGGCTGGATGTGAGCATTAGGGTGAAAGACTGGAGGAAGTGGATAGTTTTAGATACTTGGGTGCAAATGTGGCAGGAAAGGGAGGAGTGGGGGTGGAGATAGAATGTAGATTGAGAGAAGCGAATAAATGCCTTGGTGGATTGAAAAGTGTAATGAGAAATAGACATCTGGAAATGGATGCTATGAGGTTATATGAAGGAGTGATTGTGCCAACAGCATTGTACGGGGCAGAAACATGGAACATGAGAGAGGAAGAGAGGAGTTTGAATGTGTTTGAGATGAAATGTCTGAGAAGTATGATGGGTTACTAGGCTGGATAGAGTGAGAAATGAGGAGGTGAGGAGGAGAACAGGGGATGGAAAGGGAACTGGGAGATAGGGTTGATGAAAGAGTATTAGGATGGTTTTGGACACATGGAAAGAATGAGTGAAGAAAGATAAGTAAAATAAGTGTGGAAGGCTCGAATATGAGGGGGCATCCTAGGATGAGTTGGATGGATGGGGTGAAAGGGGCATTACAAAAGAGAGAAATGTCTGTGGAGGAAGGATGGGAGAGGACAGAAGATAGGGGTGAATGGAGAGGGGTTGTGTATAGATGATGCTGTGATGCATGAGGGGAAGTGGGTGGGGGATGGGAGGTGAGGAAGTATGAGAAAAAAATTGACACAGCCTAAAGGGCTTTCTCCCCATCTTCTCCTTTTCTGCATGGGGGGACGGAGGGGGGGGTCACCAAATTTATGAAGCGGCCTTCCTGTGGATGTGGTGTGTCTTGGGACACTGCTTCTGACCCAGGGCAGTGGACAGGATGCAGGGATGACCCGTCATCCAGGTGCCAAGATAAGAGGGAGGGAGGAGGGTTGAGGGGAGTGAAATATATAGGAAATGGAATGGGTGAGAGTGGTTTCTATGCCTTTTTCTTTTTGGCTACCCCCCGTGTAGGGGGAAAAAAGCCTTTGGTATATGTATATATGTATGCATATATATATATATATATATATATATATATGTATATATATATATATAATGTTATACATTTATTTATATATACATACATTCATACACACACACACACATACAACCACTTCAAAAATGGCTGCACATCATTGATGCAAAAACATCAAATCATGATCAGAGAACTTGCAGACAAGGTGGGCTTTAGCACTGGATCCGTTTATTCCATTATGTAACGAAGGAGGATTTGGGCTTCAGGAGAATTTCAATGAAGTTTGTACCAAAGCTACTAATGATTGAGCAAAAGCCATTCCATTTGGACATTGCACAAGACATGCTGGAAACTATAACCAGCAATCCCAATTTCCTCAACACCGTGATCAATGGAGAGAAATCCTGGGTTTATGGGTACGACCGAAAAAAAAAAAAAAAAAAAAGGCAAATCCACTGCTATGTACAGTGGCCGCAAAAAAAAAAGTTTTGAGCGCAAATAGAAATGTTACACGCGAATCGACGTAACAATTCTATTCTCGTTCCCGCCATATGAAAAGTGGCAGAGCTAGTGCTGATGTAGGATGCTTGGTCTCTCCTTACTCCCTTCTACCCCCACGCATCACTCCTCACTGAGCTACCAAAGCTCGACGAGAGAAGGTCACCTGCAGGCTGCTCCCAAGCGCCCTTTTTTTTTTACTCGAGGGCCACTTTTCCTGCCCTGTATCTCCACTTCTACCAGGCACAATGGTAAAAAGTCAGCTTTCTTTGGCGAAGAAGAGTCGGGCCCTGGCTCTATTAGAACAAGGAATGTCTGTGATACGCGTGGCGGCTGAGCTGCAGGTCACAAGAATGACGATTTACCGCCTCAAGAAAGCAGGTGGCGCTCTGCCCCTGGGTACCACACCACGAAGGAAGGAGGGCAGTGGACAGGGTGCAGGGATGACCCGTCATCTAGGAGGTGCTAAGATGGGAGGGAGGGTGGAGGGGTGTGGAGTGTTTTTGGGGATGGAATGGGTGGGAATGATTTTATGCCTTTTCCTTTTTGGCTACCTCCCTAGTAAAGGGGAAAAAGCCTTGGTATATGTATGTATGTATGTATGTGTGATAGAAGAAAGCTGAAGATAAATGTGGGTAAAAGTAAGGTGATGATATGTACAAGGGGTGAAAGTGGCAGTAGACTGGAAGTGAGCATTAAGGGAGAGCGACTGGAGGAAGTGGATAGTTTTAGATACTTGGGAGCAAATGTGGCAGGAAAAGGAGTGGAGGTAGAATGTAGATTGAGAGAAGCGAGTAAATGTGTTGGTAGATTAAAAAGTGTAATGAGGAATAGACATTTGGGAATGGATGCTAAGAGGAGACTGTATGAAGGAGTGATTGTGCCAACAGCACAGTATGGGGCAGAAACATGGAACATAAGAGAGGAAGAGAGGAGTTTGAATGTGTTTGAGATGAGGTGTCTGAGAAGTATGATGAGTGTTACTAGGCTAGAGTGAGAAATGAGGAGGTGAGGAGGAGAACAGGGGTGGAAAGGGAGTTGGGAGATAGGGTTGATGAAAGAGTATTAGGATGGTTTGGACACATGGAAAGAATGAGTAAAGAAAGACTAGTAAAAGAGGTATGGAAGGCAGATGTGGAGGGAGTGAACATGAGGGGATGTCCTAGGATGAGGTGGATGGATGGGGTGAAGGGGGCTTTGGGGAAGAGGGGAATGTCTGTTGAGGAAGGACGGGAGAGGACAGAAAACAGGGGTGAATGGAGAATGGTTGTATATGGAGGATGTTGTGATTGCATGAGGTGGAATGGTGAGGTAGTATGTGTGAGCAAAATTTGACGCAGCCCGAAGGGATTTCTCCCCGTCTTCTCCTTTTATGCAAGGGGGGACGGAGAGGGGGGGGTCGCCGATTTAATGAAGTGGCCTTGCTGTGGATGTGCTGTCTTGCGACACTGCTTCTGACCCAGGGCAGTGGACAAGCTGCAGGGATGACCCGTCATCCAGGAGGTGCTAAGATAAGAGGGAGGGTGGAGGGGTGTGGAGTGTATTCAGGGATGGAATGGGTGGGAATGATTTTATGCCTTTTCCTTTTTGGCTACCTCCCTTGTAAGGGGAAAAAGCCTTAGTATATGTATGTATATATGAAAATGCCCCTGTAAGGAACCAGATTTCAATCCAAAGAAGAAATCATGCTGAATGCAATGGACCAACTGCGCACCTTCAAAAAAGAGGCATTCCTGGGCTACTTCCAACAGCTGCAGGACCACTGGGGGAAGTGTATGGCTACCCAAGGGAACTACTTTGAAGATTAGGTTAAGTTAGTTGTATCTGGATACAAGTATTTTTCTATGAACAAAGGCTGCATACTTTTTGAACAGACCTTGTATATGCTTCCCTAATTTTATTTTGCAACCAATTATAATATGCTCACTTCTCTTCCACCACACCTTCACCTCTTCATCCCACCATTCACTACCTCTACTTGTTCCTTCCCATTCTCCTCATCCTACACATTT
The DNA here is from genome assembly GCF_046742065.1 of Oratosquilla oratoria. Lineage (NCBI taxonomy): Eukaryota > Metazoa > Arthropoda > Malacostraca > Stomatopoda > Squillidae > Oratosquilla > Oratosquilla oratoria. Next base: position 53,074,479 of record NC_134790.1, on the reverse strand, counting down.
CTGCACATTATCTCACTTCCTACTTGAAATACCCTTATTCTTTTTTCTCCTGGTCTCCAATATCTCCCACCAATTCCCACATTTCTCTCAGATTCTGATATTCTTTCCTTTCATCCTTCTCATTTAAATTGTTCACAATCCACACTTCTCTAGCACAGACACAATCACCACACAACTAAATACCTCAGTCAGTCAGTTACCTGGGAGACATGAATCTCCTTCAAGAGACCTGGACCAACAGAATAGCTGATTGGTCTACTACATTTCTTAAATCTCTCCATCATCTCTACAACTTCACCTCTTCAGCATGATTTGTTCCCAACAATTATAGTAATGGTCATCTGTGATAAAATACAATATCCCTCACTCACCCATTCCCTTTCTCTCTCTCTCTCACCTCCCATCTCTATCTCTCTCACTCTCCCAACCCTCCCTCTCCCCCCCTCCCATCTCTCTCTCTCTCCCTCCCACCACTCTCTCTCTCCCTCATACCTCTCTCTCTCTCTCTCTCTCTCTCTCTTGCTCTCCCTCCCACTTCTCTTGCTCTCCCTCCCACCTCTCTCTCTCTCTACCCCTACCAGCACTCTCTCTCTCCCTTCCCACCTCTCTTTCCCTTCCCACCTCTCTCTCCCCACCTCCAATCTCTCTCTCTCACCTTCCTTCCTCTCTCCCTCCCACCACTCTCTTGCTCTCCCTCCCAATTCTCTCTCTCTTGCTCTCCTTCCCACCTCTCTATCTTGCTCTCCCTCCCACCTCTCTCTCTCTCTTGCTTTCCCTCCCACCTCTCTCTCTCTCTCTCTCTTCCAACCTCTCATCACCGATCCACATACCCTTTTCATTTTCTTTCACATTAAATCTCACCTGTTCACAGTAGAGCAAATCTATGTTTGGGGGAATACTAAGAGCACGATTCTGGATATGACGGAGTAGGGTGGTCTTTCCATGCCTGAAAGGAGCACAAATTTTAAAAAATTAGTTTCAATATCCTAATTCTAAAGCAATATGTAAACTTCAAGCTTTAAAGAGAGTTGACAACAGTAACTGCTCCCCTCCCCCACAAGCTATTGACAGAGAAACAGTCCCACAATAATACAATGCAGACATCAATTTTTCTTTTCCCTGGGGATAAGAGTGAGGACACAAGGACTTATACCAGCTGCCGTGGGGCTGCAGGTTTATAATTAAGAAACTAAAGGCAATATTTTTTAAGTATTACCTATAAAAAGTCTCATGAGAAACAGGCATCTAGGAATGGATGCAAAGAGGAGATTGTATGAAGGGGTGATTGTGCTGATGGGGCAGAGATGTGGAATTTAAGAGAGGCAGAGAGGACAAGTTTGAATGTGTTTGAGATGAAATGTCTAAGATGAAATGTCTGAGAAGTACGGTAGGGGTTACTAGATTGGATAGAGTGAGAACCGAGGTGAGGAGGAAAGTGGGTGTGGAAAAGATGACACATTGGGCTGATGAAAGAGTATTGGGGTGGTTTGGACACATGGAAAGAATAAGTGAAAAAAGATCAGTAAAAGAGGTGCAGAAGGCACATGTGGAGGGAGTGAATTTGAAGGGGCAACTAAGGATGAGATGGATGGATGGGGTGAAGGTGGCACTGAGAAAGAGGGGCATTTCTGTTGAGCAAGGAAGAGAGAAAGTAGAAGATAGGGATGAGTGAAGAGTGGCTGTGTATAGATGATACTGTTATGAAACAAAGGGAGTGGTGAGGGATGGGAGTGCTTCTGTGTGAACCATATTTTGACACAGCACAAAGGGATTTCTCCCTATCTTCTCATTCTGCAGATGGGGGGGCATTGATTATGTGAAGTAGCCTTGCTGTGGATGTACTGTCTTGCTACACTGCTTCTGACCTAGAGCAGTAGGAGGGATACAGTGTTGACACATCATCCATGAGGAGCTAAGATGAGAGGGAGGAGGGGGTCGTGGAGAGGAGTTGAGTGGGTATGTACCTTTGACTTGGCTACTTCCCTTATAAGGGGGGGGGGGAAAGCTCTTTGTATATAGAATAGATACATAAAGGCAATAACTATTAATTCTATTATTCAGAGTGGACCCAAAAAGCAAATTGCATTTTCCTTAAAGAACTCAATACTGATGATGAAAGTGTTGCCAGAGGAGAGAGAGGAGAAAATGGGGAGAAAGTGGAGAGAGGGGAAAGAAACCTAAAATCTTGGGCCTCACTTTATATGCATGTCTTTCATCCCACCCATCACCTTACAGTGCAAATCAATAAGAAATATATTCATATCAATACCAAGCACAAGTTTTGGTCAGAAGGAAACTCTAATCACAGTCTATAAACAGTTCTTGACAACCACACTTGACAACAGCATGGTTTCCAACAATTAGGAAGTCAACCAACATACTATATTTCTAAAAAGCATCAAGAATAACAACAGGATGTATCATAACCACCCCAAAAGAACATCTGCATACAGAAACCAAAATCCTCCCCATAGAACATCACATGAAAACGATAGGTACACATTTATATGCAACTGTCCTCAACTCCATTCACCCATATTATCAAAGTGCAGCCCATTGAATACAACAAAAATATATATACTAGCAATACACTACCCACACATCTACAACAACCTACCACCTGCACCACACAGCACATCCATACAAAATGCACTAACATTCAGATAACACAATGAGCACTTCAAAACTTATCACCAAACTTCCTATTCCATCAAACCCCTCCAGACATTAAACCAACAGAAAAATTCCTCCCAAAAGAAGCTAGAAACAACATTGTCATGACTATGTTCAGTTCACCATCCAGCAATGAAACAATACCAACACAGAACAGGTCTGCACATAGAAAAAACCACCACCACCCTATATTACCCCATCCAAACCATTCCCAGACAACACAATATTTCTTTCATCAAGTAACTTATGTGCCAAACTAGTGGCAGTTACCAGTTACATGGGAGTCATGGGTACCCTCCAAGAGTGATCTGGAGTAATGGATGGACAGATTGATTGTACTGGGAACTTTCATCATACTCCCACGCAGAATTCCCATTCATAAACCCCTACATCAATGGAACCTACTGTACAATGTACTATTCCACCATATTCTACAACAGAATTTGTTTGACAAAATTTCACCAACTCTTTACAATCATCCTAAGAAGCAGATTTTATTCTAGCCTACATCATGACTCAATATAAAATAAAAATACTTACCCATTGGGGCCTACCAATCCATATCTGCGCCCTTGTGCAATAAGTAGGGAAGCATTGCTGAACAATGCCTTGCCTTTTGCAGAAATACTGAAGTTTTCAATCTGCAAAAAGAGTATCAACATTAAAAAAAATTGAACAATTTTGCACCTCCTTTTGATTTGTCAGAATCTAATGTAATTTTCCCCCTTCTCCACATCTAATGTCTAGCTAAAAACATTACAATTCTTGGCAGTTTTAATCTGAGTTCAAATAACAGTTAATCTCAAATCAAATAACATAAGACCAATAATGTCAATATCACCCAGCCCCCTGTCCAGGGTATTGGCTGCATGTTACTGTGGGGTTAAAAGCTGCTAAGTAGCATGGAGCTGATACTTTAGGGTCTATATGGGGCACCCCTATCGACCAGGGCCAAACATTATTTTGTATGTGATAGAGGAAATCTCTATTCATAGAGAAATGATGATACTTTATTATACTGCGCCTGCCCCTCCATTATGCTGTCCTCCCACTCTTAATACTGTCCTATACCCCTTCTCTGATTGTTCATTTCCTATTTTCATCAAACCCTGTGGTGGGGGAGAATACTGCCATTGAATGTTCCCACTTGAATAGTAAAAGGCGACAAAAAACAGGACGGGGAATAGGACTGGGCATCCTACACTGTAACCCCAAAGACGATATTCCTAAAAAAGCAAAGACATAAGAGGGTCTGGGAGGAGCTTTCCAACCAGAACCCTAAGGTTTAGGTCTTTTAATGTGTATGGATGTGGTGTGGGTGAGAGTAAAAGGGGAGAGATAGGCAGTATGTTTGTGAGAAAAAAAAATGGATGTGTTGGCATTGAGTGAAACTAAGTTGAAAGGGAGGGGTGAGTTTGGGAGTGTAGTTGGGAGGGTGTCAGGAGTGAAGAGAGGATGAGGTAGAGAAGGGGTCACTATACTAGTAAGTGAAGAGATAGATAAACGTGTGGTGGACTGGAAGGATAATGTGAAGGTGAAACTGGGAATGGAGATGTAGGTTTTTGTAAGTGCATATGGGCCTGGTGGTAAGAAGAGTGTAGAGGAAAGGGAGGATTTTTGGATAGATTTAAATGAGTGCATTGAGGATTTTGGGAGGAATGTCAATGTAGTGGTAATGAGTGATCTTAATGCTAGGGTAGGAAAGGAACCAATACATGGAGTGATTGGAAAGTGTGTTCTGGGAAAAAAAAATTGTAGAAGAGCTGATGGTGATGTGTCTTGAGAGTTGACAATAGCAAATACAGTGTTTCAAAAGAAAATCAAGAATAAATACATATGGGAGAGGGTAGTGGATGGAAGGGTGGTAGATATGGCTTTAACCCTTTCCATACGGTGCCGCACACGTAGGCGTCATGAGGAGCAAGTGGATACGCTGCCATATCGGCGTCTTGATTATATTTATTGTAGTCGCCCCTGTGTTTTTACATTCTCTCAAATGTGCCCTGAATCCCATTCTCTGTGGCTTTCAAAATTCGCGGGTGAAAGAGAGAACGATCGATATAAGCGGTGACTATATTTTATGATGCGAGTATTATTACGACACGTCGTACGGCTGGCATTGGCTGCTGCCCGCGAGATTTAAGTTCCGTACTGAAGTGGTTAATGGACTATAAAATGGTAACCAGGAGAATAGTAGGAAGAGATTTGTATATACTTTCTAAGGGGAGAGAGTGGGGGAATATCAGATCATTTTTTGGTGGAAGGTATGTTGAGAGTGGAGAATTGATGGAGAACAGGGAAAAAGACAAAAGGTAGGGAGGTGCTTGGAGTAAACTGCTTAAATGAGAAAGAAAAGGAGTAGAAGAAGCTAAGGAGTGAAAGTGAGCAAAGGATAGAGTAGAACTAGGAGTGGAGTGGGGATGGTTCAAAGGAGTCACAAGGTGTGCAAAGGTGGTATGTGGAACAAGGACAGGAGGAAATAGGACAAGAGAATGATATTAGAGAAAATATATATATATATATATATATATATATATATATATATATATATATATATATATATATATATATATATATATATAAAGGAGGCAAACAGGAGACCAGATGTGAAATGGGGTAAGAGTATGACAAAAAAAAATTGAAGGCAATAAAAAGATGTTTTGGAAGGAACTTAAGAGTGGAAGAGGAGGTGAATCAAGTAGAGAAAAGGTAAAAGGTGCAGATGGAGAGATGATATTGGAATAAACGGCAGTAAGAGGAAGATGGTCAGAGCATCTTAGGGAGTTGCTAAATGTGGAAGATAGGGAGGGAAAGGTAGTTGCAGTGGGATGTGCTAAGAAAATGACAATGATGAGTGAGGAAAATGGAGGAGAAATAAGGAAAGATGAGGTGAAAGCAGTTATTAAAATGATGAGAGTAGCTAAGGCACCTGGGTTGGATGGGTGTCATGTGGAGTGTCTAAAAGTGGGAGGTACAGTGATGGTGGACTGGCTGGTAAGGTTGTTTGCAGTTTGTCTAAAAGAGGGTAGAGTGCCGGAGGATTGGAGAAATGCCTGCATAGTTCTGCTTTACAAGGGAAAAGGGGACAAATGTGAGTGTAGTAGTTTCAGAGGGATCAGTTTGTTGAGTGTAGTTGGGAAGGCTTATGGGAGTGTTTTGAGAGGATTAGAAGAGGAACAGTGTGGGCTTAGGACAGGTAGGGGTTGTGTGGATCAGATTTTTGAGGTAAGGCAGATGCATGAGAAAGCTTTAGGAAAATGTAAGGATGTTTTTTGGGCCTTTACAGTTATGGAAAAGGCTTATGACAGGGTAGAGAGGAAGGCACTGTGGGAGGTATTGCAGATGTATGGGATAGGAGGAAAGTTGTTAAGAGCAGTCCAGAGTTTTTACAATAGTAAAGCCTGTGTTACAATTAGAAATGGAGAGAGCGAGTGGTTTGAGATAAAGGTAGGACTTCTCCAGGGATGTGTTATGTTGCCTTGGCTGTTCAATTTATACATGGATGGGGTGGTGTGAGAGGTAAATGCAAGGGTAATGTGCCAGGGATTGGAGATGAGAGATAAGCCACTTGTTTGCTGACAATACTGCACTTGTGTCAGGATCAGAGGAGAGATTAAGGAAGTAATAGAGTTTGGGAAGGTGTGTAAAAGGAAGTTGAAGATAAATGTGGGTAAAAGTAAAGTGATGAGATGTACAAGGGGAGAATGTGGCAACAAATTGGAAGTGAGTATTAAGGGAGAGAGACAGGAGGAAGTGGACAGCTTTAGATACTTGGGTGCAAAGGTGACAGGAAAGGGAGTGGAGGTGGAGGTAGAATGTAGAATGAGAGAAGCAAGTAAATGGCTTGGGGGATTAAAAAGTGTAATGAGAAATAGATATTTAGGAATGGATGCTAAAAGGAGATTGTATGAAGGAGTGACTGTGCAGACAGCACTGTATGGGGCAGAAAAATCTGTTATGGGAGCCAGTAGTATGTATATCTATTTACATAATTATGTACATATAAAGCCACCTAGTAGGTTTGCACTAGGAATTGTAAATCCCGCAAGCTTGAGCTATCCCCCATGGGTTAGGCAGTACTGTATCTGCATTGGTCAAAGACTCATGCACTCTGTCTCGTGTGTAGATTCGTTATAAACTAAATATACTGGTGTGTGAACTTTTTATTTGCCACATTGAACATAAGGAAACACATGGAACATAAGAGAGGAAGAGAGGGGTTTCAATATGTATGAGATGAAGTGCCTGATAAGTGTAGTAGGGGTTACTAGGTTGTATAGATTGAGAAACAAGGTGAGGAGAGTGGGGGTGTAAAGGGAGGTGGAAGATAGTGCTGATGGTTTGGGCACATGGAAAGATGAAGAAAGATTAGTAAAAGAGGTGTGGAAGGCAGAGGTGGAAGGAGTGAACATGAGGGGGCAACCTAGGATGAGATATGGATGGGGTAAAAGGGGCATTGGGAAAGAGGGGAATGTCTGTAGAGGAAGGGAGAAGACAGAAGTTGGGGGTGAGTGGAGAATTGTTGTGTATGGATGATGCTGTGATGTAAGGGAGTGGATGGGGGACAGGGTGAGGGAGTAAATGTGAATATTTTGACACAGGTAGAGTGGATTTCTCCCTGTCTTCTCTTTTTCTGCATGAGGGGATGGAGAGAGGGTGTCACTGATTAAATGAAGTGACCTTGCTGTGGATGTACTGTGTCTTGCTACATTGCTTCTGGGCAAGATGCAGGGATGACCAATCATCCAGGAGGAGCCAACATAAGAGGGAGGAAGGGGGTGAATAGCAGTAGAGTATGTGGGGATAGAATGGGTGGGAGTGGATTTTATGCCTTATTTTTTGGCTACCTCCCTTGTAAGGGGGAAAAGCCATTGGTATGTATGTATATGGTATACATTCACCATGAAATAAAACTGAATCTACCTTAATGTCTACTGCATTTTCAAGCTGGTCTTGCTGCTTTGCAGATTTTTCTGCCTGGGACACAGTAAAGTTTTCATCAATAGATGAAGACCCATGGCCACCTTTCTTGAGCATTGCCTCCATCTGCTCTGCATATTCCTTTTCTTTTTTAAGTTTCTTTCTTTCCTTGTGGCTAAGCTTTTTCATGGCTTCCCTTTCTGAAATAAAGATTGCAGGTAATAATACTTACTCAACTACATTATTCAACTTCTACATGCATGATATTACAACACCAGCTGAAGAGAGCAGCAAACATATTGCAGCCAACATTGACATCACACTCATATGCACTCAACATAAACAAAGTAGCCACTGCTCACCCCCAATTATACAGATACAGACTAAAGTAGCGATTAATCACCGAGTAGGTTGCACCAGTCAAGTCACACTACTCACTTCTGACAAATGACATAGTATTATTTCATTACTGGATAGTAACCTCAACATAGTCATGCTAGTGTAGTTCTTGTTCTTTTTGGGAGGTATTTTTCTGTGGGGCTTATGTCAGGAGGAGTTTGATGGAGTAAGGAGTTTGATGATCAGTCTTGACTTCTAAGCTATTCAAATCATTTATGATTCTGCATGGAAAATGTATTTCTTCACATCCTTTAGACATTTTGTTCACGACTTCTTAAGCCAGCAAAAAGAGCTAGAAAATTGCTTATGTTAGTGGTGAAGAATGAAATATCAATGGAAATTAGAAGTGAAATTAGCTACACAGCAACTGCATGCACTTATGGTATGAACAAATCAAGTGTTCTTGGCATAAAACAATGGAAAAACAACATTAAAGCTGCTCAAGCTTCATGCACACCTAAATCAGCTAGTTATTATGCACATGAGAGATGATGCCTTTGTGAAAATGAAACAAGCTTAAGTATTTAGATAGAAGATTTCGCACAATGACATATACCATTTAACTTTAAATTACATAAATACATACATATACCAAGGCTTTTTCCCACTTACAAGGGGGGTAGCCAAAAAGAAAAAGGCATAAAATCATTCCCACCCATTCCATCCCTGAATACACTCCACCCCTCCACCCTCCCTCTTATCTTAGCACCTCCTGAAAGACGGGTCATCCCTACACCTTGTCCACTGCCCTGGGTCAGAAGCAGTGTCACAAGACACAGCACATCCACAGCAAGGCCGCTTCATTAAATCGGCGACCCCCCCTCTCCGTCCCCCCATTGCATAAAATGAGAGGACGGGGAGAAATCCCTTCGGGCTGCGTCAAATTTTGCTCACACATACTACCTCACCCCCCATCCACCCGCCCATTCCACCTCATGCAATCACAACATCATCCATATACAACCATTCTCCATTCACCCCTGTTTTCTGTCCTCTCCCGTCCTTCCTCAACAGACATTCCCCTCTTCCCCAAAGCCCCCTTCACCCCATCCATCCACCTCATCCTAGGACATCCCCTCATGTTCACTCCCTCCACATCTGCCTTCCACACCTCTTTTACTAGTCTTTCTTCACTCATTCTTTCCATGTGTCCAAACCATCCTAATATTCTTTCATCAACCCTATCTCCCAGCTCCTTTTCCACCCCTGTTCTCCTCCTCACCTCCTCATTTCTCACTCTATCTAGCCTAATAACCCCCATCATACTTCTCAGACACCTCATCTCAAACACATTCAAACTCCTTCTCTCTTCTTCTATTATGTTCCATGTCTCTGCCCCATACAGTGCTGTTAGCACAATCACTCCTTCATACAGTCTCCTCTTAGTATTCATTCCCAAATGTCTATTCCTCATTACACTCTTTAATCCACCACTCGCTTCTCTCAATCTACATTCTACCTCCACTTTCACTCCACCTTTCCCTGCCATATTTGCACCCATGTATCTAAAACTATCCACTTCCTCCAGTCGCTCTCCCTTAATGCTCACTTCCAGTCTACTGCCACTTTCACCCCTTGTACACCTCATCACCTTACTTTTACCCACATTTATCTTTAGCTTTCTTCTATCACATACTCTCCCAAACTCTGCCACCAACTTCCTCAATCCCTCCTCCAATCCTGCCATAAGCGCAGTGTCGTCCGCAAACAACAGCTGACACACCTCCCACTTTTCTCCATTTTCTTTAACCATCTCCAATCCCCTGCCCACTACCCTTGCATTTACCTCTCGCACCACCCCATCCATGTATAAGTTGAACAGCCAGGGCGACATAATGCATCCTTGACGAAGTCCCACCTTTACTTCGAACCACTCACTCTCTCCATTTCCAATCCTGACACAAGCTCTACTACTCTCATAAAAACTCTTGACAGCTCCTAGAAGCTTTCCTCCTATCCCGTATATCTGCATAACCTCCCACAGTGCCTTCCTGTCTACCCTATCATAAGCCTTTTCCAGATCCATAAAAGCCCAAAACACATCCTTCCCCTCTCCTATAGCTTTCTCACATATCTGTCTTACCACAAAAATCTGATCTACACAACCTCTACCCATCCTAAATCCACACTGTTCCTCACCAATTACTACTTCTGTTCCTCTCCTAATCCTCTCAATCAAGATCCTCCCATAAGCCTTCCCAACTACACTCAACAAGCTAATCCCTCTGAAACTACGACATTCACACTTGTCCCCTTTTCCCTTGTAAAGAGGAACTATACAGGCACTTCTCCAGTCCTCCAGCATTCTACCCTCTCTCCAACAAACATTAAATAACCTCACCAACCAGTCCACCATCACTGTACCTCCCTTTTTCAGACATTCTGCATGGCATCCATCCAGACCAGGTGCCTTACCTGCTTTCATCATCTTAACAACTGCCTTCACCTCATTCTTCCTTATTTCTCCTCATTCATCACTCTCATTTTCTTCGCACTCCCCCCTGCAACTATCTTTCCCTCCCTATCCTCCTTCACATTTAGCAACTCCCTAAAATATTCTGCCCATCTTCCCCTTACTGCCTTCTCTTCCATTATCATCTCTCCATCTGCACCTTTTACCTTTTCTTCTCTACTTGATTCGCCTCCTCTTCCTCTCTTAATTTCTTTCCAAAACATCTTTTTATTACTTTCAAAATTTTCTGTCAAACTCTTACCCCAATTCACATCTGCTCTCCTCTTTGCAACCTTTACCTTTTGCTTTACTTCTCTTTTCTTTTCTTTGTACCTCTCATATGACTCCCTCGTCCTATTTTGTAACCAATCTGTGAAAGCTCGCTTCTCTTCTACAACCTTCTTTGTTTCCTCATTCCACCATTCACTACCCTTTCTTCTATTTCCCCCTGTCCTTCTTGTTCCACACACCATCCTTGCACACTTTATGACTCCCTCCTTAAACCATCCCCATTCCTCCTCCACACCCAGCTCTACTCTACCCTTTACTCCCTCCCACTCCTCCTTCAGCTTCTTTCCGTACTCCTTCTCCTTTTCCTTCTCATTCAAAGAGTTCACTCTAAGAACCTCCCTACCTTTTGTCCCTTTCCTCTTCCTCCATCTATCCTCCACTTTCAACTTACCTTCCACCAAAAAATTATCTGATATTCCCTCACCCTCTCCCCTTAGCACATTTACATCCTTAACTCTTCCTATCATAATCCTATTTACCACTACATAATAGTGATGTACCGAAGCTTCGGTATCGGTATTGGTATCGGTAAATATCGGTTTATTTTCAAGCTATCGGTATCGGTATATATCGGTATCGGTAAAATAGAAGGTATCGGTATATCGGTATCGGTATTGAAAAATAAATACCGATACCGATACCGATACCTTGAGAGAAAATTTAAGTTAAATTACTTTCATTCATGAAACAAATAAATAATTATATAAATATATAAAGTAAAGGGTGTCTTTCACGCCATGTGGTTGTGGAATCATTTGCGTCTTATGTAAGAAGAGAAGAGAGCTAGCTGATGGCTATTATCCTATTACCCTTTTCGATCTCATTCTTAATATTTATTTATTGTAATTATTTATTTATAATTAATATTTGAACTTGCATTTTTCAGATAGTCAATATTGTGATAAATTTATTAAATTACAATTAGAATTGCCAGAATTAGCAATAATGCCTAAGTCAAAGCAGTGTTATATGGAATCTAGTGACAGTATGCAAAGATGATTCTTCAAAAGTATCCTGTAATTTCTGTAATAAACAGGCAAACCCAAACAACAACAAATATTAGAAAGCATCTTCAACATAAACATCCTGATGAGTTTGGAAATGCCAAATTGGAGCAGAAAAAAGCAGCTGAATCTAACCCAACACTTGCCTCATTCTTAAATTTTCCACCTACCAAAAAGCTAAAAATTTCAACTTCAACTTCTAGTCAAAGTCAAACAGGCTGTTCAAGTGCAAAACAGGTATCTCAACAGCCAACTCTTGAAGCTACTCTCCAGTACAAAAAGATTTGGGACATCAACAGTGCTCCAGCAAAAGAGGTACACAAATATATTGCTGAAATGATCACAATAGATTGTCAACCTATATCTATTGTAGAAGATCTGGGATTTGCTAGGCTCCTTAATCACTTAAAACCAAACTATAAGATCCCAAGCAGGAAATACATCTCTAACACAACTATCCCAGAGCTTTATGAAAAAGTGCACAATAAAGTACAAGGCATTGTGAGCAATGCGCAAAATATCAGTTTGACGACAGATATATGGACCAGTTTGTCCAATGATTGCTTTATGAGTGTAACTGGGCATACTCTCACCAAAGACTTTGTCAAGGACACCATTGCATTGTCTATTAAACCATTCCCTGAAAAACACTCTGCCAAAAACATTGCAGATTTGATTGATGAAGTAATAGAAAACTTCAAAATACCCTGTCATAAGATACATTTCATATCTCATGATAATGCATCTAATGTAACAAAAGCTGTCAATGATTCACAGTATCTGAGCCTACCTTGTTTCTTGCATACACTGCAGCTTGTTATCAATGATGCAGTTTTTGAACAACGTGTTGTAATAGATATTATTGGAATGTGCAAGTCTATTGTAACCCATTTCCATCATTCACCTCAAGCTTCTCAGAAACTACTAGAGCTACAAAAAAGACACAATTGCCCTCAACATAAGCTAAAACAAGACGTTGCGACAAGATGGAACAGCAAGTATCACATGCTCAAAAGAATATATGAACAAAAAGCAGCACTTGTCAATTACTGCATGGATGTACCTGGTCTTCCATCAATTGATGCAAATAAATGGAGCATCATAGGAAAATTACAAGCACTCCTGAAAAGCTTTGATGATATAACTGTTAGGTAAGTACAATTTTTAGTTATTTGATTCATTTTGAAATAGCTATAGGTCTGATAACGTTGTGAATAGGGTTGCAACCTGAAAAAAAAACTTTTTTCGGAAAAAAAAATTTCATGAAAAAAACAGACCTTTAAACATGTTTGTAAAGATAAATAGAATAAGAATAAGCCCAAAGTTCAATGAATCAATAAGCTCATTAGCTAACTTTTATTTCAGAAAGTGTAGAATATACTTCTTGAATCTTGATCAGGTATCACAGTCTACTCATTGTCTCATTCTAATGATCATTCATTTGTGCATTCATTCATACTTTAAAAAATGCTCAACAAGCAAACCAGTAGGCAATAAATAGCCTTACAAAAAGATGCACAAGATGAGTTGCTATTGCTAAAGCCTAGAAATTAAATAGGGCCTAGTAATAAAATAATATCTTCGCAGTTACCTGTAGAACAAAGTAGTGATCTCATCTAGTTACACATAGGGTATTTTATTCCACGTTACTATTTTCCAGGTTCATAATATAATTACAACAAAAAGCATGCCAAGGGTCAAACGTTTTGACCCTTGGCATGCTTTTTGTAAATTAAAAATAATGATGTAACAGGGGTTTTGACTCAAAACCCGTTACATCATTATTTAAAGAAGTAGATATTTAATTTGTTTTCATGATATTTCAGACTTAACAAACTTATTTGTTATTTCATTAACATTTACCTTTATTCTAAACGTCTAAATCATTTTTAATTTACAGATTGAGTTCATGTGAAGCAAATTCTTCAGACATAATTCCCGTTGTTAAAATCATGGAATGCAACATTCAAAAGGCTTCAAATGCTCCAAACTTTTCTGGACTAGGTATGTATAATATTAATATACCGTAAACTGGGGCTACTTTGACACATTTTTCATTTTAAACTCTGCGACGCCAAGCAGCTTCGTTTAAATAATTAATAATTCAATTCATTTTAAACTGCTGGCATATTTCAATGGATTAACCTAAAAAAAATATTAAGCATTCAAATTAAAATTATGATCTATATGAGTACTTTTCTTATCTGAAATGGAGTGCCCCCCAGCTTCGTTCGTATGGCGGCCATCTTGAAAAAACCTACCTGTCAAAGTTACCCCAAAGTTACCCCCATACTGGGGGAAACTTTGACACCCCTAAGAAAGTTGTTTTTTACAGTTGTGGATGAATAAAACAAGCAGTTTATAACACAAAGGCGAACTTGCAGTTATCCTTTTCCTTCTGTGTTATACTTATTTACTTGAACTAAAATTTTCCAAATTAAAAAAAAAATTGTGGGTTCTTACTATTTCAGTTTCCTCCTGAGTATCTTAAACTAGATTGAACTAGAACAAAGTTAAATAGTTGAATAGATCAGGAATTTAGTCTAGTTTCATAATGAATAAAGAAATAAAAATTTGCAACAAAAATATAAAAAAAAAAGCTAACTCAACTTAAGAATTCTGAAATAAATAGAAATGTAGACCTATACAAAGTACAAAAAAATTACTTAGATTTTTAAATTTACAGCTACTTTATAGTGCTCATAACTATAGGCCTATAAGTTTGACTTCAATCGTAGGAAAAATAATGGAAACTATCATCAGAGATGCTATCGAACATCATTTAGAAAGTAACCGTTTGATAAATGATAGCCAACATGGTTTCAGACGGAAACGTTCTTGCGAATTATGACAAAAGAAACAATATAGATTTAATATATCTAGACTTTGCAAAAGCTTTTGATACCGTCCCACACGAAAGACTACTTACTAAATTAGCTTTGCATGGAATAAGTGGTAGCCTATTAGGTTGGACTAGTAATTGGTTGAATGGTCGAAAACAGAGAGTTGTTTTAAATGGAAAAACTTCTGGATGGAAAAATGTTGCAAGTGGAGTTCCTCAGGGTTCCGTTCTTGGGCCACTTCTATTCATAGTACAGGTAAACGTCGACTTACGATGGCATTAGGTTTCGATAGAGCCATCGTAAGACGATCTCATCGTAAGTCGATCCCCACTCTGTTCCGTGGTCACTGTACCTAGCCTACCTGTATATTAACCACCAGAGATACTGAATATAGCCTATTAAACATGTACAGTAGTTTATTTAATTATTTTTATCCTTTTTACCATATTCAAACACTATAATATGTATTTTCAGTACGGCACTTAAATCTCGCGGGCAGCAGCCAATGCCAGCCGTACGACGTGACGTAATAATACTCGCATCATAAAATATAGTCACCGCTTATATCGATCGTTCTCTCTTTCACCCGCGAATTTTGAAAACCACAGAGAATGGGATTTAGGGCACATTTGAGAGAATGTAAAAACACAGGGGCGACTACAATAAATATAATCAAGACGCAGATATGGCAGCGTCGCGAATCCACTTGCTCCTCATGACGCCTACGTGTGCGGCACCGTATGGAAGGGGTTAAATTATCATATCGTCGTCGTCGTCGTCGTCATCGTAAAGTCGAACAATCGTAAGTCGCGGCCATCGTAAGTCGACGTTTACCTGTATATATAAATGATATAGACCATGGACTAAAATCTACTGTTTCCAAATTTGCTGATGATACAAAACTGTGCGGAGTGGCAAATGATCACTCAAACCAATTAGATATTCAAGTAGCTTTAGATAAATTACAGCAATGGTCTGAAAAGTGGCTAATGAAATTTAACACAAGTAAATGCAAGGTAATGCACATAGGTAAAAATAACAGTAAGTACGATTACAAGTTATTTGGTAATTTGTTAACAAAAGTGGTGAAAAAGATCTCGGCGTAATTATCAGTAACGACCTCAAATCATCCAAGCAGTGTATTTCAGCCTCTGAGAAAGCAAATAAGATTCTGGGACTGATTGCGTGATCTTTTGATTTCAAAAGTCCATCACTCATTAACAAGCTATGTAAATCGTTAGTTCGTCCACATTTGGAATATGCTCTTTCTGTATGGTCACCGAATCTCATTAAAGACATTGACAGACTGGAAAAAGTACAACGGCGAGCAACAAAACTGAACCAAATATCAAAAATAAATCATACGAAAATCGACTAAAACACATGAATCTGTTTTCCCTAAAAAAGCGTAGACTCAGAGGTGACTTGATACAGGTCTTTAAGATTTTAAAGGGAATTGACAACATCAAAAGTGACAAAATTTTCACATTGAATGAGAATCAGACAAGAAACAATGGTCTCAAACTGTCCGGAAATAGATTCAATTTGGAAGTAGGTAGAAACAACTTTGCCAACCGTGTAGTAAATGAATGGAATAAACTTCCTGCACAGGTAGTGCAATGTAGTTCAGTTCGAAGCTTTAAGAATCATTTAGATAAATACCTAAGTAAGATGCTGTAATGATTATAATTTATCTTATATAATTTGTTTTTGTTTTGTTTTCATTTGTCTGTCTGATTTTCATTTATTATTAGTTATATGTCAATTTATTATTATTTACTATTTACCTATTTGTTTATTATTTAACTATACCTATGCATTTATGTATTGAATTTGTTATTTACATTATTATAGTTTTTATTTATTGTTTTATTATTAATATGATTTTTTTTTCGCATCCGACCTAGATATGGATCAAAAGGTCTCCTGTCGGCATGCTCCGCCTTTGTAAAAATCCTTTGTAATAATCAAGACGCCGATATGGCAGCCTCGCGTATCCACTTGCTCCTCATGCCGCCTACGTAGGCAGCACCGTATGGAAGGGGTTAAGGATGCGAGGAAGTCTTACAAGATTTTCATGAAAGGGAAGAACTAAAAGATTTTTCTTGCAAAAAGTATCTTTTTGGGATGTATTAAAATAAGACTTCCTGGCCCTATATCGTACATACATACATATACCAAGGCTTTTTTCCCCCTTACTAGGGAGGTAGCCAAAAATGAAAAGGCATAAAATCATTCCCACCCATTCCATCCCTGAATACACTCCACACTCCTCCACCCTCCCCCTCTTATCTTAGCACCTCCTGGATGACGGGTCATCCCTGCACCTTGTCCACTGCCCTGGGTCAGAAGCAGTGTCGCAAGACACAGCAAGGCCGCTTCATTAAATCGGCGACACCCCCCCCCCTCTCCGTCCCTCCATGCATAAAAGGAGAAGACGGGGAGAAATCCCTTTGGGCTGCGTCAAATTTTGCTCACACATACTACCTCACCCCCCCAGCCCCCCGCCCATTCCACCTCATGCATCACAACATCCTCCATATACAACCATTCTCCATTCACCTGTCTTCTGTCCTCTCCCGTCCTTCCTCAACAGACATTCCCCTCTTCACCCCATCCATCCACCTCATCCTAGGACGTCCCCTCATGTTCACTCCCTCCACATCTGCCTTCCATACCTCTTTTACTAGTCTTTCTTCACTCATTCTTTCCATGTGTCCAAACCGTCCTAATACTCTTTCAACAACCCTATCTCCCAACTCCCTTTCCACCCCCGTTCTTCTCCTCACCTCCTCATTTCTCACTCTATCTAGCCTAGTAACCCCCATCATACTTCTCAGGCACCTCATCTCAAACACATTCAAACTCCTTCTCTCTTCCTCTCTTATGTTCCATGTTTCTGCCCCATACAGTGCTGTTGGCACAATCACTCCTTCATACAGTCTCCTCTTAGCATCCATTCCCAAATGTCTATTCCTCATTACACTCTTCAATCCACCAAGGCATTTACTCACTTCTCTTAATCTACATTCTACCTCCACCTTCACTCCACCTTTTCCTGCCACATTTGCACCCAAGTATAAAAACTATCCACTTCCTCCAGTCACTCTCCCTAAATTATCACTTCCAGTCTACTGCCACTTTCACCCCTTGTACATCTCATCACCTTACATTCACCCACATTTATCTTTAGCTTTCTTCTATGACATACTCTCCCAAACTCTGTCACCAACTTCCTCAGTCCCTCCTCCGATACTGCCACAAGTGCAGTGTCGTCAGCAAACAACAGCTGGCTCACCTCCCACTTCTCTCCATTTTCTTTAACCATCTCCAATCCCTGACCCACTACCCTTGCATTTACCTCTCGCACTACCCCATCCATGTATAAGTTGAACAGCCAGGGCGACATAATGCATCCTTGACGAAGTCCCACCTTTACCTCAAACCACTCACTCTCTCCATTTCTAATCCTGACACATGCTCTACTACTCTCGTTAAAACTCTTGACAGCTCCTAGAAGCTTTCCTCCTATTCCATATATCTGCATAACCTCCCACAGTGCCCTTCTGTCTACCCTATTGTAAGCCTTTTCCAGATCCATAAAAGCCCAAAAAACATCCTTCCCCTTTCCTATAGCTTTCTCACATATCTGTCTTACCACAAAGATCTGATCTACACAACCTCTACCCATCCTAAATCCACACTGTTCCTCACCAATTACTCCCTCTGGTCCTCTCCTAATCCTCTCAATCAAGATCCTCCCATAAGCCTTCCCAACTACACTTAACAAACTAATCCCTCTGAAACTACTACATTCACATTTGTCCCCTTTTCCCTTGTAAAGTGAAACTATACAGGCACTCCTCCAGTCCTCCGGCACTCTACCCTCTCTCCAGCAAACATTAAATAACCTCGCCATCCAGTCCACCATCACTGTACCTCCTTTTTTTAGACATTCTGCATGGCATCCATCCAGACCAGGTGCCTTACCTGCTTTCATCATCTTAACAACTGCCTTCACTTCATCTTTCCTCATTTCTCCTCCATTTTCCTCACTCATCACGGTCATTTTCTTAGCATTTCCCACTGCAACTACCTTTCCCTCCCTATCCTCCTTCACATTTAGCAACTCCCTAAAATATTCTGCCCATCTTACCCTTACTGCCTTCTCTTCCATTATCATCTCTCCATCTGCACCTTTCACCTTTTCTTCTCTACTTGATTCGCCTCCTCTTCCTCTCTTAATTTCTTTCCAAAACATCTTTTTATTACTTTCAAAATTTTCTGTCATACTCTTACCCCATTTCACATCTGCTCTCCTCTTTGCCTCCTTTACCTTTTGCTTTACTTCTCTTTTCTTTTCTTTGTACTTCTCATATGACTCCCTCATCCTATTTTGTAACCAATCTGTGAAAGCTCGCTTCTTCTCTTCTACAACCTTCTTTGTTTCCTCATCCCACCATTCACTACCCTTCCTTCTATTTTCTCCTGTCCTTCTTGTTCCACACACCATCTTTGCACACTTTGTGACTCCCTCCTTGAACCATCCCCATTCCTCCTCCACACCTAGCTCTACTCTATCCTTCACTCCCTCCCACTCCTTCAGCTTCTTCTTGTACTCCTATAAAGAGTTCACTCTAAGCACCTCCCTACCTTTTGTCCCTTTCCTCTTTCTCCATCTATCCTCCACTCTCAACTTACCTTCCACCAAAAAATGATCTGATATTCCCCCACCCTCTCCCCTTAGCACATGTACATCCTTAACTCTTCCTATCATAGTCCTATTTACCACTACATAATCCATCAATGCTCTATCTACCACCCTTCCATCCACCACCCTCTCCCATGTGTACTTATGCTTGACTTTCTTCCGAAACACTGTATTTGCTATAATCAACTCTCTAGACACATTTCCACCATCAACTCTCCACTACAATTCTTTCCTGGAACTCCACATTTCCCAACCACTCCATCAATTGGACCATTTCCTACCCTAGCATTAAGGTCTCCCAGTACTATTACATTGACATTTCTCCCTTAATCCTCTATGCACTCATTTAAATCTATCCAAAAGGCCTCCCTTTCTTTCTCCCTCCCTTTCTCCCTATCATAGTCCTATTTACCACTACATAATCCATCAATGCTCTATCTACCACCCTTCCATCCACCACCCTCTCCCATGTGTACTTATGCTTGACTTTCTTCCGAAACACTGTATTTGCTATCATCAACTCTCTTTCTAGACACATTTCCACCATCAACTCTCCACTAATTTCTTTCCTGGAACTCCACATTTCCCAACCACTCCATCAATTGGACCATTTCCTACCCTAGCATTAAGGTCTCCCAGTACTATTACATTGACATTTCTCCCTAAATCCTCTATGCACATTTAAATCTATCCAAAAGGCCTCCCTTTCTCCCTATCATAGTCCTATTTACCACTACATAATCCATCAACGCTCTATCTACCAACCTTCCATCCACCACCCTCTCCCATGTGTACTTATGCTTGACTTTCTTCCGAAACACTGTATTTGCTATCATCAACTCTCTAGACACATTTCCACCATCAACTCTCCACTACGATTCTTTCCTGGAACTCCACATTTCCCAACCACTCCATCAATTGGACCATTTCCTACCCTAGCATTAAGGTCTCCCAGTACTATTACATTGACATTTCTCCCTAAATCCTCTATGCACTCATTTAAATCTATCCAAAAGGCCTCCCTTTCTTCTACACTCTTCTCACTGCCAGAACCATATGCACTTACAAAGACCCACATCTCCTTTCCCAGTTTCACCTTCATCCACATTATCCTTGAGGAAACCTCCTTTCACTCCACTACACGTTTACCTATCTCTTCACTTACTAGAATAGCCACCCCTTCCCTCCCTTGCCCTCTCTTCACTCCTGATAACCTCCCACTTACACTCCCAAATTTACACTCACCCTTCCCTTTCAACTTAGTTTCACTCAAAGCCAACACATCCATCTTTCTTCTCACAAACATACTACATATCTCTTCCCTTTTACTCTCATCTGTACCACATCCACGCACATTAAAAGATCCAAACCTTAGGGTGCTGGTCGGAAAACTCCCAGACCCTCCTATGCCTTTACTTTTTCTATAACATATTCAGGATATTTCAAGCCTGATGCAATGTCATATACTTTTCTTATTTCTTGGTCTAAAAACTCTGGACTGCAAATTCTATAAGCTCTTAAAAACATGGATGAAGAAACAGAAACTTTAGTATAAAATATGATGTGCAGAATAGAAATGGACATATGACAAACCTAAAACACACCTATATCTTTTCTAATAATTTTAACATCTAAAAAGGGCAATTTGTTATCTTGTTCTACCTCAGTTTTAAATTTAATAGAAGGCACTAAATCATTTAATTTAATAAGAAAATTGACCAAATTAATATCAGTGGGCCAAATATATAAAATGTCATCGACATGTATTTGGCCCACTGATATTAATTTGGACAATTTTCTTAAATTAAATTAAATTATTTAGTGCCTTCTACTAAATTTAAAACTGAGATAGAACAAGATAACAAATTGCCCTTTTTAGATGTTTCCATTATTAGAAAAGATAGATGTTTTAGGTTTGACAGTTTTAGGAAACCAACCAATGTTTTGTCATATGTCCATTTCTATTTTGTACATCATATTAATACTAAAGTTTCTGTTTTTTCATCCATGTTTTTAAGAGCTTATAGAATTTGCAGTCCAGAGTTTTTAGACCAAGAAATAAGAAAAATATATGACATTGCATCAGGCTTGAAATATCCTAAATATGTTATAGATAAAGCCCAATATAGGGCCAGAAGTCTTATTTTAATACATCTCAAAAAGATACTTTTTGCAAGAAAAATCTTTTAGTTCTTCCCGTTCATGAAAATCTTGTAAGACTTCTTCGCATCCTTAAGGAGTTCAATATTAACGTTATTTTCAAAAACAGTACCATCAAAGAACTAATTAAAAATTCCCCTTGCGATAATATAGGATGTGTCTATAGTATTCCTTGTAAACACTGTAGAATTAAATATTAGGATGAATCAACACAGATATAGTACAGACGCTCCTCAACTTACGTTTTAGTTACGTTCCGAACGGCCGAACGCAAGTTGAAAATGAACGTAAGTTGTTACTGTACTATACATCCGTAAATTCTATTACCGTATCTTATAAAACACCCCTAAATCATTAATTATACACATAACATTGTAAAATAATAACATTAATGTCAAATAAATTAAATTCAAGCAACATAAATTGAGATGGTGGAGGAGGAGGGGGAGGAGGAGGAGGCAAGGCATGTTTGAACTACAGAGAGCGCGCTAAACTAAAAAATTCACAAAAAAAAAAAAAAAAAAAAAATTAAAAATTTTTTTTTACAGTCAGTTCAAACGTAAAATCGAAAATGTAAAGCGAATGAACGTAAGTAGAGGAGCGTCTGTATAAGGACGGGCCAAATGTCTAGTGGCATTTTTGTAGTTCTGTTTTACAAAGGAACATCATTGAATCCAGTTTTATAAAGAGCAATTTTGATAACAATATCAACTTGAGTTTAGGTTTATTTAAACTAGATAATTTCATAATTACAGTAATAGGATAGTAAAGCAGTACCATGGCTCCTAATTGTGCCAGATGTCTTGTGGACATTTCGGCCACATGGTTATGCTCCCTTATATTTGCTGTTTTTGTTTTGTTTTGTTTTTTTATTATTATTTCTATTAAATTATTAGTTCCATTTGTAGATGAATGTGTATGGATATTGTACGAAGCTTTTACGTGACTATAACCTTCCCCAGTTTTCTTATTTCTGTATAAATAGGCTTATTTAAACTAGATTTTAACTAGATTTTAACTAGTTGATTTAAACTAGAGTTTAGGTTTATTTAACTAGATCATTTCATAATTAATAGTATAGTAAAGCAGTACCATGGCTCCTAATTGTGCAAGATGTCTGGTGGACATTTCGGCCACATGGTTATGCTCCCTTGTATTTGCCGGGTTTTTTTTTATTATTATTTCTATTATTAGTTCCATTTGTACATGAATGTGTATGTATGGATATTGTACGAAGCTTTTACGTGACTATAACCTTCCCCAGTTTTCTTATTTCTGTATAAATATTGTGTTTTACTTCTCTTTCTTGTACTTAAGGATGTTGTAATAGATGGAAACGTTTAGTATTCCGACTTTATTTTCCCTATGGTTTCTGCAATGTGTATATATATATATATATATATATACATATATATATATATACATATACATATATATACAGTGATCCCTCGCTACTTCACAGTTCAACTATCGGGGATTCACGACTTCGCAGATTTTCAAAATATATATAGAAAATATATTGCAGTTTCTGGAAAATTCTAGAAAAATTGCAATTATGAACACCTAATTTTTTTTATTAAATCTATTAAAATATTAATATTATTTCCTATTCTAGGAACAACAAAACAAACATAAAATAGCAAGAAAACATATCCGGAGATGTCCCAAGAGAATGGAAGCTAGCTAACGTTACTCCCATATTCAAAAAAGGTGACAAAAAGAAACCAAATAACTATAGGCCTATAAGTTTGACTTCAATTGTAGGAAAATAATGGAAACTATCATCAGAGATGCTATCGAACATCATTTAGAAAGTAACCGTTTGATAAATGATAGCCAACATGGTTTCAGACGGAAACGTTCTTGCGTGACTAATTTACTCGAATTTTACAACACAGTTATCTCGAATTATGACAAAAGAAACAATATAGATTTAGTATATCTAGACTTTGCAAAAGCTTTTGATACCGTCCCACACGAAAGACTACTTACTAAATTAGCTTTGCATGGAATAAGTGGTAGCCTACTAAGTTGGACTAGTAATTGGTTGAATGATCGAAAACAGAGAGTTGTTTTAAATGGAAAAACTTCTGGATGGAAAAGTGTTGCAAGTGGAGTTCCTCAGGGTTCCGTTCTTGGACCACTTCTATTCATAGTATATATAAATGATATAGACCATGGACTAAAATCTACTGTTTCCAAATTTGCTGATGATACAAAACTGTGCGGAGTGGCAAATGATCACTCAAACCAATTACATATTCAAGAAGATTTAGATAAATTACAGCAATGGTCTGAAAAGTGGCTAATGAAATTTAACACAAGTAAATGCAAGGTAATGCACATAGGTAAAAATAACAGTAAGTACGATTACAAGTTATTTGGAAATTCGTTAACAAAAGTGGATAGTGAAAAAGATCTCGGCGTAATTATCAGTAACGACCTCAAATCATCCAAGCAGTGTATTTCAGCCTCTGAGAAAGCAAATAAGATTCTAGGACTGATTGCGCGATCTTTTGATTTCAAAAGTCCATCACTCATTAACAAGCTACATAAATCGTTAGTTCGTCCACATTTGGAATATGCTGTTTCCGTATGGTCACCGAATCTCATTAAAAACATTGACAGATTGGAAAGAGTACAACGGCGAGCCACAAAACTGATTCCAAATATCAAAAATAAATCATACGAAAATCGACTAAAACATATGAATCTGTTTTCCCTAAAAAAGCGTAGACTCAGAGGTGACTTGATACAGGTCTTTAAAATTCTAAAGGGAATTGACAATATCAAAAGTGACCAAATTTTTACATTGAATGAGAATCAGACAAGAAACAATGGTCTCAAACTGTCCGGAAATAGATTCAATTTGGAAGTAGGTAGAAACAACTTTGCCAACCGTGTAGTTAATGAAAGGAATAAACTTCCTGCACAGGTAGTGCAATGTATTTCAGTTCAAAGCTTTAAGAATCATTTAGATAAATACCTAAGTAAGATGCTGTAATGATTATAATTTATCTTATATTATTTGTTTTTGTTTTGTTATCATTTGTCTGTCTGATTTATATTTATCATTAGTTATATGTCAATTTATTATTATTTACTATTTACCTGTTTGTTTATTATTTAACTATACCTATGCATTTATTTATGTATTTTATTTGTTATTTACATTATCATAGTTTTTATTTATTGTTTTATTATTAATATGATTTTTTTTTCGCATCCGACCTAGATATGGATCAAAAGGTCTCCTGTCGGCATGCTCCGCCTTTGTAATCCTTTGTAATATACAGGGGTATTAGAAATTGTAACTCATGTGACAAAAAAAAAAATACATACATATACCAAGGCTTTTTCCCCCTTACAATGGAGGTAGCCAAAAAGGAAAAGGCATAAAATCATTCCCACCCATTCCATCCCTGAATACACTCCACACCCCTCCACCCTCCTTGTTATCTTAGCACCTCCTGGATGACGGGTCATCCCTGCACCTTGTCCACTGCCCTCGGTCAGAAGCAGTGTCGCAAGACACAGCACATCCACAGCAAGGCAGCTTCATTAAATCGGCGACCCCCCCCTCTCCGTCCCCCCATGCATGAAAGGAGAAGACGGGGAGAAATCCCTTCGGGCTGCGTCAAATTTTGCTCACACATACTACCTTACCCCCCATCACCCCGCCCATTCCACCTCATGCATCACAACATCATCCATATACAACCATTCTCCATACACCGCTGTCTTCTGTCCTCTCCTGTCCTTCCTCAACAGACATTCCCCTCTTCCCCAAAGCCCCCTTCACCCCATCCATCCACCTCATCCTAGGACGTCCCCTCATGTTCACTCCCTCCACATCTGCCTTCCATACCTCTTTTACTAGTTTTTCTTCACTCATTCTTTCCATGTGTCCAAACCATCCTAATACTCTCTCATCAACCCTATCTCCCAACTCCCTTTCCACCCCGTTCTTCTCCTCACCTCACCTTTCCACCCCCGTTCTTCTCCTCACCTCCTCACAAAAAAAAAAAAAAGAATGCGACATGCATACAGTACCCGCGTATCCTGTTGTTGAGAAAATGCAAAGCATACCACCTCAGTGATGAAGTGCGTTGTAAGGCAGGCTGTGTAATCTGGCCTGTGATTGGTGCTTTGACTGATGCTCAGATCCACAGCATCTTCCCTTGTCTCTCTCTCGTGGTCATTTCACTTCAAGCTTTCTCGCTGAGCGGTTTACTATACTACTTTACACTGTGCTGTGTGATTTTTTTTGTTTCTTTGCGTTGAACTTTGCATTTTCATTCCCTGCAATGGCTCCAAAGCATGATCCTTCTTCCAGAGCTAGTACTGACCCTAAACGCAAATGAAGAATGAGGACGATCGCTGAGAAGGTGAAACTTCTGGATATGTTGAAGGAAAGGAGAACTTTCACTGCTGTAGCCCGCCATTTTAGTGTAAATGAATCCACCGTTCACTACATCAAGAAGGATGAGACTAACATTAGGAAGATGGCTGCCATCACCTTTAATAAGTCGGTGAAGAGAGTAGTTACGGCTCGTAATAAAACTATCATCCGTATGGAAGCAATCATTGCTGCGATCATTTGAGGTGACAGTTTTGCAGACATGACCACGAGACATCGAAAAGTTATTAGACTGCCACTTCCTGTCGCTAACTGACACAGACCTAGAAGACTTGACGTAGTCGGCCAGCGAAGAAGAAGAAACACAGCAAGAAACGGAAGCTGTCGACCAAACCGGGTTGACTTTGGAACGGCTGACCAAGCTCTCCAACCTGGCTAAAGAATTGAAAGAGGGGTCACAGGAATGGGACGATATGGTTCATTCTGTGCAATTTTACAACAAGGTCAACGAAGTCATGAATCCCTACAAGATGCTCTTTGAACGGAAAAAGAAGCAGCGGCAGCAACTTCCTATCACAATGTTTTTGCAGCCTTGCAAAAAAGAGCCAGTTCCTGCTGCTACTACTACGGTTGCACCTTCGGAAGAAGTGGAAGAGGTGTCCCAGGAAAGGGCACCGCCGTCTGAAGAGACGTAAAATACAATCATTGGCTGCACAGTAGAAGTCATCATCAGCTTCATCATCATCATTTCTACTGCGCAGCAAATTCATCACCATCATCATTCAAATTTTACTTCAACTTCTTTCATGTTGAGTACAGTAACAATCTTTATTCTTTTTAATTATAAGTGTTATTGCTTAACAGTTGTCCTTGTTATTAATAGAGTACTGTAATGGGTGGGTTGTTAACAGTACAGGGAGGGTTTTAAAAGTCCAAATACACATTAATTAAATACTGTAAATATGGTGTCCCTACTTCACAGAAATTCAGTTATAACAGCTTGTGATGAGAAAAAAAAAAGTTTTTTAATGTGTTTTTTTAATCTCGTCCAAATTTGTTCAGATATTAAATATTTAGTATATAAAAACAGGTGCAAGTATGTTATTCATCCCTCCACATATGTGCATCTATCTTATTCAAAGAGGTATTAGACAGAATATAAAAATAAACAAGTAATTGACCATCCACTCCCACTGTCCCACATGAACATCCACACACTCCCCACCCCTCCTTGACCTATCATGGGTCCCCATAGTGACCCTGGACATTGCCTAAACACAGATCTGCCACTTGGACAGTGGAAAAGGGGTTAACATAGTAATGGGGGGAAACTGTTGTACTCCCCGCCACCCATCAAGACTCAGAGCTTACTTTCTACCAGACTTTTTGCTCGCTATCCCTTAACTTTAACCTACAATCATACATAACATAATTGGATCACAAGCCCTCTGCTGAATAAATAAATGAAAATAATTGATTTAATAATAGGGTTATAACATAACTTATAAGTATATGAGTTAGTTTTGGTTAGTTTGTCACTGCACTCAACACCACTCACAGCTTGAAGCTGGTTGTTAGTCTACCATTAACCACTACGTGAACGGATTCCTGCGTTCTCTCTCTCTCTCTCTCTCCTCTGCAACGTATATTAATCGTATTACTTATCAAATAAGAGTGATAGATGTCATTAGTAAGTCAAGAAAAATGTGTCGTCTACTACACCATTTTGAGTATTTCGCTGTTTGTCATATTTTTTAAGGTAGTTACTATTTAGCAAAGAAAGAAAGAAAAAAAAAAAGCATGTAAATGAACAGACACGAAAATGTAATAAAAAAGAATACTGGGCGAGTTGCTATTTTTGTCTGAAACATTTTTAAAACTGTGCCAAAACTAAGTGGGGCAACTGTACATTGTAAAATAAATAAATCACATCAAAACATGAAACCACAGAAAATGGAAGTGCCCTAACACCATAGAAAACCTTAAGTGAGGGGTATACTGATTTATTTGATATTCTAACATAGAAAAATTATTGTAATATGGTCCTTTTCCTTGCTGAGTTATTTAAAAAAAATATATATATAAAAGAATTGAAAATATCCATGTTTTCTGTCTTTCCCCCCCCCCCAAAAAAAAAAAAAAAATTAAACAGCATGTTTTTTGTTTTTTTAGTTGCATCTCAAATATTCACAGCCGATCTCGGAACCAATCTACTGCAATAAATGAGGAATCACTGTATATTAGTTCAGTTGTGTACTTCTAAAAATAAACCAACAGCAGTGTGCATGATAACAGGGTTTGCAATTTTGACAATGTAGAGCATCACACTACAGAATCAGTGTCTAGTGAAGGGTTAATGGCTTACAAATATGGAGAAAAAAAAAAAAATCCACACACACACACTTTCGTTGGATGGACGGCGAAGATTGGAGTTCCGAGGAAAAATCAAATTTTACGTGGATCTCTACGTCAAGGAAGTACCTTATTGTATTTACAGGGAAGGGGAAAGCTTGTGGTGTAGTGCGGTGAGAAAAAAGGAGAAGGGAGGGATTACTGAGGGAAATGGAAGGAAATGAGTAAGGGGAGGACTTGGTCCAGGAGGCCAGGCGTCTTGTAAACAAGCGGAGGACTGAGGATTTTGGAGAAGGGATTAACAAAAATGAAAAGATTAGAAATATAGATAAGAGTAGCACAATGGAAGGTGAAGATAATAATTTCCAGGGATTTAATGAGGGGGGGGGGAGGATACCAACATCCCTCGATTAGTAAGACTAGAGGAAAAACTTGAACAAATGACCGAACATTGGGAGAGTACATTCGGTAACATAGCAAAGATTGCGCAGAAA
Source organism: Oratosquilla oratoria (assembly GCF_046742065.1). Lineage (NCBI taxonomy): Eukaryota > Metazoa > Arthropoda > Malacostraca > Stomatopoda > Squillidae > Oratosquilla > Oratosquilla oratoria. The sequence goes on along the minus strand of NC_134790.1, from coordinate 53,045,820 downwards.
GTTGAAAAATTGGAAGAATTAGAGAAGGTGAACAAAAACTTAACTAAAGAAATAGAAGAATTAAAAAGACAGTTAAAAGAAGTAAAAGATGAGAATGAGGAATTAAAGAGAAATAATAAAGACAATAAAGAGGCCATAGCAAAAGAAGCACAGGGTTGGAAAAAAATCCAAGAAAACAGTAAAGTTGCATTTACTGACATAATAAAACAGCAAATGAAAGAACAAACTGAAGACTCAGTTATTAAAGTGATGAGACAGAAGGAGAATATAGTAAGAGACTTAGCAGATAAAAAGAAATGTATAATTATATTAGGAATGGAAGAGAAGTATAACCTAAATAGAACCACAAGATTCAAAGAGGAAAAAGAAAAAGTAAGCAGTTTACTACAATTAGTTCAGGAAGATGAACCCGAAATCATGAAACAAAGTGAAGAGATGTATAGACTCGGAAAGTATAGTACAGATAAGACCAGACCAATTAAGATTAAATTCAGGTCACAAACGACAGCAGAGAATATCTTAGCAAAAACAGGGAAACTAGCAGCAAGTGAACAATATAAAAAGGTATGGATAAAAAGAGAAATGAATAGAGGAAAGAGAGGAGGAAAAAATGAAAAGACAAGACGCTAAGGAAAAAACGAAAACAGGACAGAAACAGAGAAATTCTATTGGAGAGGAGTGAATATGAAAGCGAGGAGATGGGCCATACCGGAGAAAAACAAAGGGGAAACAGAAAATACAATGTAAGAAGCAGAAAATTAAGAGTATCTTACACAAATATAGATGGATTAATAACAGGATTGAATGAACTGAATGATTATCTGAAGGAAAAAGAACCGAACATAATGGGAATTGTAGAGACAAAATTAAAAGGTCCACTACCACCCAACAGTGTAGGACATGATGCATATAATTATTGGATTAGAAACAGAGACAAAACAAGGGGGTGGAGTTATGTTCCTGACTAAGAAGGATATAAACGTGAGGAGTGTCACATATGGAAAGAATACAGTAGAGATGATTATGATCAAAGTGGAAGACAGAGATAAGAAGAGCAGAAAGTTTGTAATAAACTATGTGCCTCCAAAAACAGCCTCGTGGGAAGAGAGTGAACATAAAAGTATGTTAGAAGACACAAGGATAACATTAAATAAGATAATGGAAGATGGAGGAAGAATAGTTATAATGGGCGACTTTAATTGCAAAGAAATCTGCTGGGAAGAGATGACAGTAAAGGGTGGAGACGACTCATGGGGTAATGTTCTACTCGAGATGATTATTGACCATACAATGACACAATGGATACAGGAGAACACTAGGTATAGAAATGAAGAACCAACGAGACTGGACCTAATAATCACATCAGAACCTAAAATTGTGGAAAATATTGAATATAAAACACCAATAAGTAAAAGTGACCACATATTGATTGAACTGGAACTAAATGAGGAGAAATACATGAAAAGAAATGAAAATATAGAAAAGGAAGAATGTATGAAAAAACAAATTTTGATAAAATAAGAGAATTCTTTCAAAAAGAAAATTGGGAAGGAATATACAAAGAAGAAACAACAGTGGAAGAGAAATGGAATATTTTGACAAAAAATTATAAAAAAGGAGTGGAAAAGTATGTCCCAAGACAAAAACAAGAAAAAGAATATGTAAAGTGCTGGTACAACAAAAGTTGTAGGGAGTTAAAAGACAAAAGAGATAAAGCTTGGACCAAATGAAGAAAGCCAAAGACCTGAAAAATGGAAAACATATACTTGTTATAAAAATGAATATGTACAAGTGTGCAGAGAGGAAAAGAGAAAATATGAAAAAGATCTCATAGACAAATGTAAAGATCAACCAAAATTATTTTATAGATTTGTAAACAAACTGAAAAACAAACAAGATTTGGAGAAATTAAGACAAGGTGGAGTTGAATACACAGAGGAAATGGAAATGGCAGAAATTATGAACAAGCATTTTAAATCAGTGTTTACAAGGGAGAACATACAACCTGGGGAGATCGAATGGAAAGAGAAAGTCCCCCCCATGAAAGAAATAGAAGTAACAAAGAATGAAATAATGAAACACTTGAGTAATCTTGATGTCAGAAAATTGCATGGACCAGATGAAATAGCAAACTGGATTTTGAAAGAATGCAGGAATGAACTGGCAGACAAAATACACAGCATAATAAACAGTTCCTTGAAAGAAGGAAAAGTTCCAAAAGATTGGAAAAAAGCAAATATAGTACCTATATATAATGGGGGAAATAAAGAAGACCCTACCAACTATAGACCAGTCTCTCTAACAAGTACAATAGCAAAAATTTTGTGAAAGAATTGTCAAAAGTAGATGGGTAAAATATTTAGGAAAAAAAAAAAAAAAAAAAAAAAAAAAAAAAAAATGCTAAATCCAAGGCAATTTGGATTCAGACAAGGACGATCATGCGTCACCAATTTAATATGTTTCTATTCAAGGCTAATAGATATAATACAAGAAAGAGATGGATGGGCTGATTGTGCATTTCTAGACCTAAAAAAAGCTTTTGACAAAGTACCACATAAGAAGTTGCTTAAGAAATTAGAAACTGAAGGAGGAATACAGGGCAAACTGCTTAAATGGATGGAAGACTTTTTGCAAGAAAGAAAAAATGAGAGTAGTGATAAGAGACAAACACTCAAATTGGGATGAAGTAATAAGTGGTGTTCCACAAGGAACAGTTCTGGCCCCAATAATGTTTGCTATATATATTAATGATATGGATGAAGAAATTGAAAGTTATATGAGCTTCTTTGCAGATGATGCAAAACTATTAAAAAAAAGTGAACACGGAAGAAGATTGTGAGTCACTACAGAGTGATCTAAATAAAGTATGGGAATGGAGTAGGAAGTGGGAGATGGAATTCAACACTAAAAAGTGTAGTATAATGGAATTTGGAAAAAGCAAAAACAGAATAACATAAAATTGGGAGAAGGAATAAAAAAGTTGAAAATGAAAAGGACCTGGGAGTCATTGTTATGAATAATATGTCACCTGAGAAACATATAAGATTTTTGGAGAAACTTATAATCTAATAAGAACAATCAAAGTGGCATTTACATACCTGGATGAAGAAATGGTGAAGAAAATAATAATCACTCTGATAAGACCAAGATTGGAATATGTAGCAACGATGTGGTCACCAAGTACAAAAAAATGTATAAAAAAAACTTGAAAGAATACAAAGAGCAATTACAAAATTGACACCAACACTCTCAAAACTATCATATAAAGAGAGACTATCAAAACTTGAACTACAGACACTAGAGCAAAGAAGAGAGAGAGGATATTTGATAGCTATTTACAGAATCATGAAAGGCATAGAAATTATTGATAGAGAGGATCTAATAAAGTGGGATGATAGAAATACAAGAGGACACGGAAAGAAAATCAAGAAAGACAGCTATAGAAGAGATCTGAAAAAGAACAGCTTTCCTCACAGAGTAATAGACAGTTGGAACAAGTTAGATGAGAAAGTGGTGTGTGCAAAAACAATACATGAATTTAAAAATAGTTTAGATAAAATGAGATATGAAGACGGGACACCACGAGCATATCTCCCCTTCCCGTAAAATACAACTAGGTAAATACACACACACAAATACTTTTACTCCATTTCTTAATACAATATATTAGGCTGGTAAATTGAGACAAGACTATTGCTGCTAACAATCACCATATGGCAAAATTCCTGAAGAGGTCCATATCCCCTCCATAAAGAATATCAATGAGTTATTGTAGAATTCATATGAACCTCACATTAATTTCTATTTAGCATTTTAGATTTTTTGCCTACCTGTCCCATGCTGGTGCAAAAGCATGTGAATTTTGATAGAAATAACGCCACTACTGGTGTTAGTACTTTATCTTGCTGTGTTTATCATTGGCAGGCTGGGTCAATAAATTGTGTTGCCATAACATATAACTAGTTTCTAAAATAATATGCAACATTCACCTTCCCCAGGCATGATAATGGGTAACCAAAAAAAAATCTATATTGGCCAGGGGTCCAGAGGCAGAGTCCCCGATGGGGGGTCAGGGGGCTGCAGGCCTAGGCTGAGTTGTTGGGCTGAATTGCAAGTAAACTAACACATGCAAGTTGTTCCATTGATGTTGCTATCGATATAATTCAGCCAAAATAAAATCTACCCCAGTCATCACCTTGCTATATGTACATGTGCACACCACACCATGCAATGCTACACAAAACAAATCACTTGCGGGCCAGCACAAAATAAACCACTTACCGTATTTTCCGGCGTATAGTGCACGACTTTTTTACGTTGGAAGGGCCTAAAAATGGGGGGTGCGTGTTATCAGGTGGTGCGCATTATCTACGGCCTACGATAAAAATTCTGTGGCTGTGTGTAATTTTTTTCACAACAACGTGACGATGTTGGCCGTCACAAAGTCGGGAGGCACACTTCTCCGTGACGTTCCGTGAGAATAAGAAGAACAGCCATGGTGACATGAAAGAATACGCCAGCATGGGCTACCGTATATAAATATTTGGTATAGGTAGGTATCTATCGAATCTTATTTTTCATGCTTAAATAGGCCTAAACACCATGAAACATAATCAATATTCATGATATTTGCCCATGTTCACAGCATCTTAGTTTGAATTTTTATGTTGGCTTTGTTGCTTCACTTTAGGTATGGTACAAATTCCGTTGCGGCCGTTCATAAAATCGTGTCAAACACGGGAGTTATATTAACTAAACGTCACCTCGATGAGAGACTGTCCTATTTCACCACTGTCATTGCAGGTTCAAAGCTAAAATAAAACAGTCTGTAGTTTGTTTCAGTATTAAATAAAAAAAAAATGGTAAAGACGATTTATTTCCTCAAGATATAAAATGAACATTTTCTGTAAAAATTCCGAAAATTTTCTGTATATTTTACTTTCAATAAACTTTTTTAGATCATATTTCCAAACTATTTAAGCTACAAAGTAATAAGGGACCAACGCACAACATGAGTCATATACCGGTACATGTAGTTCCGACTTTTTCTTAAGTTGTGTCCTGATTGATGCCTAAACTGACACTTAATTTAGTGACAAATCAACAGATTTCCCAGCGGTGGCTCTTGCCAATGAAAAATACTTCTCCATGTAACCTCGTTCACATGATATAAATACCGAGGTAAAACTGCGTTATAGACAAATGAGATCGGGCATGCGCGTTATACGTCGGTGCGCGCTATCTGTGTACTGAGATAACGAAGTGCATGGGTGCGCATTATATCCCGATGCGCATTTTAAGCCGGAAAATACGGTACACACAGGTACATACAAATCGCCCAAAACTTCACATCAACCAAAAATTATTCGACCACAACAAAATCTTTTTTTCTAACAGGATCATTTATTACAATCAGGAATTAATGACAAAAAATCGAGATCATTGTCAGGAAAAGAAAAAAAATCAGAATTCAGATCTAAATCAGAAGAATATCATGCCTGCTTCCCCTCATCTTTACCAACATTGTTTACATAGATGATTAAGATGTGCACACATACATTATGAATATTACATTACACAGTCAAAGGAAATGAATGATTGTCATTAAGAGTGAGTGGCTGTTTGAACAGGTGTCAGTTTCCAACTCCCAATGTACTGTACTGTCAATAATGTTTTTGTGTTGTGGAATAGGTATAGCTATACTAATATTGGTATGATAACTGAATATATGTGGAATTAGGTTATAAGTTGATTGTTGAATAACTAATCCTAACTAGGGTTCATCAAACGAGATCTCGGGACTCAGGATCTTGTCGTTTCCTTAGACATATATTCCCAGGAAAGGTATTTGATACTCCTGGGACTATCCCGGCACACAGGAAGTGAACCACATGTAACGTCTTGGGATTTTCTCCCAACTTTTCCATGAGGACAACAATTTAGTGAGACCCCATGATTTTCCCAGGACACTGGGATCATGTCTCTCCCTGGAAACTTATGCATTTTGTTATTAATAGCAATTAGTAATTATCTGAAATTAGAAGTTACTTGTAATCAGTATTCATTATTAGTAATGAAGTATCGACATTTTCTGGATTACTTCTTCCATATCATTTACCAATGTTTTACTTGGATTTACTTGGATATGTCTAGTAGACCTCTTCACAGCCACGGCAATCTGCCACTGTTACCATTCCTGGTGTCCAATTTCTTCAAGGTCCTGGTCTGGTATGGTGTTTTTCGACCGGCATCCAGCAGTGTAGCCTGGTACAGGTGGTTTGTCTGGTGCTGATGATAGGAATTTGTCCAGTCCAGCCTTCAGTATGTCCACTGTACAGCCAGTAATACCTCTTATATCCCTTGGGAGGGCATTAAAGATCCTTGGACCCTCACGGCTAAGGCTATTCACTAGCAAGGTCTTGATCCTTTCCAGAGCTCTGGTTGGTACTGTTTTTCTTGTTATTTTCCTCCCTGCACATTTACTGCTGTATGGCTGCAGTGAATGGGGGTGCTGGGTTAGGTATTGGCTCCCCGTCTGGGGTATTGGCTCCCCTTCTGGAGTACTGGCTCCCCATCTGGGGTATTGGCTGCATGTTACTGTGATAAAGTAGCATGCAGTTGATACTTTAGGGTCTATATGGGGCGCCCCTACGGACCAGAGCCACACATCATTTTGTCTGTGATAGAGGAAAACTCTGTTCATAGAGAAATGATGACACTTTCATACTACGACTGTCCCTCCATTATGCTGTCCCCCAACCCCTTGTTACTGTCCTGTACAATTTCTCTGAATATTCATTTCCTTTTTTGCCTACCTACCCTGTGGTGGGGGCAAAAGAATACTGCCACCAAGTATTTCCACTTGGATTGTAAGAGGCGAGAGAAAAGGGACGGGGATTGGGACCGGGCATCCTTCTCCCTGTAGCCCCAAAAGGGGACATTCCTAAAAACAGTAAAGGCATAGGAGGGTCTGTGAGTTTTCCAATCAGCACCCAAAGGTTTGGGTCTTTTAATGTGCGTGGATGTGGTACAGATGAGAGTAAAAGAGAATAGATAGGTAGTATGTTTGCGAGAAGAAAGATGGATGTGTTGGCGTTGAGTGAAACTAAGTTGAGAGGGAAGGGCAAGTGTAAGTTTGGGAGTGTAAGTGGGAGGTTATCAGGAGTGAAGAGAGGGCGAGGGAGGGAAGGGGTGGCTATACTAGTAAGTGAAGAGATAGGTAAATGTGTAGTGGAGTGGAAGGAGGTTTCCTCAAGGATAATGTGGATGGTGAAACTGGGAAAGAAGATGTAGGTTTTTGTAAGTGCATATGGGCCTGGTAGTGAGAAGAGTGTAGAGGAAAGGGAGGCTTTTTGGATATATTTAAATGAGTGCATAGAGGGATTAGGGAAAAATGTCAATGTAATAGTACTGGGAGACCTTAATGCTAGGGTAGGAAATGAACCAATCGACGGAGTGGTTGGGAAATGTGGAGGTCCAGGAAAGAATCGTAGTGGAGAGTTGATGGTGGACATGTGTCTAGAAAGAGAGTTGATGATAGCAAATAGTGTTTTGGAATAAAGTCAAGCATAAGTATACATGGGAGAGGGTGGTGGATGGAAGGATGGTAGATAGAGCATTAATGGACTATGTAGTGGTAGATAGGAGTATAATAGGAAGAGTTAAGGATGTACATGTGCTAAGGAGAGAGGGTGGGGGAACGTCAGATCAGTTTTTGGTGAAAGGTAAGTTGAGAGTGGAGGATAGATGGAGAAAGAGGAAAAGGACAAAAGGTTGGGAGGTGCTTAGAGTGAACTCTTTAAATGAAAAGGAAAAGGAGTACAAGAAGAAGATGAGAGAGGAGTGGGAGGGAGTGAAGGATAGAGTAGAACTAGGAGTGGAGGAGGAATGGGGATGGTTCAAGGAGGGAGTCACAAAGTGTACAAAGATGGTGTGTGGAACAAGAAGGACAGGAGGAAATAGAAGGAAGGGTAGTGAATGGTGGGATGAGGAAACAAAGAAGGTTGTAGAAGAGAAGAAGCGAGCTTTCACAGATTGGTTACAAAATAGGATGAGTCATATGAGAGGTACAAAGAAAAGAAAAGAAGTAAAGCACAAGGTAAAGGAGGCAAAGAGGAGAGCAGATGTGAAGTGGGGTAAGAGTATGACAGAAAATTTTGAAAGTACTAAAAAGATGTTTTGGAAAGAAATTAAGAGAGGAAGAGAGGTGAATCAAGTAGAGAAGATAAGGTAAAAGGTCCAAATGGAGAGATGATAATGGAAGAGAAGGCAGTAAGGAGAAGATGGGCAGAATATTTTAGGGAGTTGCTAAATGTGAAGGAGGATAGGGAGGGAAAGATAGTTGCAGTGGGAAATGCTAAGAAAATGACCATGATGAGTGGGGAAAATGGAGTAGAAATAAGGAAGGATGAAGTGAAGGCAGATGTTAAGATGAAGAAAGCAGGTAAGGCACCTGGTCTGGATGGATGCCATGCAGAATATCTAAAAAAGGTGGTACAGTGATGGTGGACTGGCTGGTGAGGTTATTTAATGTTTGTTGGAGAGAAGGTAGAGTGCCGGAGGACTGGAGGAGTGCCTGTATAGTTCCACTTTACAAGGGAAAAGGGGACAGGTGTGAATGTAGTAGTTTCAGAGGGATTAGCTTGTAAGTGTAGTTGGGAAGGCTTATGGGAGGATCTTGATTGAGAGGATTAGGAGAGGAACAGAGGGAGTAATTGGTGAGGAACAGTGTGGATTTAGGATGGGTAGAGGTTGTGTAGATCAGATTTTTGTGATAAGACATATGTGAGAAAGCTATAGGAAAGGGGAAGGATGTTTTTTGGGCTTTTATGGATCTGGAAAAGGCTTACGAAAGGGTAGACAGGAAGGCACTGTGGGAGGTTTTGCAGATATACAGGATAGGAGGAAAGCTTCTAGGAGTTGTCACGAGTTTTTACGAGAGTAGTAGAGCATGTGTCAGGATTAGAAATGGAGAGAGTGAGTGGTTCGAGGTAAGGGTGGGACTTCGTCAGGGATGCGTTATGTCGCCCTGGCCGTTCAACTTGTACATGGATGGGGTGGTGCGAGAGGAAAGTGCAAGGGTGGTGGGTCAGGGATTGGAGATGGTTAAAGAAAATGGAGAAAAGTGGGACGTGTGCCTGCTGTTCTTTGCGGCGCTTGTGGCAGGATCGGAGGAGGGATTGAGGAAGTTGGTGACAGAGTATGGGAGAGTGTGTGAAAGAAGAAAGCAGAAGATAAATGTGGGTAAAAGTAAGGTGATGAGATGTACAAGAGGTGAAAGTGGCAGCAGACTGGAAGTGAGCATTAAGGGGGAGATCCCCCTATGTTTAAGAAATGGCGCTAGTTTCTTCTAACTCACACAGTACATGCATAGTATTATGCTAATCATCATATCCAAATTTGGTGTGGATATGAGTGAAAAAAAGTACTTTTTTTTTCTCGAAAATTTTGGAATTCGTTTGGAATCACAAATTCTTCACCGATTTTAATGCGATTTTTACAGTAATATCACATCATCTATGTTACCATATAACCGTACGAAAATTTCTGATTTTTTTTTTTTTACTAGTCTAGACGTGAAAAAATCTTTTTTTTTTTTTTTTACTAGTCTAGACGTGAAAAAATAATTATTTTTTTTTTTACCCATTTTCAAATTTTGGACTCGTATTCATTTTCTACAACCATTCAATGTTTTTGTCCCAAAATTTCAGCCAAATCGGACAAAAACTAAAGGAGATAGCATGTGTGTGTGAAAATCCATGGTTTTGAGGAAACAGCGATCAAAGTTTGCCTTCCGATTTTTCATGTTCCAAGTGAAGTGAAACTATAATAAGAGATTCCAGTTATATTTGTTTATGCATATGGATGCATATGGTATTTATACCTAATAATCTGGCACCTGGTCCCACCATAATAAAGATTTATTAGGTATTACATGCTCGAAGGCAAGGGTATCATGATGCGCCACATCACTCATTGTAGCCAGGTTTGATTAGAACGCCCCAGCCTGATATTGTTTGCTTGGGCTGCCTGGTGTTTTCTTTTTCTGACGTCTCTTCCTCTTTCTAGGTGTTAGTCTTCTTTCCTCCTTTCGTTTCAGTACTTTTTCCATTGCATGGTTCGGTCCAAACATACTTGTGATAAGATATTTCTCGTAACCAAAGTTGTGGTCTAGGATGGTCACTTGGCTGACAAACTTCACCCTAAAGTATCCTGCATGCTTTATTTTCAGACACTTCTGCCACACTTTAGAATGCAGTGATTCGTTAGGGTTTTATGCATACTCCTCCTTTACTCATGCATCACGGACATTTAATAGACATTTAAAGGGCTGCTCGCTAGGCCCTTTAAAATTGCGGTAGAGAAAAAAGAACTTCACCATTTGATATTAGAGGGATACTAGGTGTTGCCTGGCTGTAGAACAGAAAACCGATATTTTTCACACACATCTACAAAAAGTAAGGCGGATCTCCCCCTTAAGGGAGAGCGACTGGAGGAAGTGGATAGTTTTTATACTTGGGTGCAAATGTGGCAGGAAAAGGTGAAGTGGAGGGGGAGGTAGAATGTAGATTGAGCGAAGCGAGTAAATTCCTTGGACTAAAAAGTGTAATGAGGAATAGACATTTGGGAATGGATGCTAGGAGGAGACTGTATGAAGGAGTGATTGTGCCAACAGCATTGTATGGGGCAGAAACATGGAACATAAGAGAGGAAGAGAGGAGTTTGAATGCGTTTGAGATGAGGTGTCTGAGAAGTATGATGGGGGTTACTAGGCTAGATAGAGTGAGAAATGAGGGGGTGAAGAGGAGAACAGGAATGGAAAGGGAGTTGGGAGATAGGGTTGATGAAAGAGTATTAGGATGGTTTGAAAGAACAAGTGAAGAAAGACTAGTAAAAGAGGTATGGAGGGCAGATGTGGAGGGAGTGAACATGAGGGGACGTCCTAGGATGAGATGGATGGATGGGGTGAAGGGGGCTTTGTGGAAGAGGAGAATGTCTGTTGAGGAAGGACAGGAGAGGACAGAAGACAGGGGTGAATGGAGAATGGTTGTATATGGATGATGTTGTGATGCATGAGGTGGAATGGGTAGGGGATGGGGGGTGAGGTAGTATGTGTGAGCAAAATTTGACTCAGCCCGAAGGGATTTCTTCCCGTCTTCTCCTTTTATGCAGGGGGGGTCGCTGATTTAATGAAGCGGCCTTGCTGTGGATGTGCTGTGACTTGCGACACTGCCTCTGACCCAGGGCAGTGGACAAGGTGCAGGGATGACCCGTCATCCAGGAGGTGCTAAGATAAGAGGGAGGGTGGAGGGGAGTGGAGTGTATTTAGGGATGGAATGGGTGGGAATGATTTTAAGCCTTTTTCCTTTTGGCCACCTCCCTTGTAAGGGGGAAAAAGCCTTGGTATATGTATGTATGTATTTTCCATACATAGATTGCACGATACCATTCTCTTCTTCATTGTTGGGAGTAGAGCCCCAACATTTTGAGATGTCCCCAGTAGCTTAAATCCCTCATTCCTCTGATTTGCCTGTTGTAAAAGTGTTGGACAGCCTCTAATTGCTGAATTTCCCCTCTTTTGTGGGGGGGACCACAGCTGGCTACAGTAGTCTAATAGTGGCTGTATTATGGTGTTCCAAAGGGTCAACATTATTTTGGGTTCTCTGGTATAGAAGGTTCTAAGTACCCAGCGTACCACCCCTCTATCTCTTCTCACAATTTCGGATATATGGTGGTGAAAGGTGCAGTCTTCTCCCAGGTGTACCCCCAGGCATTTAGCAGTATGAAGTGCACTAATTTCATGGCCTCCTCCTGTGAGTAGGTTTGTTTCAGTTTTTATTTCTTGATGTTGGCCATGTTGCAGTATTATCAAACTTTTCTTCATTGAAGACCATGTTATTTCTTGAGGCCCAGGCATATACAGTATCTAGACCTCTCTGGAGGTTAGGTACATCTTCAGTACTAGTGATTGGTAGGCTCAAACTGGTGTCGTCGGCAAATGAGGAGTGGCTAGAACCACTCACTCCCTCATTTATGTCTCCCTTATAGATCAGGAATAGGAGTGGGCCCAATACAGAGCCTTGGGGTACACCGCTGATTACCTGTGCTTTTTGTGATTGAGACCCTCCTACCGAGACTGTCTGTTGGCGTCCTGTGAGAAATGCATGGATCCACACAGCCCAGTTTCCCTGTGATGCCGAGGTCCCTGAGTTTGTGTAACAGTATTCCATGGTCCACTTTATCAAAGGCCTTTCCAAAATCAAGGAACACTACCTATGTTCTTTCCCTCAGCTAGGTTATGTAGGACCCAATCATGATGAGCTAGGAGCTTTGATAAGCAGGATCTTCCTTTTCTGAAGCCGTGCTGGTCATCACTGAATAGTTGGTTGTCCTCCATGTACTTCACTATATTGTTGCGAACACTCCTTTCAAAGATCTTGATCAGGTGTGATGTTAGGGCAACTGGTCTATAGTTTTTAGGGATGCATCTGTCTCCGCCCTTGTATATTGGGGACACAGTGGCAGTTTTGAGGAGCTCCGGGATTATTCCTGTGTCTAGGGACTTTCTCCATAGTCTAAGCAGCAGTTTTGCCAGGGTGTTTCTACAGTTTAGGAGTAGCATGGTTGGTACTCCATCTGGTCCAGCAGCTGCATTTGGTCTCAGTTCTTTCATTGCAGACTGTATGTCTTCAGCTGTGATGTCCAAGTCGGTGATTTGCAGCTGTTTAGGATTCTCTGCGAAAAATTCTCCTGGGTTTTGTACAATTCTATATTGTTGCAATAACAGGTCACAGGTTGCTACAGGGTCTTTTTCTATCATCCCTGTGGCATTTTTTAGTGAGCCAATTTGTGTCTTTGTTTTGGAGTATCTTTTGCAGAAGCTGAAAAAGTATTTGGGGTTATACTTAAATCTTATTTACTGCCTGGTTTTCCTCTCGTACTCTTTGGTCCGTGTGTGAATGTAATATATTTATATTCTCTTCAATTATTCTTAGTTTTCTCTGAATTGCAGTTTTGCTTGTGACATTATGTGTTTTAGAGAGCTGTTTGTTGAGTTTCATTCTCTTTCTCATTAATATTAGCCTATCTTGGGGGATGTTGGTGTGGCTATTTCTCTGAGCTTTTCTTTTTGGGATATATAGATGTTATAACTCTAATAGCTTATCAAGTAGGATTTGGAGCATAGTGTTAGGATCCTCATCCTCCATAATTTGATCCCACTGAATGTCATTAATGTGTTTGTTAATTTCAACCCACTCTATATTTTCATTGAAGAAGTTATATTTGGCAAAGGGAGATGTATCCGAGCTGTTACTATCATATTTTTTTTGTACGCAGAGTTTATTTTTATTAATTTGTGGTCAGAGAGTATGGTTTCTTCCGTACTGTAAGTAATCACTGAGTCATGACTGTTTGTGAAATACAGGTCCAGGGTGTTAATCCCTCTTGTGGGTGTTGTTATTTGTTGAGTGAGGAGGGTTCTCTCAGCCATTTCTAGTAGGGCTCTTGCTTGAATTTGATCCTCAAGTGTGCTTCCCGAGATGCAACCCTCTGGCCACTGCATATTTGGAAAATTAAAATCTCCGCACAATATGATGTCTGGGGTGGGAGGTGGGTAATCTTCCAGTATCTTTGATACCTTGTCCATAGTTAATTTGAACTTTTGTGAAGGGCACCTAGGTGGTTGGTAGCAGTTTATGATTATTAAGTCTAGGTGGTAGATATGGACACCTATTAGTTCTATGTGACTGTCTCAGATAGGATTTGTTTTCTACCTAGGGTAAGGTCATTTCTTATGTAGAGCATAGCTCCTCTATGACTTCTACCATCTCTGTCTGCCCTGAAGGGGGTGTAATTTGCTATATTAATTTCAGCATTTCTAACCTCTTGGTGTAGGTGGGTTTCTGTGAGGGCAATGAATATGGGATCCTCTAAGGCTGCTAGTTCTTGTAGAAATGGTATTTTTGTTTGGTTTGATTTAGGGTAGAGGCCCTGTATATTGCCCTTGATGATGCTTTCTAGTGATTGGTCACTGCTGTGTGATTTCCTATGTTACCAATTTATTTCCCACACATTTCACATTCAATTTTTGTCATCAGAAAAAAAGTAATTGAGATCATATGCAACTCTGAAAAACTCAGGCATGAAATCCTAATAAGCAACCAAGAGCAGAAAGAGGGAGGGGGAGGGGGTAGCCGGTGTCCTGACCGTGTAATACATTGACCATCAGTAAATAAAATTGGTATTTTCTTTATATACTTACATTTGATGTGTTATCCACAAAATGTGCTAGTATATATACTATACCAGTATATACACTCATGCCTCAATTTAACGGACTAAAAGGGGGGAACACCAGTCTGATATACCCGATTGTCCGAAGTTTCCGATACTACTGTATTTCAACGATTACGTTACGAAAAAATGAGGAATGAATACAGTACGGTACTTTTACTTAAGCACACTATCCAATCTGTTAGTGTAAATACCTGGGATCTGGCCCAAAATTTTCACCCCAAGAGTACCAAGTCCAAAATTTTCATCAACCAAATACTTCAGCGAATATTGGGTAAGTTGTTCCTTTTGTTTACTAATATCAGACACAGTTTGTTTCTTTACTCCATATCCTCTTCCATACGGTGCCGCCTATGTAGGCGGCATGAGGAGCAAGTGGATACGCGAGGCTGCCATATCAGCGGCTTGATTATATTCATTGTAGTTGCCCCTGTGTAATGACATACTCTCTAAACTGTCTTCATCACATTTTCTATGGTTATCAAAATTCACGGGTGAAAGAGAGAACGATCGATATAAGCGGTGACTATTTTTTATGATGCGAGTATTATGACGCAACATCGTACGTCTGGCAGCTAATGCTGCCCGCGAGATTTTGGCCTAGAGTGAAGTGGTTATTCATCACACACCTGCTTCACCGACACTCCACTTTCCAACTTTTTAATCAACTCAAGCTTCTGTGATACTGTTAAATTGACTCTTTTCCTTTTTTCTACAGGATGTACAGGTGCCATGGCTAAAAAAACTGTTGAATTATTTCACAAACAACACACAAAACAGGGCCAAAAAGGTCGAAAAACACGGACCAAACAGCTCCACGTGTTCCGGCACAGTTGTAAACAAAGCGACCATAGGTCATCTGGCGGTCAACTGCGGAAACATCGGACCGCGTCTGGTCGCTCCGGACAATCAGGAAGCTACAGATTTTGTCCGTTGCATCCGAAATCCATTAAAGTGAGGTCCATTAAATCGAGGTATGAGTGTATATATTAAAAATAAGGTTAACATAATCAACATGTCATATATTAAAAATGTTGTAATTCATACCTTTCCTATGTATTGATGGGAAACTGAGACATACCATGATTTCCCTGTATTCTCCGGGACATGTAGGAATCCTGGGAAATTCGCAAGATCTTTAGCTTGTGGATAACTCAAATAGTTTATGCTGGTCCCGGGAGTAGTACTATATAGCTTGGGAAAATTACAAGACCCCTGGATACCAGGGTCTCATTTGATGAACCCTAATCCTAACCTAACCATAGGTTACCTTGCATAACCTAACCTTACTATACATAACCTTCCATATCCTAACCTAATGACCATTACATATTATAACCTACAACAAATCCTTGCATAACAGAACCATTCACTTGAAATTATGTTTGCTTGAACTGGTGCTCACTGGAATTGACCAACTTAAATCATGAAAACCACACATTTGGGCAAAATATTCACTTAAGAAAAATTACTATAATTGACAAGGCAAGTTGATCTAGAATAACAAAATAACAATAAGCCATATGGCGGACCTCCACAGAAATAATACTTATCACTAGAAAATAATAATAATAATTGTACTTGGCAATGAATCAATATACATTGTAGGATATGTTGGGCAGCATGGCCTATTACTCATACCTGCTACATACATGAAATGCAGTTAATGAAAAGAACACATAGTTTGAAATAGCAATTACAATTGCCAAAGATAACACAAAAAAGCATGTAAGCTTATTTCCATTGTGGTCCTGAACATTAAATACAATTCACCAAACATCAAGTTAAAAATATTTAGCTGCTTCTGGACCTCAGTCCTACTAAATAACGCCCAGTAGGGACTGGTGATTTCCTATGGTGCCCAGGTGTTGTGTAAGCTTGTTTATCCAGTTCCAATGGTTCATATCATATGAATGATTCGTCTACTAGTGAATTCATGAAAAAAAAGTTGAATTTGGCAGGAGAAACAATGCACAATGCAGAAAATTCTTTGCTCAATTTAGCACCTGGACATGGTGCCGCCATCTTAATGTCTGGTCGTTGGAAAATGTGGAATGGCTAAATTACCGGCGGTTGGAACGTTAGGTTAAGTTAGGCCAACGACCGGACATAAACAAAGATGGTGGCACCGCCATGGTCCAGGCGCTAAATTTAGCAAAGGATTTTCAGCTTTGTGCATCATTTCTCCTACTAAATTCAGCAATTTTTTTCATGAATCCACTAATAGACAAATCATTCATGTATGAACCATTGGAACTGAACACAACGCCTGGGCCACCATAGGAAATCGCCGGTCGCTACCTGGCGTTGCCAGGCATTAATTAGTACAACCCTCTGGACCTTGACATACAAGTCAATACTTTTGGTAATATAGGCTATTTAATATGTTTTAAATAATGTTGATTCAGAGCTAATTAATATGTTGATTCTGAGCTTCTGAGATTTTTGTTAGGTTAAGTAAAAGTTAGGTGATTAAGTTCTTTGTTCTGGTTAAATTAACATTCCTGCAAAAGCTGTCATATGTGAAGTGTTGTTTACACTAGAGCAATAATACTAATCTTGATTTACTTTTCATCGTACATACCTTCTCGTTTCAATCTCTTTATCCTCTCCTCTTCTGTTTCCTCTTCTTCTTCTTCTTCCTCCTCAGATTCCTGAACTACCTGTGGTGCTGGTGGTGGAGCTTCTGGTTCAGTTTCCATTTTCTCTTCGACCTCTGGTTCTGGAGTCATTTCTGGGGTAACACTTTTTTCCTCACTCACTTCCTTCTCTCGACTTTCCTCTCTATCCTCAGTTTCCTCCTCATCTTCATCTTCTTCTTCCTCCTCAATCTCCTCTTCCTCTTCTAATTCTATCAGTTCCTTTCCTTTCTTTTTCACTTTAGCTTGCTTTTTTTGTTTGCGCTTTGAAACAATCACCATTTCATCAGCTTCATCATCAATGACTATGCCATTTATCTTATCATCTGCCTCTTCATCACTCCAATCATGATCATCACCTTTCTTTTTCTTCTTACCCTTTTTCTTCATTTGCTTCTTCTGTCCCCCCTTTGGTTTTTCTTCATCCTCATTCTCCTCTTCATTCAGTTCTATGTTCTTCACCTTGTCTGCTAACTTTTCACTCTCATCATCACTCCACAACTCTTCTTTCTTTCCCTTCTTTTTATCCTTCTTCTTTGCATTTTTCTTCTGACTTTTCTCCCTTGGTGTTTCATCATCACTGTCAACCACTTTCTTCACATCGGGTACCTTGTCCTCGTCGTCCCCGTCCCATTCGTCCTTCTTTTTACCTTTCTTTCCTTTCTTCGGGGGCATCTTGAAGTTATTATACGTCTATATCACAGTCGGAAATCCTTAAAACAATAAGGTGAATATGTATCAAACAACCAATCTGCCTGGCCCAATTCCTACACGCTTTCCACCATTAAAGGACACAGAAAGGGATACTAAATCAAAATTTTTATAAAAATATAAACACACACTAAAAATACCCTCATATAACTTTGAGAAAATGCTTCATATTTCAAAAATTAATCTGATTACCCAACATTACGCCATCGTATAATAACTTTATTATTCATTATTTATAATACTTATACTTATTATCCCTTTTACTTTACTGGTGCAGCAGCCAGGGGCAAAATATATTTCAAACTTAATCATTTCAATTACATGGGAGGTTAAGAGACTTCTTATAGTGCTCCCATCTCAACTCCAATCGTAAGATATGGATTAATAAATATTTTCCAATTTCTATTTCCGCAGTTTCATCATCAATCCAATGTCTCCTTTCATTCACTTTCTTTTTGATGAAGATTTTTTTTTTTAACACTGATCGAGTTTGTCCTTAAAGGCTCCTATGGTAGGGGCTGTAACTACCTCCACCGGAAGACCATTCCAATCATTGACCACTCTTACACTAAATGAATTTGCCCTCACCAGAGTTCTCCAGTGGCCTCGTTTCTGCTTAACTGTGTTTGACCTGGTACTATTTTCATTATACTCAAAGAAGACGTTATAGTCCACATTCTCCATCCCATGCAGGATTTTATGTTTCAATTAAATCACCTCTACGTCTTCGTTTTTCTAACGTTGTTAGTCCCAGTATCTGGCATCTCTCTTCGTAGTCAAGGTCCCTTAGCTCTGGTACCATTTTGGTCATCCTTCTTTGTACTTTTTCTAATTCTTGGATATCCTTTTTGAAGTATGGTGACCAGCTCTGAACGGCATACTCTAAATGTGGTCTCACCAAAGCACAATAGAGCGACCTACATACGTCTGCATCCATGGATGGAAAATTTCTTCTTATCAGGCCTACCATCTTATTTGCCTTGTAGTGGTTTTAGTTCGGAACAACGGCAAGACAAATGCAAATCAACACAAAATATCTAATCTCTTTCTTTTGGTAATTAGCCACAAGGTGCGACACTAGAAGTGTCACATGAGAAATATAGGTGAAGCTCGGACTAAGGCCACAGCTTAGTGGAGCTTATGGTTGTAGCTGGACGTGGAGCTTAACGGTGAGGCGGTAGCAGATGATGACGGCGAGGCTCGATGGGACGGCTAGAAGGTTGGACGAGGAGATGTTGTTGTGTGTGCGGGTCGGTACTGTTCTGCCCATCTAATAATAATAATAATTAATGACAGGTAAGTGAGAAGGTGTGGGAACAAGAGGGGGGTGATAGGTGAAGGTAAAGTTTAGAAAGTGAAGGAAGTGTGAGTGTGATAGTGTGGGGCGGACCCACTTGCATGGTGTTATCAATATTTAACGGTCATCCTATCTAGCTCTAATCATAAAATTCCCTAGCTAGCTAATCATATATATATATGGTATGAAGGAAGGACTTGTTTCCTGTTGTACTTTTTTATTGACTTTAGGTTTTGAATATGGTATTAATTTATTATGACGTTATTGATTTAATTATATACAAGTCCTTCCTTCATTTTGCACAAATTATAATAAATATTAACGTGGGTTGGGAGCAGGTGTGGCTGAATAGTGGCAAAGTGCCGTGAGTGTTAATTCAGGTTCTTAGTTTAAGTTCTTATTTCAGTTTATATTTAATTCAAGTGATAGAGTGAGTCACACCTGCTTCCATTTATTTTATATATATATATATATATATATATATATATATATATATATATATATATATATATATATATATATTTTTTTTTAGGGAGGTTACATTTTTAATTGTTGGCTACTTTGCCTTGTGAATTTTAATATTAATGTGAAATGTGAAGTTGTACACACATATCCTGTGGATATGTGTGTTTATGTGAGCAATTATCTTATGTATAATCTTATATCTATATTACGTTATTGCTTAAGTATGTAACCTTCCCTTTTTTTGTGTGTGATTAGCTAGTGGCCGTGTTTATGGCGGAAGGATTGGATTTAGCCTAGTATGGTTTTAATTCTGGCCCAGTTTTTGTGATCTTGTGTTTGTTTAGATTAATGAGGAGGTGGGGGTATTATGTTATGTACCAGAATGTTATTCCATGCTCTACTGCTCAGTCTTATGAATCTTGAGTGTATTTTTTCTATGTTTGTTGTTTTGTGGAGTTGTTCTTGTGTTTCTAGGTATGGTGGTTTATGTCACAATTTTCGGATTGTGACACACGGCTCGCTATCATCCCTTCTCATTTTCTTTCGTCCGCTTTCAAAACCCCAGCTACCAAACACTTTCGCTCATGAGCCTAGCCGACGCGGGTTCCATAGTCATTCGTATCCTTTCAATCTTTTTCGGACAGCAATTCCCTCCCCTCTTGGGAATTACTGGAATTCTTAAGACCCCTAGTAACTATTTCTTGATATTTTTCCTTCTCCTTATCCTCATTACCTGTTGTACCAATTTGGCAATCAATTACAGTGCCTTAACGAAGTTGAGAGAGACTTCTAATTATTTAGGGAACCCCCCCCTCCCTTTAGATTCAAGTGTTTCCGTAGGCCTATGTGCAAATCACGAATGTCTAATATTAAGTGTGGGATTCCACAAATTCTCAAGTTTACTGTTTCTTATTGCATTTGTAAGTTGCTACTCCATGATCAGACTGAGAGGTTTTTCATTCAAGTGTTCCCATACGACCTAGGCCTAACGGTTTTTTCTCAGCCAAATGAACAAAGCGTCCTTGTTCCAGCTCTACGCGGCTTCGCGCGAGCAACCCCCCCCCTGCGCGCTGCCACATATTGTTTAAGCTAGGCAATTAGAGTAATTAGAATAGTATCTTACACGCTCGTGAATAGTGTCTACCCTCAAGGAACAATTGGAACTGGGTCATCTTCCACATAAACATTGTTCGTAGTTCCCTTCAAAACTAGTGACGGAGACGTAGAAATATTGGCAACGTTGGATGCTGGCTGGCGGGCATTTTTGACCTGACATGCCGCGGGACGCAGGCCAGTCTTCGTATTAGGGTCAAGCAGGGAGGTCGGGCCGCTCATACGCTCGGAAGTTCAATCGTGCCCTATCCTCCCTCATGTGGCTATCGAGGATTTTCATCCTTAAGTGACGATTGCGTACCACGGGACATCAAACGAGTGATTCCGGGACAAACCCCTCCCGAAACTTATCAGTTGAAGCGCAGTGTGTGACATCCCGACCATCGTGGGGATTTGAATAGTGTCTTGAGGCGTCCAGCCTCCAGTGAACACACAAGATCAAACCCGCGGCTCCACCACGAGGCTAACCACAAAGATGACCCGGGTTCCCGCCGTGATCAACGACACCGCTATCCTTCAATAGCCAACGCATCCTGCCAGAACGAGGGACTAGCGCCCCGTGGAAGCCATCCCCACACCCAGCAGAGACACTCTAAGGATAATAGCAAGTAACGATGGGTATTTACTAGATAGGACCCTTAGATAGGCGCGCAGGGAGATAGAATAGATAGGATGTATGTGTGAAATCCAGTTAACTGTTAACCCACATTGTTTAATGACGAGTAGCATAATTCTAGTGTCTAATTATAGAATTAATTAATCCATTAAAACTCACAATAGGAGTTCTGGGTTTCATTAGCCTAGGACGGTTCACTTAATGAGTTGTCCCCTCCCCCTCTTTGATTTGCCTACACGCTCGCCGTGGAGAGTGCTTGCGTGGTCCCGGTCGGTGATACATATCTCCTGGACCTCGGCTGCCCACTGTAAGCTATCACCCCCCCCCCTTTCATCTCATTTAAGGTACGTATTTCCCACGCCCCTACATCCATCACCTCCTTCCACTGTCCAGGAAATTCGTGTCAGTTTATGTTTTAGTATTTTCCTTAATGTTTTGTTTTGTAATGTTTGCATGTTTTTGATGTTTGTGTGTGTGCTTGTGACTGTGATTACTGGGGGGGTATTCCAGTTGTGGTCGTGCTAGTGTTTTGTAAAGTTTTATTTGTGTTTTTGTTGTTAGTCCTCTGAAGCGTCTAAGTCTATTGAGTGTGTTTTTTGTGATTTGTATTCTGTTTTTGATGTGGTGTTTGATTCCTTGTGTGTTGATGGTGAGGCCTAGGATGTGTGCTTGTTTATAATTTATTGTATGGTATAATGTTGTTGTTTATTTTCATTGGTGCTGGTTGGCGTGTTGAGATGGCTAGTAGTTGAAATTTGTTTGTGTTAGTAGATAGTTTCCATTGTTTTTCGTAAGTGTTAATTTTGTTTATTTCGTGTTCTGTCTTTCTGGCAAGCATGTGTTTTCCTGTAGTGTTAGGGTATGTGATGATCTGTGTGACGTCGTCTGCGTATTGTATGGTGTAGCTTCCGTGTGAGGGAGGTGGTATGTCTGATGTATATAAGTTATAGTGTTGGGAGTTCCTTGTGGAACTCAGCTATGGAGAGGGAAGGCTGGTCCTATGTAATAGTTTATTTTGATTTTTGCTGTTCTGTTGTCTAGGAAGCTACACAGTGTTTTCGTGATGGTGTCTAGAAGGTGTGTTTGAAGTATTTTGTATTTAAGGCCTTCGTGCCATACTTTGCCGAAGGCCTTGGATATGTCGCGTGATATTATGTTACATGCATGTTTGTGTCTTTGTGTGTCTGCGATTGTTTCATATATGATGGGGAGTGCTGTGTGTGTTCCTTTGCCAGTCGTGAATCCATGTTGGTTAGGGTTTAGCATGTCGTGTTCGTGTAGGTGTGCCATAAGTCTGTTTGTGATTAGTCTTTCGTATATTTTTCCGGATGTTTCTAGTAGTGATATGGATCTGTAGTTTTGTATTTGTGTGGTGTCTTTGTTTTGTTTTGGTATGAATGTGATGATTGAGTTTTTGAATTTTTGTGGAAAGTATCCCAGGCTGAGTGTTTCGTTGTATATGTCTGTGAGTAGTTGTATGGTTATGTTTGGTAAGTGTGCGAGTATTTGTTTCGTTATGCCTGATTGTCCTGGAGCTTTGTTTTTGGTGTGTTTGATTATGTTTTTAACGTCTTCTAGTTGTATGGGTTGTCCGATGTCGTTGTCAGTGTAGTTGTCTAAGTCTATGTTTGCGTAAGGTTGTGTTTGGTGGTAGTGTTGTGTTATGTGTGTGAGAATTTTGGTTTCGTGGTTTGTGTCAAAATGTGTGTTTTCTTCTGGTGTGATTCGAAAAATGTTTTGCCATACCTGTCTGAATGCGTTTTCTTTGTCTTTGGCGTCGCGTAGTTCGTCGTTATGTGTTATGTATGGTGAAGTGTTAGTGTTGGATCCTTGTAGTCTCTTAATTATGTTCCAGAAGCCTTGTGGTTTTTTGGGGTTGAATTTTATGTTTGATATTAATTTGTTCCATGTCTCTTCGTAGGTTTTTTGTGTTCCTCTAATATTTGTGTTTGTAATTGTTTAATTGTTTGTGTTGTGTGTGGAGTCCAGTTGTTTTCTGTTATGGCTTTATTTTTTATGTTGTTTGGCTGTGGCAAGTGCCAAACACGCAGTATTTTTGGTAGGAGTTTATTGCGGAGGTCTACACACAAGTATGGCAGGAAGTGATCTGTCAAAAGCGAATGCTTGGGGGGCCTAGCTTGGGCATTAAGACGCGCCCGTGGCCTACTTTCTGTTACATTGTTGCTAGGCGGGAAAAAGATTGGGCAAAACAATACATACTAACATATCTAGGTATATACATAAGAATGTACAGAAACAGGAGAACAATCACATATAATGATGAATATGCATGCAAAATGGTTAAGGGTAACATATATATAGTTCCTTAATTCTACGACGTGTACAATTGGCATAGACGCATACGCGTTTAGCGTACGCCTAATGACGTATATATATTCGGTTATATAATTATGTATAGGGCACTTATATAACGTAATGACTACATAGGCTTACTTATACAATACATTTACAATAGATATACTGTATGTTCATATTAAGTACTCATGTATAATAAAGAAGTATGACATATACAATAAAGGAGATACATATACAATAAATATATACAATAATTAAGTAAGGAAGGGTTTGGCTACATACCTTCCATATTAATTATTTTAAAGTTTTAGATGTTTTGGGGGTGGGTAGTTGTTTGTGGTGTGTTGTAGGTATACTCTGTCTGATTGCGTTGTATATTAATTTGTACCAGTTTTCTATTTTGTCGTCTATGTATTTTGTGTCTTCTATTTGAGTGTTTGTGTTGATTTGTGTTTCTGTGTTGTTGTATTCTTCTGTTGTTGTTTCTAGTATTGTTTTAAATTTCTTCCAGTCTGCTTCTTTGTATAGTAGTCTAGGTGGTGTGGGTATTGTGATTGCTGTGGTGGATAGTGTGAAGTGTAGTGGTATGTGATCTGATGAAGTTATGTCGCCTGGGTGTATTCTGTATGTGAGGTGGTGGTGTCGGTTGGTGAATATCATGTCTGGGTTGCTTGTTCCGATGTGTGTAATGCTTGTTGGGAAGTCTGGGCCGAGGAAGGTGAGGTGGTTCTGTGTTATTAGTTGGTGTATGCTTTTTCCTACGTGATTGTTGTATGTGTGTTTTAGTGTTTTGTGTTTTGCATTAAAGTCTCCTATGATGTATGTAGGTTGTGGTTTTTGTGTAATTTTCTGTATGTCTTGTGTTGGTAGGTATGGTCTTCGTGGTGGGAAGTATGTTGTGGCTATGATTATGGGTCCTTTGTTTGTGTGTATTTCTATGGCTAACATGTCTTCGTCAAAGTCGTCTAATATTTTGTATCTTATGTTTTGTATTATGGCTATGGCTATTCCTGCGTTGTCTTCATTGTACGTGTTTTGTGTGTGTGTGTTGTAGTTGAATATTTTAACTGTGTGTCTCCCTATAGAGTTGAGTAATATGATATCTGGTGTTTGTGTTAGGTAGTGGTTGCTTAATTGGTTTCTTCTGTGGAATGTCCAGTGTTGTACGTTGTGTTATAGTATGTGTATTGTGTCCATGTTTGTTTGGTTTATTGGCTGTAGACTGTCCAGTGAGGTGTGTCTGTTGGTTTGTGTTTACGAGTGTCGTAGTATCCCTGTTGTGTTTTCCTGTATTTTGTTTCTGTCAGTCTTTGTATAGGGGCTTTGGTCAGGTCAATTAGTTTTTGTGTTATCAAAGTGTCTACAGTTTCCTCAGGCATTTCCTCGGTGTAAATGTATTTGATCTTTTGGTTTTGTAGGAGTGTGTGTACGTTTTGATGTATTTCTTCGTCTGTCATGTTTGTTGTGTTGGGTGTTATTATTTGAATTGTTTCTGTGTTGTGGTCTGTTTTCTTTGTCTTTGTGGGTTGTTCTGTTACTGATGTATGTTCTGTGTTGTGTGGTCTTTTGTTTCTCTGTTCTTCAGTTTCCATTGATTCTGGTTGTGATTGGGTGTGTGTAGTGTTGTTGATCATGTTTAGTACGGCTGTGGGTTTAATGACAGAGGGTGGGATTATGATTGTGGGGAGTCCATTTGCTTTGTAATAGTCATCTATTGTCTGTTGGTATGTTCCAGGTTGTGCTGCCTCATTTATGTTGGCGTGTATGATTGCTGTGTTTATGACAGTGAGGTGTTTGAGGGTTATAGGGTTGGGTGTTGGTGTGGGGGAAGACTGAGCAGTGTTTCCTGTGGCTATGTTAGCATATGAAGTGTTGGAGTGTGTGTGTGTGTTTTGCACTTTATTTTCTTGTATCTTCTTAATCAAGTCTTTTCTTACTTGGCATCTAGCTGCGTATGTTGGGTGGTTAAGGCCAACGGCGATGCATTTCTTGATGGCGTTGTGGCAATTCTTGATCCTATGGTCAGTGGAGCATCAGCTTGAGCAGATGGTGTATGTGGTTGGTTGTGGGCAATGTTTAAGTGTATGGTCGTACGCGTAGCAACGTGTGGACTGTGGTAGGTGTATATATGTTTCCTGGCTTAATGTGTGTCGGGGAAATGACTGGCTGAATATCAGGATGCCTTTGTCTAGGCAGTTTGTCACCATTGTTGTGTTTTCCAGTTTTGCCTTGAGGATTGTTTTGGTGTTGGGCATCTTGATTATATTGGTTACTTTCAAGTACGGGTTGAGTCGTTCCATCTCTAGTTTGATCGTTTCCGTGTCTTCATGGTAGATGTGTTCGTCAACTTGTTTTATCACCAGGGGCCTCTTCGCGTTTAGCTCCGGGGGGGGGGGGTCGATAATGTCCAATCCTTCTTTTGTAAATTCATTCTTGGTTGTCCTTTTTGTCAGTTCTTCAATGGTCTTGTCATCTGCTATTGCCGTGTGTTGTGTGCCGTTGGTGAAAAGCTTTTGGATAGGTATCTCCAACTTGGCCAATAGCTTCCAGATGACGGAGCGTTTCGTTTGGCCGGCTATAGGCCGGTTCTCCCTAATATTTATTCGGCCCATAGCGCCGAAGCACTTAGGGCTTCTAAATATATGTGTGTGTTAGTTTGTGTGTGTGTGTGTGTGTGTGTCAGTGTTGTGTATGAAAAGTAAAGGAAAGTAAGGGGGATTGTACAGTATTTGGGGGGGGGGGTCGCAGGGGTACGGTCTATGCTCACGGGTTCTAATGGCCTAGCGGTGATTAAGGGAAAGCGATCGCGCTGGCTGGCGCCCGGGTGCCCTCTCGCAACGTATGGAACACTTTGATCGCCGAGGGTTCGAGACCTATGCCGAGTCCGCTATAGGAGCGGGAAACCGGGAGGGGGGTTCCCTCCCCCCACCAGTCGACTGCACAAGTTTTAAGACCGCAAGGGCAATGTACAGTAGAAAGGGGGGTTATGAGGGCATACACCGTCAGAGCGAGAGACGTAGAGAGTGCCTTGGCTCGGGTAACGGTTTTTCAGTTTGGTGGCGTGAATTTCTGGTTAATGCGGTAGAGGAGGTTCTTCAAGAGACGTCCGTTCGCGGTGGTGTCCAGTAGCGTTGTTAAGCCTCTGCCCATCTCGGCGAAACGCCGACCTTTTAAGGGAGGCTGGCGGGAACGTGAGGAGCTTTCCAAGTTCCTGATTGGCTGACCGCTGGCTGGCAGGGACACCCTTGCGAACTACGCTTGCCAACTACAGGAACTTGGAAAGGCTAGTTTCGAAGATTTCTTTGATCAGTGTGTGACGGGTCGTAGGATGCATCACGTCACTACACCACTCCCCCCGCTCTTCGAAAACGGGCGTCGAGGAGGATAGGGAGCGACGCGCGCGACGTACTTGAACCGGTCTAGTCTTCGGATCAATCGCCCCGAACGAGTGGTCATGCCGTCAGGGGGCATGTCTGGCGAGGAGGGCCTTGATGGAGGGGGGCTCGAGTGCAGGGTGGTGTTGTCGAGGTCGGAGGCCTGGTGATGGGATGTCGGTTGAGTATGGAGCTGTGGAGACATAAGGTTGGGTGAGAATTGTTGCATTGCATGGTAGAGCGGGGGCGTGGGGTGGGGAGGATATTGGGGGGGGGTACCGGGAACAGTTGTAGAAGGGTGTGGTTGTGGGATAGGAGAAGGATAAGGGTTCGCCGTCGCGTACGCGTGATCTGTGTGAGTTTGGGGGGGCTGCTGCAGGTGCTGTGGTGGTGGGGAGTTAGGGGCAGGAGGGGAGTATTGGTTTGGAGGGGAGAGTTTTTCGGGGGGTGGGGAATGACTTGGTTCGGTGGTGAGGATGGGGTTAGGACCATATTGTAAGAGGTATTGTAGTGGCCCTGGAGGTTTGGTAGGGGGAGTGGTGGGGAGGTGGGCCGGCTTGAGCCTGTCGATGGAGACGCGATCCGGTTTGGCATCTCGGTTGATCACGAAGTGTTTTGTTGATCTGGTGAGGACTCGGAAGGGGCCATCGTATGGGCGTTGAAGAGGAGTTCATTTGGAGTCTCGCCTGAGGAAGACGTAGTCACTTGTAGACAGGGCCGGGGGAAGGTGCTCCGGTTGAGGTTGTGGTGGGCGAGGGGGGGTTGGACGGGTGTTGGCGAATGTCTCCTTGATAAGTTGGAGGAGGACGTGACGGTCAGGATCGCCGACGGCAGGCGTGGCAATTTCCCCAGGGAGGCGAAGGTTCTCAGCGTAAAGTAGCTGAGATGGGGAAATGTCGTTGTCGACCTTTGGTGTGACGCGGATCGTCAGAAGCACCAGGGGAAGGGCGTCGACCCAGTCGCATGAGGGTTGTGCCTTAAGCGACTCCTTCAGTTGGCGGTGGAACCGTTCCACGAGTCCATTGGCTTGGGGGTGGTAAGCGGTAGTCCGGTTGCGTTTGGTGCCAAGGAACCTGAGGAGGCTGGACCATAGGTCAGATTCGAACTGAGGGCTCCTATCGGTGACAATGATGTGAGGTGCGCCGAATCTGGATACCCAACCGGAGAGGAAAGCACGGGCGGTCGTCTCGGCGGATATATCCGGAAGGGGGATCGCTTCTGGCCACCTGGTGTACCTGTCGATACACGTAAGGAGGTAACGCATGCCACGAGAAGGTCGAAGGGGGCCCACAATGTCCACATGGACTGACTGGAAACGTGCCGTGGGTGTAGGAAAACGCTGGAGTGGTGCGTGGACGTGGCGCATAACCTTGGCCGTCTGGCAGGGGAGGCAGGTCCGGGTCCATTGTCTGACATCCTTGTTGATGCCTGGCCAGACGACTCGATCCGTGATGAGGCGTTGTGTCGCGCGGATGCCCGGATGACTGTGGTCATGGAAAGAGGAGAAGACGTCCTTACGGTGGCAGGCGGGGATGTACGGGCGGGGTTTGCCTGTGGAGACGTCACACCACAATGGTACGGGGTTGTTAGGAAGCTGTCTTAGCTGTAAGGATGAGGTGTCGTGCATACGTAAGAGGCGGAGTTCACTGTCGTTATTCTGAGATGCGGCGATGCGTGAGTAGTCTATGTTGTGGTCAGGGAGGATGCTGGAGGTGATTCTAGATAAGGCGTCGGCCACTTGGTTATCCTCTCCCTTGATATACTCAATTCGAGTATCAAATTGGGAGAGGAATGACAGCTGCCGGGAGACTCCTGGGGAGTGATGGTTAGAGACCCTGTCTAGGGCATGGGCGAGTGGCTTGTGGTCTGTAAGGATGACGAAAGGCCGGCCTTCAAGGAAGTAAAGGAAGTGCTTGACGGCCGAGACTATGGCTAGCAGTTCCCTGTCAAAGGCGCTGTAGCGAATTTGAGGAGGGTCCAGACGTTTGGAGAAAAAGGCGATAGGCTGGAGCTGGCCGTTGATCTTCTGTTGGAGGACGGCGCCAATTGCTGAGGAGGAGGCATCGGTGGTAAGGAATGTAGGGGCGTGAGCCACTGGGTAGGACAAGCGGGCGGCCTCATCAATTGCCGCCTTGACTTGCCTGAATGCTTGGGTCGCTTCGGGAGACCACTTCACAGGTTTGACCGACCGCTTGGAATGGTTCTTGGTAAGGTCGTTCAAGGGAGCGAGTTTTGCAGCTGCGTCGGGGACGAATCTATGGTAATAATTGACGATTCCTAGGAATTGTCGGAGCATTTTGATGGATGTTGACTGTGGGAAGTCTTTTATGGTGTCGATTTTTTGAGGGAGAGGATACAGGCCTGCCGTTGAGATACGGTGTCCGAGGAAGTCGAGAGATGAAACTCCGAGGAGACACTTGGACGGGTGTACCCGGAGGCCATAATCTTGGAGGCGGCGGAAGAGGAGGCGGAGGTGTAGGCGGTGCTGGTCGTGAGTATCGGAGGCTACGAGGATGTCGTCGATGTAAACGGTGATGAAGTCGAAGTCTCTCAGGGCATGGTCTATGAACCTCTGGAACGTCTGGGCGGCATTCCGGAGGCCAAAGGCCATCATCTTCCATTCGAAGAGGCCGACTGGAGTGGCTATGGCTGTCTTCTGGACGTCTTTCGGCGCTACAGGGATTTGGTGAAACGCCCTGACCAGGTCGATCTTAGAGAAGACCTGTTTCCCGTGAAGCTTGAAGTGGAAGTCCTGAGCGTGAGGGATGGGGTAGCGGTCGGGCTTCGTGATGCGGTTAAGTTGACGGTAGTCACCCCAAGCCCGCCATTGGTTGGGCGGTGGGGGTGGCTTGGGAACCATGTGGAGTGGTGATGCCCAAGCACTCTCCGATGGTTGGATGATGTCCTGGTCTAGGAGTTCTTGGAACTCCTGTTTGGCAGCGGCCAACTTTTCTGGGGAAAGTCGTCGAGGCTTGCTGTATACTGGCGGTCCAGATGTCTGGATGTGGTGCGTGATGTTGTGAGGGGTGGTGATGGTGTTGGTCTTGTCTGGCGATGTTAGCTGGGGAAACTCCTGCAGGATGCGTGCATAATCGCCATCGGGCTGGAGTGACAATATCTGGTGGGAAGTTGCGTTAGTGGTGGTTCCTGGTATGCTTGTTGTGCCGTGGTACAAGCAGTTGTCCTTGGCGCTAACTACCATATTGTAGTGCTGGAGGAAGTCGTAGCCAAGGATGGGTTGCTGTACCGCTGCTATGACGAATGTCCAAGGGAACTTGACATCGTGGAGTTCCAGGACGCTGTGGTGGCTGCCGTACGTTGCGATGGGCGTACCGTTGGCTGCAAGCAGGTCGTAGGATGGCCAACGTGTACCGTGGTTGGGTTCTTCCGTCGGGGGTATGATGCTGACGGCTGAACCTGTGTCTACCAGGAAGGATAGGCCAGAATGGCGATCATGCACTGAGAGGAGGGTGTGGGTATGGTTAGCGGGGGTAGGGGTGGTTACCGACCCCCGCGTTTGGCGTTTCCCTGCGATCAGCTGCATGGTTGCGTGCATCTGAGCGCCTTGGCTCCGAAGCGGGTATGGTACCAGCAGGAGGTAGTATCCTGTCGTGGAGCGGGGCCACGTGGTGGTTGATGGCTTCCCTTCTCGGCTAAAAACTGGTTGAGCAAAGTCTTCATGTCGGCCACTTCCTGTCGTAGCTGCTGTACACTTTGGTCACTGGCACTATATGACACGGGAATGTTTTCACTCACAGCATTAATGTCACTAACACCTGGGTCGTCACTACACTGAACACTTTGCACTGGTTTGTCACTGGGGTGGAAGCTGCTGGCTGACCGGACTTGTACAGAGATATGACGTTGGAACAATCTATCTGCTATTTCGCAGTATTGTTCGTCGTCCTTATCACTGGCTAGAGCTTCCAGGTGTAAGTGGAGGGCGTCCGGCATCTTGGAGAGGTGAATGGAGCGGAGGAGTTCCTTGGGCAATGACACCTTTACCCGGTTGTTGAGAGAGGCCATACGGGTGTATAATTGTGACGGGGTGATGTCGCCGAGTTCACTGTGCTGGATATCTCGGTAGAGCTGGTCGTCGGGCTTGGTGTAAAGCTTTCGTAAGGCAGTCTTGAGGGCGGAACACTTGCCTTCTTGCGGAGGAGAGGAGACGACGTTACGGACAAGGGCGGTGACGTCCGTTGGTAGAGCGGCAATGTACGCGCCGAAGGCTTGGAGGTCCGGCACGTAACCTTGAGTGGCTAAATAGGCCTCTGTGTGAACTAGCCAGCTCTCCAAGTCACGGGAGAAACTGGGAAGTTTCACTTGTGTGCTTTCCATAATCCTGGTTGTCCTTCACCGGGGTCACCACTTTGTAGTGGTTTTAGTTCGGAACAACGGCAGGACAAATGAAAATCAACACAAAATATCTAATCTCTTTCTTTTGGTAATTAGCCACAAGGTGCGACACTAGAAGTGTCACATGAGAAATATAGGTGAAGCTCGGACTAAGGCCACAGCTTAGTGGAGCTTATGGTTGTAGCTGGACGTGGAGCCTAACATCAGTGAGGCGGTAGCAGATGATGACGGCGAGGCTCGATGGGACGGCTAGAAGATTGGACGAGGAGATGTTGTTGTGTGTGCGGGTCGGTACTGTTCTGCCCATCTCGGCGAAACGCCGACCTTTTAAGGGAGGCTGGCGGGAACGTGAGGAGCTTTCCAAGTTCCTGATTGGCTGACCGCTGGCTGGCAGGGACACCCTTGCGAACTACGCTTGCCAACTACAGGAACTTGGAAAGGCTAGTTTCGAAGATTTCTTTGATCAGTGTGTGACGGGTCGTAGGATGCATCACGTCACTACAGCCTTCTTAGCTACCACTGCAACATGTTGTGCCTTTAGGTCCGACGACACCAATACTCCCAAATCTTTCTCCAACTCTGACGTATTTAATTCATTTCCATTCAAATCATAATTCACTCTTGGATTCTTGTGACCCATATGCATTGTTGAACATTTCTCTGTATTGAACTGCAACAACCATTTAGCACTCCAATTCTGCAGTCTCAACAGGTCCCTTAGCATGGCTTGTATATCTTCATCTGAACGTATTTCTTTAAAAATCTTTGCATCGTCTGCAAATAGCAGTGATGTACATTCCAATTCCTTGACCACATCATTCACATATATGAGAAATAACACTGGTCCCAACACAGAACCCTGAGGTACACCTGATGTCACTGGCAGTTCTTGCGATAATGTTCCTCTAATTTCAACTTGCTGCACTCTATCCATAAGAAAACCCCTTATCCATTGTCGTAATTAATTGATCAAAACAGAGAACGTTAGAGAACTTACCTGTTTGAGTTCTCTAACAAATCGTTAGAAATGAATACAAGCTTGAGGCTTCGATGGCTGTAGATCCTTGCCGAGGTTTTATTGTCCTTCTGGTGACAGGGTTAAAGCTTGTCACTGGTACCAGGGTTGAAACTAGTCTTGCGTTCAGGGACTAAAACTTTGTCTCGTTCGGCTGGAGTTCTAATGAGCCTTCAAAACGGTTTCGAAGCCACGGGACAACTTATACTTCAAGTAAGTTATCAAGTTCCCGATTTGTTAATCAAATTACAACATAGGCTTAAATGAATGATAAAGAGGGAGGGGAGTTTAATAATATATTAATCAAAATTACGATAGTGTGGTACGAAGTTACAGGAAAGATTCCCGATTCGAAAATTAAACAAGCTTTCGGGAAATTGCCGTAGCTCAAGGTAAACAATGCCATTCCCGTAACAACAATTACCACAGCCTCCCTAACAACAAAAAGAATGTGTTTAAAAAATATAACACTTTCGAACAAAATTTATAACAAGTTTTTGCTTGCTAGGGACCTTACTAGGTCTCTAGAGGCCAGTGCAGTCCCACGAGTTGGCCTCACAGAGGCAGGTTCCAAAGAGACACAATCGTCTTGTAAAGAGTTAACCTCCTCTGCGTCTGAGACCTCTTCAAAGGGTTCAGACTCTCTTGCCTGAACATTAGGAACCCCAGGGGATTCATCCTCAAGACTGGAACTCAACTCAGCATGGAGCTCTAGAGGGATTAAAAGTTTGATGCTCACTTTAATAGAGTTTCCATCAGCCTTAATGACAGAGACTGTACGTATCACCTTGTCTTGGTCAGGAAAGGTTTCCACAATACGAACTGGTCTTCAAGGGGAGTTTCAAAAAGGGAATATCTTCCTTTTCCCTGCTTCTAGAACTATGATTTGCAGCTCTATCCCATTCCCTTAAGCTGACCAAGTACTCTGTCAACCATCGTTTCTTGAACTCTTCATAAAAATAATCCCTACAGTCCATAACCAAGTTGAGAAGAGAAGGGTAGTCTTCTCCTGATTCCCATTCAGGGACTTGTTCCAAGTCTCCAAAGATCAAGGAAGGAATGGTCCTTCCAATAAGAAAATGATTTGGGGTAATAACATCTACCTCATTTTCACAAGAACGTTGAGTTAGTGGTCTATTGTTCAAAATTTTTGAACATCAGACAAAAGAGTGGTAATCTCTGCCAGGGAAGGAACAGACCTACCCAATACCTTATACAAACATTGTTTCACTGTCTGTATTAACCTTTCCCAAGTGGCACCATACCAAGCAGCATAAACAGGAATGGTTCTATGCTGAACAGGGGAAGTTTTAAATTTCTCTTCAAATTCAGAAGAAGATAAAAGTTGTTCAATAACATTTCCCGCTTGAACAAAAGATTTAGCGTTGTCAGAATAAACAGCAGAAGGAATTCCATACCTGTTAGCAAACCTAACAAAAGCCAAAATAAACTCAGGAGTGGACATAGTATTCACAACTTCTAAATGAACTGCTCTAGTATTGAAACATGTAAAGATAAGAATGTATATTTTAACCTTCTCTCCATTCCTGTCTCTAACCCATAAATGTCCAGTGTAGTCTACACCACTATGGGCAAAGGACACACTTAGATTCACCCTAGAGGCAGGTAAAGAGGAAGGAGAAGAATAATTAACTGCACGGGAATTGTATTTTCTACAAACTATACAATCCTTCAAAATGCTTAAAACAGGACAGCTTGTCTGGCCTTAAGTATCCAGAATCCGTGCATACGAAGGAAATGAAGTGTGGCTTGTAGTCCCATGTGCATAACTTGACAATGAGCAAAGAAAATTAGGATCTTAGTTAAATGATGAGATTTGGAAAAGAGAAGGGGATTGACAACCTCATATTTGAGGTTAATGTTCTTGTCAATTCTGCCCTTGGACCTAATCAAACCATTCTTGTCCAAGAACAAGTTCATTTGACTTACCAAAGGAGGTACGTCATTAGTGTTGGAATTCTGCAAATAAGCCAATTCAGCAGGAAAGGAATCCCTTTGCATAATACTCATCAAATAATTAGATGCTGCCTTAACAGGGTCAGCATTAGACTTCTTGAACAGAGAGACAGCCTTAAAAATCAAAGAAGTGTGATGAAGAAGTTTACTATAGGAAGAAAACTTAGAGACATCTATTAGAGGAGGAGTGTCAACATGTACAACAGCAGCATTGACAATGTCTCCCTTGAAGCAGGAGGGAATACATCCCAAGTGACCCTTTGGCCAAGTATGAGGAGGCCACAACAACCATTCAGGTCCATGAACCCACCAATTAAATTTTTCCTTGAACACCTTAGCACTACAAAGTTTAGTTAGGAAATCAGCCATATTATGATCAGAAGGAACATAAGTAAAGGAAATGGGTGTGAACTTGGCCTTGAAAATTTCCAAAAGATTGGAAATTTCCTTCAATCTATTATTGACAAATATATTTTTCTTAGGAGCCTTGTTGGTCAGGATCCAAGAAAGGGCAACTTGACTATCAACAAAAAGAACCACTGATTCAACCAGTGGGGCAGACACCAGTCCTTCCTCAAAAATAGTGTTGAGGCATTTCAAAGATAGAAAAGTTGCCATAAGCTCCAAAGACGGTAAAGTTCTCTGTTTAATAGGAGCCATCTTGACCTTGGCAAACAGAAGAGAGGTATTAGACTCCTTTAATTCTCTTCCTTCTTGTCCTACATATATGGCACATCCATAGGCTTCCTTGGAAGCATCAGCAAATACAAACAATTTAATGGGAAATTCTGTACAAAAGGTTTTCCTTTTAAAGGAAAAATTTCACATAACTTGTTCCATCTAACAAGTAACAATCTATCCAATTTCCCATCCCAATCCACCATCTTTTGGCACATCTCTCTAATAAGGATTTTTCCATGCAAGAGCATAGGAGAGAAAAACCCTGAAGGATAAAATACAGAAGACAAGGAAGACAAAACTTTTCTTTTGGTCGAGGCATTTTGGTCAAGGGAAACATCCTTGATTCTCAAAGTATCATGATCCTTATTATAAATATAACC
The DNA here is from genome assembly GCF_046742065.1 of Oratosquilla oratoria. NCBI lineage: Eukaryota > Metazoa > Arthropoda > Malacostraca > Stomatopoda > Squillidae > Oratosquilla > Oratosquilla oratoria. Next base: position 53,010,585 of record NC_134790.1, on the reverse strand, counting down.
CAAGACTTTAACCTCCTCTTTATTGTAAACTACTTCTTGATAAAGAACAGAAAGAACAGAAGTCGAATTGGATGTCCACTCCCTGAGAGGTAAACCTCCATTGAGCATGATCTCATTAATCTTCTCGACCATTGCAGGGAGGGAACAAAGCTCGTTAGTAGTGTAGACCAAATTGTCTACATAAAATTTATCCTTTATTAAGGAGGCAGTTAGAGAGTCAGGCTGCAAAGAAAGATGGTGTTGGATAATGAAATTTAGAATGAAAGGAGAGCAAATGAAGCAAAAAATTATAGTATTATACCTGAAGGGTATATACGGGTCGTTAATCCTCCTGAAAAAAGAGAACCTGTTACGATCAGCCTCATTCTTCAAGCGGATCTGCAAGAAGGCTTTCATAACATCAGCCAAAATGACATGATTATTGGTCCTGAAATACAACAAGAGAGAGAAGAGGTTGTTCATCAAGTCAACTTCCGGGAATGCAGCTTCATTTAAGGAAGGAGCCTTTCCTACTTTGACAGAACAATTGAAAACTGGCCTCATTCTAGAAGTGGAAAGATCACCATCCTTCAACACATGTCTATGGGGTATAAAGATTTGTCCAGGGACTCTTTTAGTTACTGGCTCAATAATACCCAAGGCCTCCTGCTGGTCAAACACAGCTTCATAATCCTCTCTAAGCTCCTTTTGCTCAAGTTTGTCATAAACCCTTTGAGCTACAGCTAGAGATATCTTAAGGTTAGAGGGAACAAGATCCACCAAATCCTTTTTCCACGGGATCTTCACATAGTAATGTCCATTCTTGAAGAAAATGGACTGTTTAAATTCATCAATGTGTAAATTATCAATATCCAGGGTCTGTTCCTCTTTAATACCGATGGACTCTAAAGAATAAAAATTGTCAAGGCCATACTCAACATTAGAATTAATAAAAACTTCCTGCAAAGGATCAAATTGAGAACTTACAGGTTCTAAACAGAAGTTGACAAGAAACCTTTCTTTGCCTAACCTTTTGGGAGGAAAATATTCAACAGTCTTACAAGACTGAGTAAGGGAAGTGCCTTTCTCAGTTTTCTTTGGAGAAACTCCATTGGTCTTGAAAGAAGAATTATAGAAAACAAGTGAATCTCCATGATATTCCTCTAAGCAATTATAAGAATCCACTCCAAGGTCAGAGTCTGGTTTTATCCTCAAAGGCCTCTCCTTGCATTTGAAACTATCAACATCTTGTATTTCATTAGAGGGCATTTCAGGAATCCCCCTTATCATTCTCTTTAAGTAGAAAGGCTTCTCACTAGGAGGGATATATTGAGCCCCAGTCCCGTATGGAATGTAACCATTAGCAAGTTTGATAACCTTGCATGACGGGCTACCATACAAGGGGGCACTTTCTATTGAAAAGTTTGAGAAGTTTTGAAGAATATCATTCCCCAGAATCCCTAAAACGTTCAGTTGGTCTCCCTTCATCTTTGGAAAACTTGGCGAGACAAAAAAATTGGTGATTATTCATACTAAGTAGTATAGAAGATAAGGAAGGAATTTGTAAGGACAAGTTGAATCCTTCAATGGCAAAGAACAAACTAAACAAATTCATCCCTGAAGGGAGTTTTAAGTTAGCAGTGTAGTTAAAACCTCTTTTATTCATTAGAGGTAAACCAAAGGAAGAAACTAACTTGTCCATAGGAGGACTTAAACAAGGTCCAACTTTGTCCTCTACAAATTCCTTATTAATGATAGAAAACTGTGCTCCAGTGTCCAACAAAAAGAGACATTGGGCAGTTCTCTTTCCTCTGCTAATAGGAAGGGAGACCAAAGGAACAATGGAATCTGTTGAATTATGAAAATTAAACACTTTCCCTTCAGAAAGTGGTGTCTTATAAGTCATAGGACACATGGCTCCATGGTGCTCAGGTTTGTTGCAAACAAAACATTTATAAGGCAGAGCAGCCTTTAACCCAGGGCATTCCAAAGAACCATGTCCATGATTTAGGCATCTATTGCACAGTCCTAACTGAGATGCTCTAACTTTCCTGTGCTCAAGGGATTTATATGAAGTACACTTCGAACTAGCATGGTCGGAAGCGGGGCAAAATTTACATCTACTAATAGACTTCTTAATGGGATTAGAATTGGCCTTAAAGGAGCCATCAACTCCCTTACTGGAATCAACTGGTTTTCTCAAGGAAATTTCCTTGAAAGCAAGGGAGCTGGTAGTAAGGCTTCTTTTAGGTTTGACACCAAGATCATCTGATCCCATTTTGAGTCTAACCAAAACTGACTGGTAAACTTCCTTGATTTGGTTAAAATTGGGGTAATTAGAATTAATCACCCGAGACAATTCAATAAGAAAAAATTTAGGCAATTTAATTAAAATTAATTTACTTATTAAGAGGAGGCCCTCGCTTCCTGGCCTAGTGAAATCTACCCCAATTCCCTTAAGGTCTTGTAGCTTGGAATCTACAGACCTAATGTAACTTTCAAGGTCTCTCAAGAGTGAGACCTCCGGTGCATTGATAATGGAAATCAACACCTTATCAAGAATTTCTTCCTTGTTGAAATATAACTCATCAAGAAGAAGGAAAGCAGAGTCAAAACTTGAATCATCCACTGGTAAGTTCTCTACTAAATGGAAAGCCTCCCCTCTGAGGTATCCCTTCAAATAAATTAACTTCTGACTATTAGTCAGATTGGGGATACCAGCTAAGGCATTCAGAAAACCCTTTTTAAAGTTTAAATAAGCAAAAGGATTGCTAGAATTATTCTCGAAATGTTGAAGAATAATAGGAGGAAGAGGAAGTTTTACAGAATTATCAGTGGACTTGTTTAATTTTTCACCTTTTTGAGATTCAAAAACCCCTTAACTCTTGTCTCCGTTCCTTATACGGAGACAATTGGAGAAGAACGGACAGACGGTAAGCTCTGGATGTCTCCATATCCTTGTCCTTTTCTTCTTCGGGGAGCAAGGCATAAATTTCCTCGTCCAGATCTTGTATTTTTGAGAGGAAATTCTCAATCGGAATTAACACATCGTCAAGGACGGAAATAGATAAAGAATCAGATGTATCTTGAAGAGCTTTGAAGTCCTTAGAGATAAGCCCCTTTTTATGAGCTCTCTGTCTTCGGAGTCTTTGCAAAACTTCCGAAGCGGACAATGTCTTATCGTGGCTAGCCATAACGACGCCAACCCAACAATTCGTTACAAATACACGAGCAAAATAGTCGTGCCAAAAAACCGTCTTATGGACTAAGCACAACGAAGATAGAAATTAAGTAAAATAATTTTGATTTAAATACTAGCTTAAATCGGATAAAGGCAACAAATCAAAGAAACCACGACAATACAACAATAGAGGCCACCAAGAATAGAGAACTATTCGGAAATTTCCGAATGTTCACGAGAAAAACAAGGTACCAAAGCCGGCAAAATTTCCCGAAAGTTAACAAGGTCCTCAAACGAGGAAATTAATAAAAACCGAACAAACTCGGTATAAGAACAGGAAACCGGACTTCGTAACCAGACACTATCGTAACCTTAAATAAAAAGAAACACGCTTACATAGCGGCTTACTACACAAAGGGGTAAAGAGTTAAAGTCGAAATCGACTACTAAAGTTAAATTTAAATTTTACGTAAATTCTCAAATTCCGAGATGAAAAAACTAAAGCCGAGAATTCAGATTAGCTAGAAGAAACTATACTATTATAAGACTGATCGGAATTCTCGATTTGTTAGAGAAAAAACCTATGTCGTAATTAATTGATCAAAACAGAGAACGTTAGAGAACTTACCTGTTTGAGTTCTCTAACAAATCGTTAGAAATGAATACAAGCTTGAGGCTTCGATGGCTGTAGATCCTTGCCGAGGTTTTATTGTCCTTCTGGTGACAGGGTTAAAGCTTGTCACTGGTACCAGGGTTGAAGCTAGTCTGGCGTTCAGGGACTTAGTCTCGTTCGGCTGGAGTTCTAGTGAGCCTTCAAAACGGTTTCGAAGCCACGGGACAACTGATACTTCAAGTAAGTTATCAAGTTCCCGATTTGTTAATCAAATTACAACATAGGCTTAAATAAATAATAAAGAGGGAGGGGAGTTTAATAATATATTAATCATGTTTACTATACAAATAGTAGGAGCATAATTAACAAAATTGATGTGCTGCGAGGTAAAGCATGCGTAGAAAATTTCGATATTATAGCCATTACTGAATCCTGGATCAACATGGCTGATAAACATTTCCTTCCGGAAATCGAAATAGAAGGATATAAGTTTTTTCATAAGGATAGGGTCGGCAGGAATGGGGGAGGTGTAGCACTTTTCGTTAAAAATACATTAAACTGTATTATCAACAATTCGATTAAGGAAGAGGACTGTACGGAATCTATTTGGGTAGAGATTATAGGCAAGAATAAGAAAGTTATTATTGGCGTCTTGTATAGACCTCCTAACCTTAGCATTGAGCAGACTGATTCCCTAATTCATGAAATGCACAGAGCGTCCCAGTACAAAAACGTTGTAATCATGGGAGATTTTAACTATAGAAACATTGACTGGGAAGCTTTAATAGGAGATCATGAAGCGAAGAAATTCCTAGAAGTGGTGCAGGATAATTTCCTAAAACAAATGATTACCGATCCCACGAGGGGACAAAATACCCTGGAGTTAATTCTAACAAATAATGAGCACCAAATTAGCAGCGTAATAGTGGGCGATAGTCTAGGCTTTAGCGATCATCAAGAAATAAGATTTAATATTATTTGGGAAAAAATAAAAAGTACAAATAACGTTCAAGTACCAGACTTCAGGAAAGCAAACTATGACAATATAAAAACCTATTTGAAATTGAATACGAAAAACAATCCGGACGTTTCAAACATTCTTGATTCTCGTTGCGGGGCTGATAGTCAGAAGAGGGTCAAGGAGGGTATTACGCATACCTCAGGTCAGGTCTGGGCCAAGGAGGGGAATACGCATACCTTAGATCAGGTCAGGGTCACAGAGAGTAATACGCATACCTTACGTCAGGTTGATTCGGGGCGAGGGCCCAAAAATCAGGTCAGTACTTTAGATGAAATGTATAACAATCTAACTGATCTAATCATTAATGCACAAAACACATTTATCCCCCTAAAGTCAATACGGAAAAACAGTAATACTCCCAAATGGATGACGGACAGATTGAAACATGAGATCGGAATTAAAAAAGGACTTTACGTAAAAATAAAAAACGGGGAATCACACCTTAGATCAAGATATAACGAAATGGCAAAGCTGGTTAAAAGGAATACACGTTCAGCGAAACGTAATTATGAAATCAAGGTTGCCAGTCAAGCAAAGTCCAACCCAAAGGGTTTCTTTCACCTCTATAGAAAATGTCATGATAGAATCGGAAGAAAAAATGAGTGAGGAGTTTAACAATTATTTTCTATCGGTGTTTACTAATGAGAGGTTAGATAAAGTACCTGACTGCGATCCGATTTTCAGAGGGGATGAAGAAAATAGCCTAACTAATATCAGCATTAGTAAAGAAGAAGTTATCATGCAGATTGACAGACTTAAAGCTACAAAATCTCCGGGTCCGGACGAAATTTTTCCAAGAATGCTTAAAGAGTGTAAATTCGAAATCTGCGACCAGTTAACTGAAATATTCAATAAATCGGTAGACATTGGTTCTGTTCCAACTGCTTGGAGGCAGGCAAACGTTGTTCCTGTTTTTAAGAAGGGAGATAGATCGACCATAGGCAACTACAGGCCAATCAGTTTGACATCGGTTATAGGAAAAATGCTTGAATCAATAATAGTAAATAGACTCAGAGAACACATTGAAGGGCATAATTTAATTCGTGATTCACAACATGGTTTCTCCAAAGGTAAATCATGCGTGACTAATCTTCTATCCTTTTACACTAAGGTATATAAGGCGTCAGACAACAATGAAAATTACGATGTTATTTACCTTGACTTTAGCAAAGCGTTCGACAAAGTGCCACACCAGAGACTACTAAATAAAATCAAAGCCCATGGCATAGGAGGAAAAGTGTTAGAATGGATTAGAGCTTGGATTAGTAACAGAAAACAGCGGGTCACCATAAATGGAATAAAATCTAGGTGGGGCAATGTTACTAGCGGGGTCCCCCAGTGCTCGGTTTTGGGTCCCTTGTTGTTCATTATGTATATAAACGACTTAGACGATGGGTTAAATAGTGATGTTAGTAAGTTTGCGGACGACACTAAAATAGGACGCCTAATTAGGTCAGGAGAAGACGCCCAGATTCTGCAGGATGATCTTAATAAACTGTTAACATGGTCGGTGAAATGGCAAATGAACTTCAATATCTCTAAGTGTAGCGTGTTAAACGTAGGGCTACACAACCCCGAAAATAGATACAACTTAGATAACACGTTTTTAGAAAAATCTGAGTGCGAGAGGGACTTGGGAGTTCTGGTGAGTCCGGACCTTAAAACCAGGAAGCAGTGCATTAGCGCCAGAAATAAAGCAAACAGAGCATTAGGCTTCATTGCTAGGACGGTAACGAATAGAAGTGCAGAGGTAATTATTAAACTCTATCTAGCGATAGTTAGACCCATCCTTGACTATGCGGTACAGTTTTGGTCTCCGTCCTACAGAATGGACATAAATTCACTAGAATCAGTACAGAGAAGAATGACCAAAATGATACAAGGACTCGGAAATTTGCCTTACGAAGAGAGGCTTAGGCACCTAAACTTACGCTCTCTGGAAAGACGCAGAGTGCGGGGTGATCTAATAGAAGTGTTCAAGTGGATCAAAGGCTATAACAAGGGTGATGCAAACAAGGTCATCATAATAAAACAACAGGGCAGGACTCGCAGTAATGGGTATAAACTGGACAAATTTAGATTTAAGAAGGAAATAGGCAAGAATTGGTTTACAAATAGGGTGGTCGATGAATGGAATAAACTTAGTAACCACGTAGTAAGCGCCGATACTATCAGTTGTTTTAAAAAACGATTAGACAACTTTATGGATGGGGATGACAGGTGGTGATGGATACGGAGCTGCCTAGTGTAGGCCTTATGGTCTTTTGCAGTCTCCTTTATTTCTTATGTTCTTCTTATGTTCTTAAAATTACGATAGTGTGGTACGAAGTTACAGGAAAGATTCCCGATTCGAAAATTAAACAAGCTTTCGGGAAATTGCCGTAGCTCAAGGTAAACAATGCCATTCCCGTAACAACAATTACCACACCATCTCCACAAATTTCCTCTAATACCGTATGCTTCCAACTTTGTCAATAAACGTTCATGTGGCACAGTATCAAATGCCCTCTTGCAGTCCAGATAAACAACATCCACTGGCACTTGTTGGTCTAAGGCAGATGATAGATATTCCGTGTAAGTTAAGAGATTTGTTAACGTACTTCTTCCTTGCCGGAAACCATGTTGACTATCACTAATAAGGTTATTGTTTTCTAGGTGCAACACAATGGCATTCCTAATCATTGTTTCACATATCTTGCACAATACACATGTCAGAGACACTGGTCTATAATTTAATGGTTGTAATTTATCACCCTTTTTAAAGATTGGACACACTTTTGCTACTCTCCATAAATCAGGGACCACACCAGTTCTCAATGACTCCTTTATTATCAATGTAATTGGTAGTGCTAATTCTTTGCTGCACTTTCAAAAGCTTAGGATGGATGCCATCCTGACCCATAGCCTTGTTCTCATTAAGTAACCTCAGATGTTTCTCCACAGCCTTGACAGTTACTCCAATGTCCTCTATCACTGGGCCACCGTACTTTAATTCAAATCTGGAATATCTTCTGTATTTTCCAGAACAAATGCACTCTGAAAGGCTTTATTGAATTCGTCCGCAGTTTCTTTGTCCGTCTTCGTTATTTCACCTAGATCGCTCAACACTCTAAATACCTCATCCTTTAAGGTGGTTTTGCTTCTTACATAACTCCAAAAGTGTTTAGGATTTGTCTTTATGTCTTCACAAACCTTTGTGTTGAATTCCAGTTTTGCCTGCCTCACTAAATGAGTACATTTGTTCCTCTCCGTTTGGTACTTCATCTTATTAAGTCTGGTTCTCCTTTTTCTGAGTTTCTTCCATGCCTTTTCTTTGGCATTTATTTGTTTCTTCACTTTCTTTGTAATCCATTTTGGTCTAGTTGTCATCTCTTCATTTTCCCTTTTTGGTACATTTTTACTGATTACCCTATTCAGGATTGTTACCAGGGTTTCATTCATGTTTTTAGCAGATCTTTCTTCAAATTCACTCTGCCAGTTAACATCTGATAATTCCCTTTTTATTTCTCCATAACTACCCTTGTGGAAACAAAGCTTATACTTCAGATTCCCCTTATTTACATTTGTCATATGTACATTATCCACCACCAAATCAAATAACAGTGTGGCATGGGGACTTTTTCCAATGGGGGGACAGTACTGTAGATTCTCAATATCATTCTCATTTCTTGTGAAGATCAGATCAAGCCTGGTTGGGTTCTCTTGGTCTATATTGTGGGTGGCTTCCCCAACATGCTGCAACAAGAAGCAGTCATTGGTAGCATCCAAAAATTTCTGTGCATCAATAACATTCTGACCCTCTCTGTACACTTCATTCCTTTCCCATTCTATTCCACTAAAGTTAAAGTCACCACATATCAATACCTGGTAGCTACTGTTATAGTTACCACTCAATCTTATCATGTCATTTAGCAAATCATTTGATTCCCTGTTAGATGCTGGTGGTCTATAAACTACACCTATTAAAATTCGATTTCCTTGCAAAAGCACCTCACACCACACAGCTTCCCCATACACATGATCATTGAGGAAGGAGACACCACTATGAGTAGAAACAATATTCTTATTTACTAAAATGGCTACACCGGCTCGGGTTCCGAATAGCGACTGTAATAACAGCGACTGTAATAACAGCGACTGTCAATAGAGCGACTTCACAACTGCGACTCTTTTAAAACAGCGACTATCACAACAGCGACCACATGATAGCGATTGTATTATAAGAGCGATTGTCATAACAGCGACATCATCGCATCAACTGCATGAAACTGCTCAGTAATAAAAAATTGAAACCTAAAGGGAATCGAAAACAACATTTTATTTGGACTAGCTATAGAAGTCACATGATTTAAAAAGAAAAAGGCTAGTCAAGCCAAACAACAGAAAGTCATATAGTCAGCCGGAGGGACCACGGGGGAAGGTCTCGAGCATGGGAGGGGTGGGGTGGGTAAGGGGTGAGGGAAGAACACCAGCCCACGGAGGGAGGAAGGATTGGATTTGCCCCAACTTGCGTCCTTTTTGTCCTGCTGTTTTGTCAGATCCTTGATGGTCCTGCTAGAATGTCCCACTACTTGAATATTACTCGGCTCAAGTGTCCGGGTGAGGAGGGAGGTGACGTTGCTGGTTGGTAGGATTAGTCTTCTTGTTGGTTCCTTTTGTTGTTGCCGACCTTCCATTATTTTAATTAAGTAATATTCAAGTAGTGGGACATTCTGTGAGCACCAATGTCAGTGATCTTGATAAAGTTTAACGAGCGAAACGTTGTACTACCAATATAGGCTGACTTCACATGGTGTTGTTCTTCACATTCTTGTCGGCTTTTGCCATTTGTATTCAAGTCTTAACAACTCAAACATTACTATGACCGACGACCGAGCGACCGACCAGTAAATTCACTTCAGTGAACTTATCTCACAAAATGAACATAAACATGTAAACACGAACAAATAAACATGAGCGATAGAAACATAAGTCTGCGACCTTTTGTGCATATTTCATTCTGAACCTATCTCACAAAATAAACACAACTGAACACGTAAATACAAACACGAAAACACAAGCAATTGAAACATAAGTCTGCGACCATTCTGACCGGTTGATAGTAAAGTCGCTATTGTTACAGTCGCTGTTATAATGCGGTCGCCATTATGACAGTCGCTGTTTTGAAAGTCGCTCACCTGATTACGTCGCCCTTATGAAGCCGCTATTATGACTGTCGCTGTTTTGACAGTCGCTATCCGGCCCGGATCCCGGCTACACCACCCCCTGGAGCGTTTTGTCCCACCCTGTCTTTGCGGTACACAACATAGTAATTTAGATCAAACATTTCCAAAGAATTTATCTTTTCATTCAGTTTGGTTTCAGTTAAACACACAATAGAAGGTCTTATATCACTTAAAAGAGAATGAAACTCTCCTGTTTTATTCTGAATGCCATCAATGTTAGTGTACATACATTTAACTTTATCATTGCTGGTGGAACATGTGATGTGAGGGTGAGGCTCATCTAAAAAAAATTATTCACCTTAATTTTAACTACCTTTTCACCACGGATAATCCACTTACTGTCACCAACTTTCTGTCTCTCAAGATTCTCATTCTTAACTTTCATTTCTTCAAATCTCAATTCACAAAGAAAACTACTTAACATGTAAATAGGAAAAGTGGTACTGTCAGCAGTACTGTTTGCTAGTAATGTGATAAACACAGTGTAAAACAAATCTGAAAATATTTTATGCAGGTAAATTGTGGAACTTCCAAGTTGTGTCCTTATGCTCTCTAATAGGAGGGGTAGGCATATCATACATGAGGTCCAAAATAATGGAAGGGAGGATTAAATAGCGGGTATATTAGAAAGAGGAACTGAAATGCTGAAAAGGATTTGAGAGACAATGGAAATTCGTCCGCTTGATGTGATGTAGTGAGTATTGTTCCCCCAGGTATCTGTTTGGTCTGGTTCTTTCTTTGATCTATGTAAATCATATGGACAGTGATCTGGTATATAAAATATCAAAACTTGTGTAAAATCATAATGCAGCGGGTTGGGATCAATTACAGTCTGATCATTTAGTTGAGTGGAGCAGTAAATAAAACTCCCCATCCTCCCACGAAGTGAGAAGTGAGAACCCCTTGATAGGACAAGCCCTGTCAGTTGCTGTATACCACTGGGTCTTTTAGACCGAAGTTAGGTCGCCTCACCACCTGGCCAGGGCTATCGGGACCCAATGCGGCAAAGCCCGCATCAGGCCCCAGGAATCGAACTCACGACCATCAGCTTGTGAATTCGACACAGTACCTAATAAATGACAAATGGAATTAAACGTTGATAACTGTAAATGTCTGCATATATGTAACAAAAAAACATCTGTAATGATTATTCCATGAATGGTAACCAGCTTCAGAAATCAAATAAAGAAAAATGCCTTAGTGTCATAGTATCTAATGGGGCTGCAGCAAGGTGGGCTACCGTGAGAGGGAAAGTGTGTTATTGCGAGTTGGTCCTATATTTGTATGGTTCGTTCGAACCGAACTGTTTTTACATGCGGCCCGAAGCCGATATAAAGAGAAAGAAGGAGTATTATAGAAAAAAGACGCTAGACGCGGGTACAAATATCAACAAGTTGTATAGCATATTGGATAATTTGACAGGAAATAAAAAGAAAAAACAAGTTACCAGAAGGTTTTTCTGACAGAGAGCTAGCGAATAAAATTTTAGACTTTTTTGACAACAAGATTAGAAATATTGTGTCTGGTTTTGATATGGACATGAACCATGAAGTAATCCTTACTGCTCGTGTACCGGAAACGAAATTACTGTCGTTTACTTCAGTAGACAGAACTACTGTTGGTTTAATAGTACAGAGAGTGAAACTTACGAATTGTGACAATAATCCAATAGTGAGAACTTTAATCAATTTCTGGACATTTATGTGGACATAGTGAATAAAAGTATTGAAAGTAATATATTCCCAAAGTCTGAGAAGAGAGCGATCATGAAGCCAATTATTAATATATTTTAAACTTGTCATTATTTGTACATTCTCAACTTATCATTATTAGTATATTCTAAATTTATTATTAGTACACATTATAGTTATCTTTATTAGTACCTTCTATTTTTTAAATTTTCATTATTAATATATTTTAATTTTGTCATTATTATTATATTCTACACTGGCCATTACTAGTACATATAAAAGTTATCATTAATAGTAACTTCTAAACTTATCATTGTTAGTACATGTAATTTTTAAATATTCTAAATTAGTCATTATTAGTATATATTAAACTTTTCATTATTAGCATATTCTACACTTGTCATTATTAATTTATACTAAAATTGTCAGTAATAGTATATTCTACTTACCATTAATAATTCCCCCTAGTTTTTTTATTAGTACCTTCAAAACTTGTCATTATTATTACACATTATATCTATCATTAATAGTACCTTCTAGACTTGTAATTATTAGTATATTCTAAAACTTGTTATTCCTAGTGTACTCAAAACTTGTCATTATAAGTACATTACAGTTACCATTGAAAGTGTCTTCTAAACTTGTCATTGTTAGTAAATTCCAAATCTATACACAATGAAGTTATCATTAATAGTACCTTCTCAACTTTTCATTATTAGCATATTCTAAACTTGTCGTAATTAGTATATTCTAGATTTCATTATTAATACACATTAAAGTTATCATTAATAGTACCTTCTAAACTTGTCATTATTAGTATAGTAATAACTTGACAGTATTAGTATATTCTAAATTTGTCATTATTAGTACATTCTAAAGTTGTCAGTATTAGTATAGTCTAAATTTGTCATTGATATTCTAACCTTGTCATTATCATTATATTCTAAAATTTTCATTATTAGTTCAATGTAAATTTCTCAATATTCGAACATTCTAAACTTGTCATTAATAGTATATTTTAAACACCTTATTCTAAAGTTACATTAAAATTATCATTAATAGTACTTATTAATCTTGCCATTAGTAGTATATTCTAAACTTTTCGTTTTTAGTAAACATAAAAGTTACCATTAATAGTACCTTCAAATCTTAACATTATGAATATAATCCTAATTTTTCATTATTAGTATACATTAAAGTTATAACTGATAGAACCTTCTAAACTTCTCACTATTATTATATTCTAAATTTGCCATTATATTCCAAAATGATTATTAGTACACATTAAATTTATAAAAAGTATCATCATAATTTCTCTTCATTACTATATTTTAAACATAACATTATTAGTACATTCTAAACTTATCATTCTAACTACATAACTTGTATATTCTAAAAATTTTTTATTTTAAGTATATTCTAAACTTGTCTTTATTACTATTTTCCAAACTTGTCATTATTAGTATATTATAAACTTGATGCTATTAGCACATTGTGAACTTCTCATTGTTAGTACCTGTTAAACTTATCATTGTTAGTACCTTTTAAACTTCTCATTAATAGTACATATTAAAAATATCATTAATAATACCTTCTAAACTTGTCAATATTAGTACACATTAAAGTTGTAATTAGTAATACCTTCTAAATTTGAAATATTAGTATATTTAAAACTTGTCATTAACACTACACATTAAAATTTTAATTACTAGTACTTTCTGTTTTTTCATTACTTGTTTATTCTAAAATTGTCATTACTAGTACATATTAAAGTTACCATTAATAACACGTTCAATTCATTGTTAGTATATTTTAAACTCACCATTATTAGTAGACATGATAGCCTGCTGCTCTCACCATCTGATTTATCTGACACTTGAAAGTTAAGTTGCAATCCACCATCACCCCTAGGTCCTTCACAACATCTTTTACTTCCAGTACAGTTTCATTAATTGTCAAATGAGGAATGTTCAGTCTCATGATATCATGTTGATTTCCAACAATTACGCAATGAGTCTTATTTTCATTTAGTTTCACTTCATCTATCTATTTATATTTACCATAATTACACTCAACTTTTCTTCAATATTATCAATATTAGTCACAGACATGTAAAATTGAGTGTCGTCTGCAAACAACTTGAAACTTACTCTATGCTTCTCAAGTATATGAGATACTTCAATTGTATATATACAGAACAAAATAGGACCCAGCACACTTCCCTGGGGGACACCTCTGTCTAAGGTTTTTTCTTCAGAGTAAGATTTACCTATTTGAACACAGTATGTCCTATCACTCAGGTAACTCCTTAAGTATTCTAATGCATCCCCATCTACACCAATCGATCTGCAGTCTCTCAATAGCAGTTTATGCACAACAGTATCAAACGCAGCACTCAAGTCTAATAAAATCAAAACACCACACTTTCCCTTATCCATTACCACAAGTAAGTCATTGATCACTGAGCACATTGCCATTTCAGTAGAGTAAAGTCTCCTATAGGCAGACTGGTTATCAGGTAATACATTCACTCGTTGCATATGCTCGAGCAGTTGATTCAAAATAACATTTTCCATCACTTTAGATAAAAATGTCAAATAAGAGACTGGTCTAAAAGAGCCCAAACACTGTGCATCAAGATTTCCTTTAATTATAATTAAAGGAAATCTTGATGCACAGTGTTTGGGCTCTAATTATATATATATATATAATTAGAGGTCTAGAAGGTACTATAAATGATAATTTTAATGTGTACTAATAATGACATGTTTAGAATATACTAATAATGACAAATTTATAATATACCAACAATGACAACTTTATATGGTACTTTTAACGATAATTTTAATGTGTACTAAAAATGATAAGAATATACTAATAATTACAAGTTTAGAATTAATGACATTTCTAGAATGCACTAATAACGTTAGAAAACACTAATAATGATAAATTAAAAAGTGACTAAATTACTATTAATGAAAAAAGTTAGAATTTGATAATTTTATTTGGAAGGTACTTGTAAAAATAAGAAAGTACTAATAATTTTATTTTAGAATACATTAACAATAATAACTTTATTACAAAGTGATTACAAAGCCGGAATATGCCGATAGTAGACGTTTTGGTCCATAAGTAGATTGGACGCTAAAAATATGATAATAATACAACATAAATATGATAATAATACAACAAAAATATGATAATAATACAACATAAAACAAAATAAGACAAGATAAAATAAAATAAAATAGAGTAAAAAGTCTCGAACCCGAGACTTGTCAATATTAGTATATTATAGACTTGTCATTATTAGTACACATTAAAGTTCTCGTTAATAATACCTACTAAACTTGTCATTATTAGTATATACTAATGTTTTCATTATTAGTATATTAGTACCTTCTAAACTTTCCATTAGTACATATTAGTAGTACCTTCTAAACTTGTCATTATTAGTATGATTTTAGTACATTATTAGTACCTTCAAAACTTGCCATTATTAGTATGTTCTACACTTGTCATTATCAGTATATTCTAAACTTATCATTATTAGGACACATTAAAATCATTATCAATAGTATCTCCTAAACTTATCATTATTAGTATTTTCTTATCTTCTCATTATTAGTATTAATTCAAGTAATCAATAGTACCTCCTAAATTTGTTATTGTTAGTACACATTCTCGTGATCATTAATAGGACCTTGTAAAGTTGTCATTATTTGTATATTCTTAACTTGTCATTAATAGTTCATATTGAATATTGAATATAATGAATAGTACATTCTAAATTTCTCATTAATAGAACATTTTCTACTTTTCATTATTAGTAGACATTAATGTTTTAAGTAATAGTACCTTAAAAACTTCTCATTATTAGTACATTCTAAACTTCTCATTATTAGCACACATTGAAGTTATTATTAATAGTTCTTCCTACTAGTCAATATTACTATATTCTAAACTTGTCATTATAACCACATATTGAATTTATCATAATAGTACCTTCTAAACTTTCCATTAGTACATTTTAGTAGACCTTCTAAACATGTCAAGATTAGTACATTTTAGTACATTATTAGTACCTTCGAAACTTGTCATTATTAGTATATTCTACACTTGTCATTATCAGTATATCCTAGACTTATTATTGTTAGTACACTAAAAATATTATTAATAGTATCTTCTAAACTTCTCATTATTAGTATCTTCTTATCTTCTCATTATCAATATTCATTCAAGTAATCAATAGTACCTCCAAAATTTGTAATTGTTAGTACACATTCTTGTAATCGTTAATAGATATCTGTAAACTTGTCATTATTTGTATATTTTTAACTTGTCATTAATATTTCATATTGAAGTTATCATTAATAGTACATTCTAAACTTTTCACTAATAGAACATTTTCTACTTTTCATTATTAGTAGACATTAATGTTTTAAGTAATAGTACCTTAGAAATAGTACATTCTAAACTTCTCATTATCAGCACACATTAAAGTTACTTTCTTAACTAGTCAATATTACAATATTCTAAACTTGTCATTATAACTACATACTAAATTTATCATAATACTACCTTCTAAACTTATCATTATTAATATCCTTAATTAGTGTACATTAAAGTTATCATTAATACTACCTTCTAAAATTATCACTATTAGTATTTTCTAAACTTGTCATTATTAGTATATTCTAAACTTGCCATTATTAGTATACTCTAAACTTGTGGTTATCTCTATATTCTAAACTTCTCATTACTATATTCTCAGATTCTCATTATTAGTAACTTCTAAATTTAGCATTATTAGTGTATTCTAAACTTGTCATAAGGACAAGTTTAGAATATACTAATAATGCCAAGTTTAGAATATACTAATAATGCTCTAAACTTGTCATTATTTGTACACATTTATGTTCTAAATTTGTCATAATTAGTATATTCTAAACTTGTCATTATTAATATATTCTAAACTTTTCATCATCAGTAAACATTAAATTTACCATTAATAGTACCTTCTTATCTATTATTATTATATTGCAAACTTGTCATTATTAGTACTCATTAAAGTCATCATTAATAATATCTACAAACTTCTCAATATTAGTATATTCTAAACTTGTCGTTTTAATACACATTAAAGTAACCATTAACTTGTCATTATTAGTACATTCTAAATTTATTATTAGTTTAATCTGAACTTGTCATTATTAGATAACATGAAAGTTATCATTAGTAATGGCGTCTAAACTTATCATTATGAGAATTGTCTAAACATCCTTTTTTAGATATTCTATAATTTTCATTATTAATATATTCTAAATATGTCATTATTAGTATATTCTAAAATTTCATTATTAGTACACATTATTAGTATACTCTAAACTTGTGGTTATCTCTATATTCTAAACTTCTCGCCATTAGTATATTATCGGCTGAAAGAAACCTGCACAGTGAAGCTATAGCGGTAATCCCCTACCACACTCCTGGTCATATGGCCACTTCCCGAAGGGTGAGTGTGATTGGGACATTCCGCACGATTCATCAGAAATTTATAATTCTCGGCTCTGTGCAGGTACGCGCATGCGTCGGCAACCCCCCCCCTCCCTACCCTTCACCCCTTGGCAGGCCAGCCACCCGTTACGTACGTTCACTTTTTTCCGCGGAACCAGACTGCCCGGTCATCCTACTGCCCGCCTTTTGTTCATGCCGGTGAGTCTATTTCCTGCTTGTGTTTCCGTAGGGAGCCTTCCCTGTTTTCCTGCAGGCCCTTTTACCCCTTCTGCGGGTATTATCGTTATTTTTTTCAGACTAAACGCAAGAACTAAACGCAAGAACATAAGAATAAATAAGACTTCAAGAGACCATAAGGCCTACGCTAGGCAACTTCATATCTATCACCACCTGTCATCCCCATCCATAAAATTGTCTATGATAATGATAACTTATAAGTTCTACTAAGATCGACAAGTTTAGGACATACTACTATTGATAACTTTAAAAGGTGCTATTAATGAAAACTTCAATGTGTACTAATAATGAAAGTTTACAATATACTAATAATTACAAGTTCTGAATATACTAATAATGACAAGTTTATAATATACTAGTAATGACAAGATTAGAATATACTGTGAATCACAAGTTTAGAATATATTAATAATAACAAGCTTAGAAGGTACTATTAATCAAAACTTTGATATGTAATAATAATGACAAGTTTAGAATATACTAACAATGACAAGTTTAGGATATACTAATGACAATTTTAGAAAATACTATTAATGATAACTTGAATGTGTACTAATAATGACAAGTTTAGAATATACTAATAATGACAAGTTTAGGTACTATGAATGAAAACTTTAATGTGTACTAATATTGAAAAATTTACAATATACTAATAATGAGAATTTAAGTATATATATAATAAGTTTACAATATACTATTAATGATAACTTTAATGTGTACTAATAATGACAAGTTTAGAATATACCAACAATAAAAGTTTAGAAGGTACTAATAATAACTTTAATGACAAGTTTAGAATATACTAATAAAGACAAGTTTAGAATATAATAGTAATGACAAGTTTAGAAGGTACTTCACCCTTGTTATAGCCTTTGATCCACTTGAACATTTCTATTAGATTCGTGTTGCTCCTCCAGAAACCCGCTCCTATCTCGCTGCCCTTGAACTTCTTCGGGGGGCATGGCAGAGGGTTCGGAAATTGAAATCCCCCGGCGACCCCTCCCTGGTGTGGGCGGATCCGGCGCTAGGCGTGGAGTTGGGCCTCATCCGCTCTCGCAATCCGTCCTCCTGCGTCTCCGAGCCGTCCGTAGGTGAACAACCCGGGCCTCTCGGAGGACAGGGGGACGAGTCTGATGGTGCGGAGGGTGGTGCCCCTGAGGGTCAACAGGCCTCTCGGCAGCCCCATACCTCCGACCATCAATGGTCCTCTAACACCTCACGGCTTGCTTCGTCAGGCCCTAGGCGTAGACTTGGGCCTCATCCGCTCTCGCAATCCGTCCTCCTGCATCCCCGAGCTATCCGTTGGTGAACAACCTGGGCCTCTCCGAGGAGAGGGGGACGAGTCTGATGGTGCGGAGGGTGGTGCCCCTGAGGGTCAACAGGTCTCTCGGCAGCCCCATACCTCCGACCATCAATGGTCCTCTAACATCTCACGGCTTACTTCGTCAGGCCCTAGACGTGGAGTTGGGCCTCATCCGCTCTCGCGATCCGTCCTCCTGCGTCCCCGAGCTATCCGTAGGTGAACAACCCGGGCCTCTCCGAGGAGAGGGGGACGAGTCTGATGGTGCGGAGGGTGGTGCCCCTGAGGGTCAACAGGCCTCTCGGCAGCCCCCATACCTCCGACCATCAATGGCAAGTCCATGAACTCGTCTTCCTCCCGGGGTCACTCACGTGAACCCAGCAGGATTCCCGCTCGAGAAAGAGGTCCATCTCACTCAAGAGGCCTAGGACGGGCAGCTCGTCCACACTCTCCACATCCTGGTCACGGCACCACCTTCCTTCCGTCCCTGATAGTCCCCGTCCTCGACTCTGCCCTATCGCGCTATACGGCCTTTCAGGCCGCGCAGACCAGAGCATCCCCCTCTCCAGAGCAGCCTTCTAATGAGCCTCCGGCTCTGGCCCCCTCTCCCACACTCCCTCCTGGTCCTTCCCTCCGCCCCTCCGCGCCGGCGGCGGGTATAGGACTGGAAGGCCCCTCTTATGATGAGCCCCCCCAATGAGACGACCGTCGGGGGACGGGGTGGAAGACCACCTCCTTTCTTCTTTACCTTATCCTCCTACCACGACGGACTCTTACGAGTTCCGCCCCTTCTCATGGTAGGACCTTGCCTGCATCCCCCTTGTGTAGCGGTGAGGGATTTTATTCAGCAAAGATGGGGTCTCGCCTGGTAGGAGCGCTCTTCAATACGGGGTCCTCTCATCACCTGAGTGACATCATTTGACGTCGCGATCTGGACTCCGCCTTACTAGTCTGTCCAGGCACCCAGAAAATGGCACCTTGCTATATCACAATGTAATCCTTTGACGTCACAATGTGACTCTGTGACGTCACAATGTGATTAATTGAAGTCACGATGTGATCTTTTGACGTCACGATATGTTTCTGTGACGTCACGATGTGATCCTGTGACATCGTGATGTGATCCTTTGACGTCACGATTTGATTCTGTGACGTCACAATGTGATCCTGTGACGGCGTGATGTAACCCTGTGACATCACGATGTGACCACGTGACATCACTAATTATGTAAAGTTACTGTATGGTCCAGTGAAATTACAATGAAGACATGTGACGTCACGATGGGGTCCTGTGACGTCACTTTGTTTATGTGTCGTCACGATATGGTTACATGATGTCACGATGTGGTAATAGTTCACGATGTGATAAGATGACATCATTATGTGATCATATGACGTCACCATGTAGTCCTATGACGTCAATATGTGGCCCTGTGACGTCACGATGTGATCCTGTGACGTCATAATGAGATCCGGTGATGTCACAGTATAATCACATGATGTCACTATGTCTTAAACATATGGGACGTCAGCTTGTGGGTGATGAGACGTCACGAACTGCCGTAGCGCACTATTGGATGAGGACGCTCGCCACGAGCTTCGAGGACTTCCCGCGAGAAGAGTTGGGGGTGAGTTGGATACACCGAGGGTCCAGGTCCGTCATGGCGGGAGACGCTCAGGGAACGTCTTCACCCAGGACGAAGCCTCTTGACTAGCGCCCGCGGACGAGGTCGCTCGAAAACGACCTCGGCCTCGCATGTATGTTGTTATACGTTCTACAATCGATTTTTGTGACTTCACTACACCCTCCGGGGATCGGAATCCACCTTGCCCTACTAATTTGATTCTCTTTACCTTACCAAAGAAGGACCCAGGAAAAACCAGACTGGTTATGAACATGAGCGCCCTGAACAAATTCTTGAAACCCCTGCGATTCAAGATGGTGTCGGTGGCTCAGGTCCGGTCAGTACTCCGGGAGGGAGTTGGGCTAGCGTCCCTGGACCTTCAAGACGCAGATTGGCATGTCCCCATCCACCCCCGATATCGCCGTTTCCGAGTGTTCCAGGTAGAGAGGGAGACATATCAATTTACATAGACAACGTGACGGCAGTACAGTGCGTGCAGAGGGAAGGTACGACCCGATCAGTTCCACTCCTGGCCCTGTCGGAAGACATCTTCGCCGAGGCATCACGCAGGGCCATATCACTCTCGGCGAAGTATGTTCCGGGCCGGGAGAACGACTGGGCGGACGCTCTATCCAGGTTGCGGGAGACGTCGGTGGAGTGGCAACTACACCCACAAATGTTCGAGTCGCTCTCCCTCCGCTATGGCACCCGGAGGTGGACCTGTTTGCCTCCCCGAACACAACCCAGCTCCCCCTTTACCTCACCAACAACCAAAGGACACGCGCAGGAGGCCCGGACGCCTTCACGGAGGACTGGAACCGCTGGAAGTACGTATACATATTTCCCCCTCCAGCGACACCGGTCCTCCTGAAGGTGATGCAGACCCTCAAGTCCTTCAAGGGTCGGGTCCTTCTGATAGCTCCCTACTGGCAAACCCAGCCGTGGTTCGGGGAGCTAATGATATGGTGCCCTTCTCCCCTTCTACTGGGATCAGCCTGCCTAACCAGCAGCCTTGCCGCACCTCTCCAAGCGTCACTTCAACTTCACGCTTGGAGTTTCTACGGGGAGCTCTCAGCCAACTCTTCTCTACAGAGGCAGCAGACAAGATGCTCAGAGCTCACCGTCCGTCCTCAGCAATATGAATCCTACTGGCGGAGATTCCAGAACTACCTTCGGAGACACGCGATAGTGACCATCTCCGCCAGCACGGTTCTGGACTCCCTGACTTGGCTAGCTGACTCCACCAACAGGGCACCGGCGACGATCTCGGCTAACTATGCAGCCCTCGCTGATTCGCTTCGCTTTGGCATGAACATCCGAGTACCACAGAGGGCGCGAACCCTCCTAATGAAGGGGATCAACGCCTCGAGAGAGCCGAGACGTCAGCCGGTCCTGGCCTGGTCCTTGCATCGTATTCTACAGTACCTGACGTTCGAAGGGACCATTATGGAGGAGGAACACTTCCTTCAACTTGCCGTCTTTCTGCTCGCCTTGGCTACGGACTACAGGGCTTCACAGCTGGCGGCAATCACCCGCCACCCGTCGTTCTCCAAACTGGAGGAGGAATGCTCGGCCCTAACCCTCTCTCCATCACCAACATTCCTAGCCAAGAATAAGCAGGCGGACGACATGATTGGCCCTCTCAGAATACCATCCTTGCTGGAGGGAGGACACCCACACCCGCTGTGCCCGATCCGTGCATTCAAAAACTACGTGGAGCGTACGGAAGAGGTTTCTGAGGATCATCTCTTCTACAACTCGAAATCTAGGAACCCCCTAACCCCGAGGTCCCTGACGCACCTGCTTTGCCGCATTATAGAAGAAAGCCGACCCGGGCCATGCCCCACACGCCCACAACATCAAGGGCCTCGCGGCATCGCTGGCGTTTCTCCGCACCCACTCTATGGAGCGGGTGCAGTACCTAGGGGGCTGGACATTAGCGACTTTCTTCAGGACACGGTATCTCTACCACTCGATCACCCCTGTCCCATGTGTCGCCATGGGAACGGCTCCACCCTTCTCATCTAAAAAAAAGGGGGTGGGGGTGGGGGGGGGGCAAAGGGCGACCGAGGGGTAGGGAAAGGCCTAGGAACCACTGAACAGGATACAATTTTATATATAATTTACGCATTATGTAAATAGTACAATATTGTACATAAAAAAAATCTTTGGTATAAGAACTTGACGTTTCTTTTCTCCCTTCTACTGAGTGATGAAATGAATAAGTCTCCCATGGGAGGGACACACGTAATAGCGACTTGATTCCTGGTCATCGACTAAATCAGGCTTCACCTTCTCCTCCCACCTGTCCTCGTCTCATGCGTAGCTTCACTGTGCAGGTTTCTTTCAGCCGATAATATTTCTTTGTCGCGGCTCGTGTCGCTTAAATTGTTTTTATCATCTTATGAAACCTGCACAGGTTTAGGGTCCCTCCCTCCTCCCACAGGCGAAGCCTTCATTTCTCATTGAAGTACCTGCACAGAGCCGGGAATTTTAAATTTCTGATGAATCGTGCGGAATGTCCCAACCACACTCACCCTTCGGGAAGTGGCCATATGACCAGGAGTGTGGTAGGGGATCACCACTATAGCTTCACTGTGCAGGTTTCTTAAGCCGATAAAAACAATTTAAGCGCACGAGCCGTGACAAAGAAATATTCTCAGATTCTCATTATTAGTAACTTCTAAACTTGGCATTATTAGTATATTCTAAACTTGTCATAAGGACAAGTTTAGAATATACTAATAATGCTCTAAACTTGTCATTATTTGTACACATTTATGTTCTAAATTTGTAATAATTAGTATATTCTAAACTTGTCATTATTAATATATTCTAAACTTTTCATCATCAGTAAACATTAAAATTACCATTGATAGTACCTTCTTAACTATTATTATTATATTGCAAACTTGTCATTATTAGTACTCATTAAAGTCATCATTAATAATACCTTCAAACTTCTCAATATTAGCATATTCTAAACTTGTCGTTATAGTACACATTAAAGTAATCATTAACTTGTCATTATTAGTACATTCTAAACTTATCATTATTAGTTTAATCTGAACTTGTCATTATTAGATAACATTAAAGTTATCATTAGTAATGGCGTCTAAACTTATTATTATGAGAATTTTCTAAACATCCTTTTTTTTTAGATATTCTATACTTTTTATTTTTGATATATTCTAAATATGTCATTATTAGTATATTCTAAAATTTCATTATTAGTACACATTAAAGTTGCTAATATTACCTTCATAACTTGTCTTTATTAGAATATTCTAAAAAATTCATCATTAGTTCCCATTAAAGTTATCATTAATAGAACCTTCTAAACTTTTCATTATTATTATATTATTAACTTGTCATTATCAGTGAATTCTCAATTTGTCATTATTAGTATCCATTAAAGTTGTCATTTATAGTACCCTCTAAATTTTTCATTCTACCCTTGTGATTATTAGTATATTCTAAACTTTCATTATTAGTACATATTAAAGGTATAATTAATATGTTTTTGTGCCTTCTAAAACTATCTTTAGTAGTGCAATCTGAAAGTTTCATCAAATGTTATGATTATTTGTACCTTCTAAACTTCTCATTATTAGTATATTTTAAACTTTCCATTATTAGTACACTTTAAAGTTGTCATTGATAGTACCTTCTTAACTTGTATATTCTAGATTTCTCTTTGTCATTTCTTTGTTATTATTAGTATACACTAAAGTTATCATTAAGAGAATCTTTTAAACTGGTCATTGCTTGTATATTATAAACTTGTTATTACACATTAAAGTTATCATAAATTATACCTTCTAAAATTGTCATTATTATTACACATCAAAGTTATCATTAATAGTACCTTCTGAACATGTCATTACTAGTATACTAATGTATATTCTAAAATTGAAATTATTTTTAGAATCTAATTTTTTCATTAAAGTTCTTATTAAAAGTACCTTCTGAACTTGTCCTTACTAGTATATTCTAAACTTGCCATTATCTTGTCATTATTAGTACACATTAATTTCATCATTAATATTACCTTCTAAATATGTCTAAATTCTCATTATTTGTGTATTCTAAACTTGTCATTATTAGTACACATAAAAGATGTCATTAGAAGTACCTTGCCATTACTTGTCTTTATTAGTATATTCTAAACTTGTCATTAAACTTATTATTAGTACCTTCTAAATAAATTTTATTATTGGTATATTCTAAACTTGTCATTATTAGTACACATTAAATTTATCATTAAATATATATTTTTACAGCAAATGTCATATTCATTTATGCCAAAACAACACCCCAAATTTCTCAATTTTCCTACAAAGTACATTTATTTCTTCTATTTTTATAAAAAGAAAAACAAGTTGAGCAGATATTTGATTTTTATTATCCCCTACGGTTCAATGTGCCAATTTTGTCACAAAGCTATAACTTCATAAATAATCAAAATTTGGTCATTTTGATGATTACTATGTATTAATATACTGTAATAGAAGCAATATAAGCAACAATTTTTTTTTCAACCCTTTTTCATACTGTGCCCCAAAAGAGGATATATATTCAACTTGTTATAAACACAGAAGAAATAAATTCCATTTATATGAAAATTATGAAAGGAATTACATTTCTGCAAAAATAAAAGAAAAAAATTCAATTTGTATGAAACTTCATAAAACAATTTGATGTCTTGTTTAGACATAGATGGACATGACATTTGCTGCATTTTATCATAGATTTGCCCTTGCAATTAGGTATCCTACACCTCTGTCGATCATCGACAGGTAGAAGCCAGTGACTTATTTCATCTGTTCTCACATCACTACATGGTATGATGGATGTTGGACCTTTATGTTTTTTGGCTCCAATATCTTTTTCTACTGTTGATCCTAAGCTAGGACGCCCCCGCTTTACTGTGAAATCTTGCTTTTTACACATCACAAGACTTTGAGCATCCTCAGATCGGAAGCCCAGTGAATCAAATCTTTTTTATTTGACAATACCAAGACTATCAGCATCACGGCGATACAACAAACAGCCATTCACAACTGCCATATCCAAAAAATGGGAGAAAAATTTATGGTAATACTTCTCGGATCAAATTTTTATTCTGTAGTAAGCTACCAAACCTTCTAGTAAATCAACCCCTCCCATAAAATCATTATATTCCCGAACAGCTTTAGGACGGTGTATCATCACTGTTTTCTTAGATTTCCTATCATATCTTTCAACCAATGCACTTGGCTCAGCAGATGCATAAGTAGATGCCAATGTCACACATTTTGTGTCACCCCACTTTATGATGCGTATCTCAGTACCTTCAATTGTACCCTCTTTCTCTTCCTAGGTGTAGCAGCTGCTTGTCATTTGTTAGCCTACATCCTTTAAGTCTATTTTGCCTAACTGTTCCTAGGTAAAAAATTCCTAACTTTCTAAGAGCAATGAAGAGTTTCAGAGATGTGAACCAATTAACTGGGTTGCATCAGAAAAAAATTCTTGCAACAGAGACGTCATTAACGTTTTTCATTACAGTTTCGCATGCGAAACCCATAAAGCATACCCATTTTTTCAGGGAGGTCCTCATTTTTTTTGTAATAACGCAGAAATGCGTCTAAGCAAGGTTTATAAAAGACCTGTGAATATATAAGGGTAAGTAAAGGACATTCGAGGTTGACGGTACATTTCATATTATTGAAAACAAACAAAAACATGATAAATGGGCATAACATACATGCAGGCATTTAGATATCTGATTACAAAAAACACGGTTTTATTTGAAAGCTGAAGGCAGCTATTCTCCTTGAAAAGCACGCTTTCGCGATATTCTCTTGTGTGCCGGTTTATCAGCAGATGTAGTCCAGCTTCTTCGAAGAGACCAGCAGTAATCAGCCATCATGGTCACACTCCAATTGCCTTGATAGCGGCGCTCCATTTCAGCAATACACCATGTCATCTGACTTAGTAAAGTATTGCACGAATTCCTGCTCTCGATGCCTATACCATGCAAAGTGTGTAGCACTTGCCAAAAGATTTTTCTCTGCTAACCTTGAACCTAACAATTGTGCAGATTCTTTTGACAGCCCAAGATCTCTTACAAGGTCATCTAGCTCACTCTGTTCGAACAACTGAAGGCTTTTCCCAGAGGTCCCAGTCAACTTGATCTCTTGATACACATCCGGATTTTCACCGCCACTACATGAAGAGTCCCTTGAACTAGCACGGTGTACATTCTCAGGAGGTATTGGCACAGGAACATCATCACTGTGTGGTACAGGTTGCATAGCTGATGGAATGTTTGGGTATTTAATGTGTTTCGAGCTTTTAGCATTTCTTCCCAGCGGTTTCACCATACAAAAATAGCAGTCTTCAAGGTGATTTGTAGGTTCCCGCCACACCATTGGTATACCAAATGGCATTGACTTACGGTTTCCTTTACTCCAATGGCATAAACCAGAAAAACAGTTCACACAGGCAATGTGAGAAGCCCATGGTTTATCCTGATCTCCAATTCTGATGCCAAAGTAGGCAAAGTACTTAAGAAGTGATGGTGTTCTTCTGTTTTGATGGTGTGTACTTGCCGCATATGTAGCAAAAGGAGTCGGGATGGTTCTTGCAAGTCCGTGGCATCCTTCAATTAATGAATCTGCTGCAATCCGTCAATGAATCTGCAACAAAATAGGTATATAAACATACTAGTATTAAACTAGTATTAATCTAGTATTAAACATATAGTATTAAACATATATATGAATTAAATTAATACTCACAATTAATAGATTAAACCTAACACCTACAACACTCGACTAATTAACGTAAGGCGCCACAAATCTGGCGCGGATTAACAAAACACTACACTAGGACATATTCTGTAACACATAAACTAGAACTTTTGGAGCAAAATGACTACTACCACCGTGATCAGCACGAACAATTGGTCTAGAAAATGATACTGTCATTTATGTTGCATTTTTGATGCAACCCATTGTTATTTGTACCTTCTAAATTTGCCATTTTACTATATTCTGAACTTTTCATTATTAAACGCTTTAAAATTATCATTAATGGTAGCTTCTAAACTTGTCATTGTTAGTATATTCTAAACTTGTCATAGATAGTACACACTTCAGTTATTATTATTAGTACCTTCTAAAGCTATGACTAATAGTACCTTTTCAACTTGTAATTATTATAAAAGTTATCATTACTTGTACCTTCTATTATTAGTATATTAATGTTATCTTGAAAAGTACCTTCTAAACTTCTTATTGTTAGTACCTTCATTATTAATATGTTCTAAATTTGTCATCAGTAGTACACATGAAGGTTATCATTATTAGTTCCTTCTAAACTTCTCATTGCTAGTACCTTCATTATTATTATGTTCTAAATATGTCATTAGTAATACACATGAAGGTTATCATTATTAGTTCCTTCTAAACATGTTATTTTTACAACATTCTAAAAATGTCATTTTCAGTGTACTCTATACATTGTCTTTATTAGTACACATTGAAGTTATCATTAATAGTACCTTCTAAAAATGTCATTATAAATATATGCAAGAAAAATTATTATCAGTGTATTCTAAACTAATCATTATTTGTACACATTAAGATTATTATTACATTTTACTATATTCTAAACTTTTCATTATTAAACGCTTTAAAGTTGTCATTGATAGTACCTTCTAAACTTGTCATTATCAGTATATTCTAAACTTGTCATAAATAGTACACATTTAAGTACCTTTTGAATCAAAGTTATCATTAATTGTACCTTCTAAACTGAATATTATTATATGTATATCAGTATATTTTAAACTTGCCATTGTAGGTTTAATCTAAACTTGTCATTATTAGTATATTCTAAACTTGTCATTTAATTAATATTATCTTTAAAAGTACCTTCTAAACTTCTCATTATTAGTATCTTCTAAACTTGTCATTATTAGTACACATTCAATTTATCATTAATAGTACCTTCTAAACTTGTCAGTATTAGATTTTTACATTGTTAGTATAATCTAAACTTGTCATTACTAGTACAGATTGAAGTTATCATTAATAGTACCTTCTAAACTTGTCATTATTAGTGCCTTCTAAATATGTTTATAGTACACATTAGATATTTCATTAATTGTACCTTATAGCTTGTCATTATTTGTACACATTAAAGTTATCATTAATATACCTTCTAAACGTGTCATTATTATACACTTTTAAGATATCATTTATAGTATTTTCTAAATTACAATAAAGTAATAATGAAAAATTTAGAATATACTATTAATGATAATTTTAGAACATACTAAGAATGATATGTTTAGATTATACTAATAACGACAAGTTTAAAATATACTAATAATGAAAAATTTAGAAGGTATTATTAATGCTAATTTTAATGTGTACTAATAATGAGACGTTTAGGTAAACTAATAATGAAATAAAATATACAAATAATGAACAATTTAGAAGGTATTATTAATGCTAATTTTAATGTGTACTAATAATGAGACGTTTAGTTAAACTGATAATGAAATCCTTCGAGTTTAGAGTATACTAATAATGGCATATTAGCAATATAGCATATAGCAATAAAGAGAAATTTACAATAGACTAACAATGACAAGTTTAGAAGGTACTATTAATAATAACTTAAATGTTTACTAATATTGATAAGTTTACTAATAATAATTTTTTTAGAATGTTCTAATAATAGTAATTTTAGAAGGTATTGTTTATGATAACTTTAATTTGTGTGTACTAATAATGACAAGTTTAGAATATACTAATATTGTCGAATGAAGAAGGTACTATTAATGTGTACACTAAATGTGTACTAATTATGTCAAATTTAAAGCTGCTATTAATGATAACTTTAATATGTACTAATAATGACAGGTTTTGAAGGTGGTGTTAAGATATGTTTAGAAGGTACTGTTAATGATATCTTATAATGATAACTTATAATGAGAAGTTTACAAGGTACAAATTATGACAAGGTACTAATAATAATAACTTTTATATTTACTAAAAAGACAACTTTAGAAGGTAATAGTAATGACAAGTTTAGGATCTGCAATTATTGATAACTTTAATATGTAGTAATAATGAAAAGTTGAGAAGGAAGTATTAATTATAACTTTAAAACGTATTAATATATGCAAGTTTAGAAGGTACTATTAATGATATATTTGATGTGTACTAATAATGACAAGCTTGGAAGGTACTATTAGAGGGGGTTTACTCCGTCTAACGGTTCGACAGACACGTGTGAACGGGATATTTGGTTGTCGAACAACGTGTTCGACAACCAAATACCCCGTTCACACGTTCATATTTCACTTTAAACACGTGTCTGTCGAACAGCGTTCGACGAACCGTTAGACCGTGTAAACCCCCTCTTAATGAAAACATGATTAGAATTTATTAATAATGAAAAGTTTAAAATATACTTACATGAAAAGTTTTTAGAAGGTACTATTAATAATGTCTACTAATTATAACAAAATATATAATATGCTAATAATGATAAGTTTAAGATTATTGTAATTTCGAAAATACCATAAATGATATCTTAAAAGTGTATAATAATGACACGTTTAGAAGGTATATTAATGATAAATTTAATGTGTACAAATAATGACAAGCTATAAGGTACAATTAATGAAATATCTAATGTGTACTATAAACAAATTTAGAAGGCACTAATAATGACAAGTTTAGAAGGTACTATTAATGATAACTTCAATCTGTACTAGTAATGACAAGTTTAGATTATACTAACAATGTAAAAATCTAATACTGACAAGTTTAGAAGGTACTATTAATGATAAATTGAATGTGTACTAATAATGACAAGTTTATAAGATACTAATAATGAGAAGTTTAGAAGGTACTTTTAATAATGATAACCTTCATGTGTACTACTAATGACAAATTTAGAACATGATAATAATGAAGGTACTAGCAATGAGAAGTTTAGAAGGAACTAATAATGATAACCTTCATGTGTACTACTAATGACAAATTTAGAACATAATAATAATGAAGGTACTAACAATGAGAAGTTTAGAAGGTACTTTTCAAGATAACATTAATATGCTAATAATAGAAGGTACAATTAATGATAACTTTTATAATAATTACAAGTTGAAAAGGTACTATTAACCATAACGTTAATGTGTACTAATAATGCAAACTTTAGAAGGTACTAATGATAATAACTGAAATGTGTACACTCTATGAGAAGTTTAGAATATACTAACAATGACAAGTTTAGAAGCTACCATTAATGATAATTCTAAAGCGTTTAATAATGGAAAGTTCAGAATATAGTAAAATGGCAAATTTAGAAGGTACTATGTAATAACCTTAATGTGTACAAATAACACATAAATGACAGTATCATTTTCTAGACCAATTTTTCGTGCTGATCACGGTGGTAGTAGTCAATTTGCTCCAAAAGATCTAGTTTATGTGTTACAGCATATGTCCTAGTGTAGTGTTTTGTTAATCCGCGCCAGATTTGTGGCGCCTTACGTTAATTAGTCGAGTGTTGTAGGTGTTAGATTTAATCTATTAATTGTGAGTATTAATTTAATTCATATATATGTTTAATACTATATATATGTTTAATACTATATGTTTAATACTAGTTTAATACTAGTTAAATACTAGTATGTTTATATGCCTATTTTGTTGCAGATTCATTGACGGATTGCTGCAGATTCATATTGAAGGATGCCACGGACTTGCAAGAACCATCCCGACTCTCTTTGCTACATATGCGGCAAGTACACACCATCAAAACAGAAGCGCACCATCACTTCTTCAGTAAAACATCTCTATCGTGCCTACTTTGGCATCAGAATTGGAGATAAGGATAAACCATGGGCTTCTCACATTGCCTGTGTGAACTGTTTTTCTGGTTTATGCCATTGGAGTAAAGGAAACCGTAAGTCAATGCCATTTGGTATACCAATGGTGTGGCGGGAACCTACAAATCACCTTGAAGACTGCTATTTTTGTATGGTGAAACCGCTGGGAAGAAATGCTAAAAGCTCGAAACACATTAAATACCCAAACATTCCATCAGCTATGCAACCTGTACCACACAGTGATGATGTTCCTGTGCCAATACCTCCTGAGAATGTACACCGTGCTAGTTCAAGGGACTCTTCATGTAGTGGCGGTGAAAATCCGGATGTGTATCAAGAGATCAAGTTGACTGGGACCTCTGGGAAAAGCCTTCAGTTGTTCGAACAGAGTGAGCTAGATGACCTTGTAAGAGATCTTGGGCTGTCAAAAGAATCTGCACAATTGTTAGATTCAAGGTTAGCAGAGAAAAATCTTTTGGCAAGTGCTACACACTTTGCATGGTATAGGTATCGAGAGCAGGAATTCGTGCAGTACTTTACTAAGTCAGATGACATGGTGTATTGCCGAAATGGAGCGCCGCTATCAAGGCAATTGGAGTGTGACCATGATGGCTGATTACTGCTGGTCTCTTCGAAGAAGCTGGACTACATCTGCTGATAAACCGGCACACAAGAGAATGTCGCGTAAGCGTGCTTTTCAAGGAGAATAGCTGCCTTCAGCTTTCAAATAAAACCGTGTTTTCTGTAATCAGATATCTAAATGCCCATTTATCTTGTTTTTGTTTGTTTTCAATAATATGAAATGTACCGTCAACCTCCTTTACTTACCCTTATATATTCACAGGTCTTTTATAGACCTAGCTTAGACGCATTTCTGCACAATGAGAGAGAGAGAGAGAGAGAGAGAGAGAGAGAGAGAGAGAGAGAGAGAGAGAGAGAGAGAGAGAGAGAGAGAGAGAGAGAGAGAGAGAGAGAGAGAGAGAGAGAGAGAGAGAGAGAGAGAGAGAGAGAGAGAGAGAGAGAGAGAGAGAGAGAGAGAGAGAGAGAGAGAGAGTGAGTGAGAGAGAGAGAGAGAGAGAGAGAGAGAGAGAGAGAGAGAGAGAGAGTGAGAGAGAGAGAGAGAGAGAGAGAGAGAGAGAGAGAGAGAGAGAGAGAGAGAGAGAGAGAGAGAGAGAGAGAGAGAGAAATATTTTTTTCTTTCTTTTTGTCTTTGATACTCAAAGACAAAAAGAAAGAAAAAATTACAAGTTTAGAATATACTAATAATGGCAAGTTTACAAGGTACTGCTAAAAGTTTAACATGTACTAACAATAACAAGTTTATCAGGTATTATTAATAATATATTTAATGTTTACTAGTTATGAAAAAATTAGAATATGCTAATATAGACAAGTTTATTATATACTAATGGAAAATGTTATTAGAATATACAGATAATAAAAAATATAATATGATAATTTCAATTATAAAATACATTAATGATAAAAAACATGCAAATAATGAAAAGTTTATAATATACAGATAATGAAAATGTGGAAGGTACTATTAATGATAGATTTCATCTGTACTATAAATTACAAAATCAATAAGGTAAGACAAAAAGTACTATAAATGATAACCTTAATGTGTTCTAATAATGACAAGTTTGAAATATACTAATAATGATAACTTTAAGGTGTTCTAATAATGAAAAGTTTAGAAAATACTATTGAATGATACATTTAATGTATTCAGTTTTCAAGTTTAGAAAGAACTACAAAATGATAAAATTAATGTGTACTAGAAGGTACTATTAATGTGTATTAGCAATGGCAAGTTTAGAACGTACTCATAATGAAAACTTTAGAAGGTACTATTAGTAATAACTTTAATGTGTACTAATAATGGCAAGTTGTTGCTAACTTTATGAGTTCTAATAATGGCAAGTTTAGAAATTACTATTAAAGATAACTTTAATGCGTACTAACAATGAACACTTTACAAGGTACTATTAATGATAAATCTAATTGTACCCATAATGGTGAAACCGCTGGGAAGAAATGCTAAAAGCTCGAAACACATTAAATACCCAAACATTCCATCTGCTATGCAACCTGTACCACACAGTGATGATGTTCCTGTGCCAATACTCGTACCTCCTGAGAATGTACACCGTGGTAGTTCAACTGACTCTTCATGTAGTATTTGTAATTATTAATGTGTACTAATAAAGATAATGTATAGAGTACACTGAGGTACTATTAATGATAACTTCAATGTGTACCAATAATGACAAGTTTTGAATATACTAATAATTTCATATTTAGAAGGCACTATTAATGATAGTTTTAATGTGTACTAATAATGAGAAGTTTAAAAGGTACTCTAATGACAAGTTTAGAAAATATTGTTAACAACAATAGAGTACTAATGACATGTTTGAAAAGTACTACTAATGATAACTTTAATGTTTACTATTGATAACATTTTTAAAACATACCAATAAAGATAATTTTTGAATGCACTAATAATGGCAGGTTTAGAATATCAAAATAATAACAAGTTTAGAACATATCAATAATGAAAATTTTAGAACATACTAATAATGATGAATTTAGAATATGATAATAATGACAAGTTTGAGATATGCTAATATAAAAGATATGAAAATTCACTAATAATATCAACATTAAAGTATGCTAATAATGACAAGTTTGAAATACTGCAATAATGACAACTTTCGTGTCTTCTAATATAAGCAAGTTTGGAATATACTAATGATAAGTTTATACTAATATAAAGATATGAAAATTCACTAATAATATCAACATTAAAGTATGCTAATAATGACAAGTTAAAAATACTGCAATAATGACAACTTTCATGTCTTCTTATATAAGCAAGTTTAGAATATACTAATGATGAAAAGTTTACAAGGCACTAATAATGAGAAGTTTAGAATATTCTAATAATGAAAATTTGAGACCACACCAGGGAGGGGTCGCCGGGGGATTTCAATTTCCGAACCCTCCGCCATGCCCCTCGAAAGAGTTCAAGGGCAGCGAGCTTGGAGCGGGTTTCTGGAGGAGCAGCACAAATCTCCCCAACCTACACTTGACAGACCGAGCAGGCTAGAGGGTTAAAGCCAGCTTGCGAGAAACAAGGGGCATGGGGAGAACAATGGTTGTGGCCGTCTGAAGAGATCCTGACTGTGCATCCGGATTCAACCTACATGCGTTTGGTCTGAAGACAAAATAACGATAATAACTGCAGAAGGGGTAAAAAGGCCTGTCCCAACGGTGCCTGGGCACAACACCGAAGGCAAATATCTGCAGGAGAACAGGGAGGGCTCCCTACGGGAACACAAACAGGAAACAGACTCACCGGCATGAACAAAAGGCGGGCAGTAGTTGGACCGGGCAGTCTGGTTCCGCGAAAAAAAAAAAAAAAGTGAACGTACGTAACGGGTGGCTGGCCTGCCAAGGGGTGAGGGGTAGGGAGGGGGAATGGGGGTTGTCGACGCATGCGCGTACCTGCACAGAGCCGGGATTTTTAAATTTCTGATTAATCGTGCGGAACTGTCCCAACCACACTCACCCTTCCGGAAGTGGCCATATGACCAGGAGTGTGGTAGGGGATTACCGCTACAGCTTCACTCTGCAGGTTTCTTTCAGCCGATAATAATATATTCTAATCTTGTAATTATTAGTGTTTTCTAAACTTGTCATAATTAGTATATTCTAAAATTGTCATTCTTAATATATTCTATAATTGTCAATAATAGTATATTCTAAATTTGTCATTATTACTTCATTCGAAACTTAGTATATTATTAGTATATTCTAAAAATGTAATTATTAGTACACATTCAAGTTATCATTAATAGTACCTTTTAAGCTTGGCATCAAGAGCACACATTAAATTTTCCTCCTATACTTCTCGTTATAAGTATATTCTTATCTTGTTATAGTACACATTGATAGTACACATTAGTCCCTTCTAAACTTGTCATTATTAGTAAATTGTAAACTTATTATTATTAGTGCAAATTAAAGTCATTATAAAGTTATCATTAATAGTATCTCCCAAACATGACATTTTAGTATATTCTAAACTTGTCATTATTAGTACCTTCTAATGTTGTCATTATTAGTATATTCGAAACTTTTTAGCATTAGTACACATCCAAGTTATCATTAATAGTACCTTCAAAACTTCTCATTTCTAGTACTTTTAAACTTATTATTAATACAAATTAAAAATAGTAGTACCTTCTAAACTTGACATTGTTGGTATATTCTAAACTTGTCATTATTAGTACACTTTGAAGTTGTCATTCTTAGTATCTTCTAAACTTTTATAGTAGCTATAAACTTGACATAATTAGTACACATTTAGTGTGGACATTAATAGTATCTTCTTAATTTGACGATATTAGTATATTCTAAACTTGTCATTATTAGTACACACAAATCAAAGTTATCATTAATAATACCCTCTAAACTTATTATTAGAATAAAATTTATCAATAATTGCAGATTCTATTTTTGTCATTACTATTACCTTCTAAAGTTGTCTTTTTAGTAAATATAAAAGTTATTATTATTAGTACCTTGTCATAATTTGTACCTTGTAAACTTCTCATTATAAGTTATCATTATAAGATATCACTAACAGTACCTTCTAAACTTATCTTAACACCACCTTCAAAACCTGTCATTATTAGTACATATTAAAGTTATCATTAATAGCAGCTTTGAATTTGACATAATTAGTACACATTTAGTGTACACATTAATAGTACCTTCTTCATTTGACAATATTAGTATATTCTAAACTTGTCATTATTAGTACACACAAATTAAAGTTATCATAAACAATACCTTCTAAAATTACTATTATTAGAACATTCTAAAAAAATTATTATTAGTAAACTTATCAATATTAGTAAACATTAAAGTTATTATTAATAGTACCTTCTAAACTTGTCATTGTTAGTCTATTGTAAATTTCTCTTTATTGCTATATGCTATATTGCTAATATGCCATTATTAGTATACTCTAAACTCGAAGGATTTCATTATTAGTTTACCTAAACGTCTCATTATTAGTACACATTAAAATTAGCATTAATAATATCTTCTAAATTTTTCATTATTAGTATATTTTAAACTTGTCATTATTAGTATAATCTAAACATGTCATTCTTAGTATATTCTAAAATTATCATTAATAGTATATTCTAAATTTTTCATTATTACTTTTTTGTAATTTAGAAAATACTATAAATGATATCTTAAAAGTGTATAATAATGACACGTTTAGAAGGTATATTAATGATAACTTAAATGTGTACAAATAATGACAAGCTATAAGGTACAATTAATGAAATATCTAATGTGTACTATAAACATATTTAGAAGGCACTAATAATGACAAGTTTAGAAGGTACTATTAATGATAACTTCAATCTGTACTAGTAATGACAAGTTTAGATTGCACTAACAATGTAAAAATCTAATACTGACAAGTTTAGAAGGTACTATTAATGATAAATTGAATGTGTACTAATAATGACAAGTTTAGAAGATACTAATAATGAGAAGTTTAGAAGGTACTTTTAAAGATAATATTAATTAAATGACAAGTTTAGATTAAACCTACAATGGCAAGTTTAAAATATACTGATATACATATAATAATATTCAGTTTAGAAGGTACAATTAATGATAACTTTGATAATAATTACAAGTTCAAGAGGTACTTAAATGTGTACTATTTATGACAAGTTTAGAACATACTAATAATGATAAGTTTAGAAGGTACTATCAATGACAACTTTAAAGCGTTTGATAATGAAAAGTTTAGAATATAGTGAAATGGCAAATGTAGAAGGTAAATGTAATAATGATTTTAATGTGTACAAATAATGATTAGTTTAGAATACACTAATAATAACTTTTCTTGCATATATTTATAATGACATTTTTAGAAGGTACTATTAATGATAACTTCAATGTGTACTAATAAAGACAATGTATAGAGTACACTGAAAATGACATGTTTAGAATATTGTAAAAATAACATGTTTAGAAGAAACTAATAATGATAACCTTCATGTGTATTACTAATGACATATTTAGAACATAATAATAATGAAGGTACTAACAATGAGAAGTTTAGAAGGAACTAATAATGATAACCTTCATGTGTACTACTAATGACAAATTTAGAACATAATAATAATGAAGGTACTAACAATGAGAAGTTTAGAAGGTACTTTTCAAGATAACATTAATATACTAATAATAGAAGGTACAATTAATAATTACAAGTTGAAAGGGTACTATTAATCATAACGTTAATGTGTACTAATAATGCAAACTTTAGAAGGTACTAATAATAAAAACTGAAATGTGTATTATCTATGACAAGTTTAGAATATACTAACAATGACAAGTGTAGTGTTTTGTTAATCCGCGCCAGATTTGTGGCGCCTTACGTTAATTAGTTGAGTGTTGTAGGTGTTAGGTTTAATCTATTAATTGTGAGTATTAATTTAATTAATATATATGTTTAATGCTTCCGATCTGAGGACGCTCAAAGTCTTGTGATGTGTAAAAAGCGGGGGCGTCCTAGCTTGGGATCAACATTAGAAAAATATATTGGAGCCAAAAAATATAAAGGTCCAACATCCATCATGCCATGTAGTGATGTGAGAACAGATGAAATAAGTCACTGGCCTCTACCTGTCAGATTGAAGTTATAATTAATAGTACCTTCTAAACTTGTCATTATCATCGCCTTCTAAATTTGTTTATAGTACACATTAAAGATTTCATTAATTGTACCTTATAGCTTGTCATTATTAGTACACATTAAAGTTATCATTAATATACATTCTACACATATCATTAATATACATTCTACACATATACATTCTACACATAATATACATTCTACATTCTACATTCTACACTTTTAAGATATCATTTATAGTATCTTTTAAATTTACAAAAAAGTAATAATGACCAATTTAGAATATACTATTAATGATATTTTAGAATATACTAAGAATGACATGTTTAGAATATACTAACAATGATAAAATTAAAATAAGCTAATAATGACAAATTTAGAAGGTACTATTAATGCTAATATTAATGTGTACTAATAATGAGACGTTTAGGTATACTAATAATGAAAAGTTGATAATATAGAAATCCTTCGAGTTTAGAATATACTAATAATGCCTAGTAAACTGAAAATTACAATAACAATGATATACTAAAAAGACAACTTTAGACTATAGTAATAAGGACTATAGTAATAATGGCTAGTAAACTAAAAATGACAATAATAATAATAAACTAAAATGACAAGTTTAGACTATAGTAATAAGGCCAAGTTTAGAATATACAAATAATGACAAGTTTAGAAAACACTAATAATTACAAGATCAGAATATATCAATATTGAGATATTTTTTAAATATACTAATAATAATTTTTTTCGAATATTTTATTAATACTAATAATGATAAGCTTAGAAGGTGCAATTAATGATGATTTTAATGTTTACTAATAATGACAAGTTCAGAATATACTAACAATGACAAGATTAGAATATACGAATAATGTCACGTTTAAAATATACGAGTAATGACAAACTTTTGACAAACTTACTATGTACTACCTACAAGTTTAGGACATAGTAATAAAGAGAAATTCACAATAAATTAACAAAACAATGATAAGTTTAGAAGGTACTTTTAATAATAACTTTAATGTTTACTAATATTGATAAGTTTAGAATATACTAATAATAACATTTTTAGAATATTCTAATAATAACAAGTTTGCTATCGAACATCATTTAGAAAGTAACCGTTTGATAAATGATAACCAGCATGGTTTCAGACGGAAACGTTCTTGCGTGACTAACTTACTCGAATTCTACAACACAGTTATCTCGAATTATGACAAAAGAAACAATATGGATTTAATATATCTAGACTTTACAAAAGCTTTTGATACCGTCCCACACGAAAGACTACTTACTAAATTAGTTTTACAGGGAATAAGTGGTAGCCTATTAAGTTGGACTAGTAATTGGTTGAATGGTCGAAAACAGAGAGTTGTTTTAAATGGAAAAACTTCTAGATGGAAAAATGTTACAAGTGGAGTTCCTCAGGGTTCCGTTCTTGGACCACTTCTATTCATAGTATATATAAATGATATAGACCATGGACTAAAATCTACTGTTTCCAAATTTGCTGATGATACAAAACTGTGCGGAGTGGCAAATGATCACTCAAACCAATTACATATTCAAGAAGATTTAGATCAATTACAGCAATGGTCTGAAAAGTGACTAATGAAATTTAACACAAGTAAATGCAAGGTAATGCACATAGGTAAAAATAACAGTAAGTACGATTACAAGTTATTTGGAAATTCGTTAACAAAAGTGGATAGTGAAAAAGATCTCGGCGTAATTATCAGTAACGACCTCAAATCATCCAAGCAGTGTATTTCAGCCTCTGAGAAAGCAAATAAGATTCTGGGACTGATTGCGCGATCTTTTGATTTCAAAAGTCCATCACTCATTAACAAGCTATATAAATCGTTAGTTCGTCCACATTTGGAATATGCTGTTTCCGTATGGTCACCGAATCTCATTAAAGACATTGACAGACTGGAAAAAGTACAACGGCGAGCCACAAAACTGATTCCAAATGTCAAAAATAAATCATACGAAAATCGACTAAAACACATGAATCTGTTTTCCCTAAAAAAGCGTAGACTCAGAGGTGACTTGATACAGGTCTTTAAGATTTTAAAGGGAATTGACAACATCAAAAGTGACAATATTTTCACACTGAATGAGAATCAGACAAGAAACAATGGTCTCAAACTGTCCGGAAATAGATTCAATTTGGAAGTAGGTAGAAACAACTTTGCCAACCGTGTAGTTAATGAATGGAATAAACTTCCTGCACAGGTAGTGCAAATGTAGTTCAGTTCGAAGCTTTAAGAATCATTTAGATAAATACCTAAGTAAGATGCTGTAATGATTATAATTTATCTTATATAATTTGTTTTTGTTTTGTTATCATTTGTCTGTCTGATTTTCATTTATTATTAGTTATATGTCAATTTATCATTATTTACTATTTACCTGTTTGTTTATTATTTAACCATACCTATGCATTTATTTATGTATTTTATTTGTTATTTACATTATTATAGTTTTTATTTATTATCTTATTATTGATATGATTTTTTTTTCGCATCCGACCTAGATATGGATCAAAAGGTCTCCTGTCGGCATGCTCCGCCTTTGTAATCCTTTGTAATATATATATATATATATATACATATATATATATATATATATATATACACACATATATATTGCAGGTGAAAACGTGATCACACATTTACCAATCATATGAAAACCACAGTTCGAGTGAAAAAGACTGGAGACAGGGAAGCTATATATTTCGATTGCAAACGGCAATCCTCTTCATTAGATCTACTGAAGAGGATTGCAGTTTGCAATCGAAAGGTATAGATTCCATCTCCAGTCTTTTTTACTCAAACAGTGGTTTTCATGTAATATATATATATATATACATATATATATATATATATATATATATATATATATATATATATATATATATATATATCTATATATATATATATATATATATATATATAGATATAGATGTGTGTGTGTGTGTGTGTGTGTGTGTGTGTGTGTGTGCGTGCGCTTGTGTGTGCCTGTCTGTGTGTGCGTATGTGATTCACCATGGTCTTGTATCACGTGTTGGACTCGTGATCGATAGTTATTAACCTCCTAGATAAGAGCTCAGAGCTCGTATGACTGATCTATGGGTAATACTGTGACCTTACACGCACAAACACCCCTAACTCCCCGCCCACGAGAGTTAGAGTAACACCCCGCAGCAAAGCGATATTGAAATTATTTCAGCCCAGAGCGGGAGTTGAACCCGGACCGCCATAGCGGCAGGCGAGAACTCTAACCATAGCGCCACAAGATGTGTGTGTGTGTGTGTGTGTGTGTGTGTGTGTGTGTGCGTGCATGCGTGCGCGCGTGTGCGCGTGTGTGCGTGTGTGTGTATGTGTGTGTGTGTGTATGTGTGTGTGTGTGTGTGTGTGTCTGTGTGTGTGTCAGTTACCAACTACCGAGTTATATGCTTCCCCTCTTCAAGAAATTTCGCCTTTTGTTTACCACTCGACCTACCGACTGACCATCAGCATCGGCAGCGAAAGGAGATGCGACAAGCGGAGTCACACTTGCTGAGCCTCGACACCGTGGAAGTCCAGACTTGTCAGAGGAATGATTACCGACGGCGCCCTCAGCAGCTGGAAGACAGCCTGGACAAGGCCCCACTACCAGGCTTGGCGGAGATTCTCGCCCAAGAGCTCCTGCCACAAGGAGCTCGACACGAGGACCATCGAGCGGCCGGGGGCTCCACTCTGGAGAAGACTTCTCCCCCGGCCTACTCCAGCAAGAAGACGAAGCCCAAGCCCTAGGACTTATTCTAGAAAGATTCCAAGCCCAGAGCCCGTCCAAGAGGAGCTCAAAGAAGCCCCATCTGCAAGAACGGACCAGCCCACGAAGATGTATATAAGGCTCATCCCAGACCCCGAGAACTACATGTTCTGCTTAAGGGGAGACACCAACTGCTGGGCACACTGCACCGAAGAAGATGACGAGGACGACGTCTCTTCTTCGGTGACCGAGGAGCAAGAGCCTTCCTCCTGCCTCCAGGAAGACATAGGCTCATGGAGGTTGTCCTCGAGGGCGACCCGGGACTCTGAAGGGCGCCGCGAGTCCTGGAGGCCGATTCCAGTAGCTCCTCACTGGAGGACACCTCCAGCTTGGTATCGTACAAGGAGCGATAGCAATTCCTGGAGGCAGTGAATAAAGCCCCAAGACAACAGGATTCCAGGAAGCCCATAATGGATAAAATAATATAAATAAAAAAAGTTATATAAAAGTAAAATAAAAAAAAGAAGAAAAAAAGAAAAAGAAAAAAAGATGAAAAAGAAGCCCAAGAAAAATAAAAACAAAATAATAATAAGCCCACACGAAACGGAAAATAACATTTCAAAAGAAAAATAATAGAATACGAATACCCCTCAGGAAAATAACTTTCCAATCAAGGAAACATGGAAAGAGAAAGTATAAACCTGATTAGAAATATAGAAACGAGATCAATACCTTTCTTTTAAGACCAACGTCGTCTAATTGCAAAGCCCAAATTGCTTTTAATTTTCTAGCCCAAAATAGGACTAAAATCGTCCTTGGAACCACAAGGTTCCTCTCAGCTGAATAAAATTGCTTGGCGACGACAATCCCAGAAGATTAAATCATTCACCATGCCACTCCCACGCCGTGGGAAGTGAGAAACCCCTGTTTGGGCGAGGCGCTGTCAGTTGCGGTAAGTTTTTTTTTTTCCCTTATGGGTCTGTTTTGCTTCGAGTGACTAGCCTCTAGAAACGCTAAATAAAATTCACCACACAAGCTCACTATCATCACCACAAGCTCCCTATCACCACTTCAAACCTCCTCAACACTACAAGTGTGGCTACAGTACTCTCGGATTGACACGTCTACCAATGTGGGGGGGGGGGAGGCGACGCTTCATACCCCCACCTCGCGCGCGCGCACCCCTCCCCACACCCACCCACACCCACACCCACACACCCACACCCACACACACACACACACACACACACACACACACACACACACACACACACACACACACACACACACACACACACACACACACACACACACACACACACACTCACACTCACACTAGGTGGCGCAGTTGGTAGAGCACTGGGCTGCGAAGGACGGGGGTGCTCGCAGTACCTGGTTCGAATCCTGCCTAGGGCCGAAATTATTTCAGTATCGCTGCGCTTCGGGTCGTTACTCTGACTCTCGTGGGCGGGGAGTTGGGTGTGTGTGTGTGTGAAAGGTCATAGCATTACCCATAGATCGGTCATGTGAGCTCTGAGCTCTCCTCCGGGAGGGAAATAGCTGTCGATCACGAGTTCAACACGTGATCCAAAGACCAAGGTGAACACACACACACACACACACACACACACACACACACACACACACACACACACACACACACACACACACACACACACACACACACACACACACACAACACGGCTCGGTGGCGGATTGGTAAAGCACTGGCCTCACAAGCCAGAGAACCGGGGTTCGATTCCCCGGTCGGGCGGAGATAAGTTGGGTTTGTCTCCTTTCACGTGTAGCCCCTGTTCACCTAGCAGCGAGTAGGTACGGGACGTTAGTCAAGGAGTTGTGACCTTGCTGTCCCGGTGTGTGGTGTGTGAGTGGTCTCAGACCTACCCAGAGATCGGCTAATAAGGAGCTCTGAGCTCACTGCCGTAGGGTGGTGTTTGGCTGTCTCGACAGAGACTGCAGCAGATCCGAGGTGAATACACACACACACACACACACACACACACACACACACACGCACACGCGCGCACACACACACACACACACACACACACACACACACACACACACACACACACACACACACACACACACACAACACGGCTCGGTGGCGGATTGGTAAAGCACTGGCCTCACAAGCCAGAGAACCGGGGTTCGATTCCCCGGCCGGGCGGAGATAAGTTGGGTTTGTCTCCTTTCACGTGTAACCCCTGTTCACCTAGCAGTGAGTAGGTACGGGACGTTAGTCAAGGAGTTGTGACCTTGCTGTCCCGGTGTGTGGTGTGTGAGTGGTCTCAGACCTACCCAGAGATCGGCAAATAATGAGCTCTGAGCTCACTGCCGTAGGGTGGTGTCTGGCTGTCTTGACAGAGACTGCAGCAGATCCAAAGTGAATACACACACACACACACACACACACACACACACACACACACACACACACACACACACACACACACACACACACACACACACACACACACACACACACACACACATTGAATGATTCATGACCACGGTCAAACTCGTTTGCGGCAGGATTCGAACAACCATCACCCCGACCTCCGCCGCAAGTAGCGACGCTCTCACCCGTTTTTTTTCTCTTCTTCTTCCGCTTCTTTCTTTTCCTTCTTCTCTCTCTTTCAATATCTCATTTCACACTTTCTCCTCCCTTTCTCTCGTCTCCTCCCTCTCCTCTTCCTACTTCTCCTCCCCTCCTCCTCCTCTCCTCTTCTACTTCTCCTCCTCCTTCTTCCCCTCCACTTCCTGCTCCTCCTCCACCTCCTCCTCCTATTCTTCCTCCTCCTCCCCATTCTCCTGCCCCTACTATTCCTCCTCCTATTCCCCTCCTCTTTCACCTCCTCTTCATCCTCCTCCTCCTCCTCCTCCTATTCTTCTTCCTCCTCCTCCTCCTACTCC
This sequence comes from Oratosquilla oratoria, assembly GCF_046742065.1. Taxonomy (NCBI): domain Eukaryota; kingdom Metazoa; phylum Arthropoda; class Malacostraca; order Stomatopoda; family Squillidae; genus Oratosquilla; species Oratosquilla oratoria. The sequence continues at coordinate 52,965,861 of NC_134790.1, read as the reverse complement.
TCCTATTCTTCCTCCTCCTCCCCATTCTCCTTCCCCTACTTTTCCTCCTCCTATTCCCCTCCTCTTTCACTTCCTCTTCCTCCTCCTCCTCCAGTTCATTTTACAATTCTCTTTTCTTTTTCTCACCCTCACCCTCACGTCAATCTCTATTCCTCCTCGTTGAGATTGACAAGCAACGTCAGCCGCATCCATCTCTGTCTCACCAACACCATCACTATCATCACCATCATCACCATGATCACCATCACTACCAAGACCACCATCACTACCAGGACCAGCACCATTATTATCACTACCATCACCATCACTATCATTATCACCAGCACCAGCACCAACACCATCACTATCATCACCATTATCACCATCACTACCAGGACCAGCACCATGAATACCATCACCATCACTGTCACTATCACTATCACCAGCACCAACACCATCACTATCCTATCACCAGTACCAGCACTAAGACCACCATCATCACCACCATCACCATCATCACTACCATCATCACCACCATCACCTCAACACTATAACCACCATCATCACCAACACTATCACTAACACCATCACCATCGCTATCATCACCATGACCATCATCACACTCACCATCATCATTACAATCACCATCACCATCATCACCATGAACACTATCACCACACACTAAATTCAGCTCTACAATAATCACGACCACAATTTAGCGTTGTTTTGAGGTCGCGCAGCCCCACGAATGGTCTTGTGCTTCTTGACGTAGCTTTTCTTAGTTGAGGAGAGGAATATTTGGGAACAGGGGCCTTTGCATCGTGACAGTATTTATTCTATTTCATTTGAGTTTAATTTTCTTGGTTTTGATTTTTTTTGTATTATTTCACTTCATTTTGTTTTATTCTGTCTTATCTTCTAATATGTTTTGTTTTGTTTTACTTGATTTTTAATGACTTGTGTATTAATGAATTAATTTATTAATATATTTATTTATTAAAAAATGTACCATTGTTAATGTTAGTAAGGGTACTTTCAACAGAATGTACATACATATCCTTCATATGTATGCACATTTGGTGATGTTGCGGGCTTGCTGCAAACAATGCCTTGACCTAGGGTCTTCCCGCGCGGCGACCACGGCTGTTGGCGTGGCTTGGGTACGCGCGGGATCGCAACCGCGCATGCGCGGTTGCGTGTACTGTTACTATGTATTATTCTAGTTAATTAGGTACGTAGCTAGTTCCATTTATATTTATGATTGCTGAATACTTTTCAAGAGTATTATATTAATTCAGGTGTGTCTTGTTATGTGTGTTAGTTTACAGAGTTGTCCTATGAATATGTCTTACGTTGCCGTATGGTGACGTCTGGCAACTCTGTTCACGCTGACCCTTGTTCAAATTAGCGTGGCTTGGGTTCGGCGTCACTTCCTACCCTTACCTTGACCCGAGAGGTCATGTCTCACCATTACCCTAAGTATTGTATACCTTAAGTTTAAGTAATAGGCTTTAGCTAGGTTGTTAGTTGTGATGTAATGTACTTGTATTATACATTAATTTGATAATTAGATATAATTTGAAATTACATCACCACTGGTGCCCGGACAAAAGGTCCCCGGACAAAATGTCCTGAAATCTGCACCCCTGGGACAAAATGTCCCCAACGGCCTAGGTGGGTGGTCAAAATGTCCTCAATTTTTTTTTTTCTAAAAATTTGTCAGATGTGTTTTACAATACAACGACTTCAGTTCACATGTTCACCCATAGGTAATTATTTAATAAATTGGAAACGTTTGCTTACACAATTGGCTCATAGATTGATGGGTTGGGTCGTGTATAAGATATTTAACAAAATATCAAATATCAAATATTATTGTACTTTGTGTTTATATATAGAGATTCTCCTGAATTTAAGGATTGTTATAAAACCACAATTAACTATGACCCAAAATGTATAAACAGTTGATAAAAATCAACATTTGTTGAAAAAAATGGGGACCTTTTGTCCTAAATATTGGGGACATTTTGTCCCGGGGGTGCAGATTTCAGGACATTTTGTCCGGGGACCTTTTGTCCGGGGACCTTTTGTCCTACATTCCTTTTAATCAACCCCCCCAATGACAAGTAGAGTTTTTGTTGTAATCATTTACCTAGACTGCAACAAGTGGGGGCCCGGTCCGGATTGAACCAAAATATTTTTGTTGTGCTATACGTTACTAGAACTCCATCGCAAGTGCTATTACAAATATTTTGTTATATATTATGTACTTGTGTATTGTGTTGTGTGCGATTGGAGTTATCTCGCGGTAAGCACTATTGGTTACTCTTTCTCATTTGAACTCACATAACGACTTGTCACTGTAGCTAGGTTAGCCTTTGTATTAAGAGTGCTTAAGTGTTCTCGAGTAAAAATGGCAGCGGTAGAGCAGTTTTTAGCAGCCCCTACAGTCACAGCACTAGGGAAATTAAAAAAGACTAAGCTTACGGCTGTTGCTCGACGCCTCGGATTGGAGGCATACTCCAGCTTGTCGGTACATTCAATGAGGCAGAGGATTCATGACCACCTCGTTGAAAATGAATATTATGACGAGCGGGAGAGCGACCCCCCATTACAAGGCCATTTAGAATTGAAGCTCGAGATTAAAAAACTCGAGTTACAGATAGAAACACTGAAACAGGGACAGGGTCAGGCTCAAACAAATAACACTCCCACATTCAACATAAACCAAAACCTAGGTAGTGTTCCCCAGTTTAGTGAAGAAGAGCCAGACAGGTTCTTTGCGCTCTTTGAGAAAATAGCTAAATTGAACCAGTGGCCGTATGATAGGTGGACTAAGCTTGTCTACCGGTCATTGGATGTCTTCTCCGCTTTCTCCGAAGAGCAGGTTGAAGACTATGAGCTGGTTAAGTCCACCGTTCTTACGAGCTATCAACTTGTTCCTGAAGCCTATCGACAACGGTTTAGAAAACGGAAAAGGGAAAGCCAAGAAACATACGTCGAATTCTTTCGGCGCAAACACACACTCATACACAAATGGATAGAGAGCGAGAATGCCAAAACTCCCGCAGAAATTATTGAGCTATTTCTGCTCGAAGACATCTGCTCTCTTATTCCCCCAGACATACGAGCCCACCTCGACCAGAGAGGTATCCGTACACTAGCTGAGGCAGGACCAGTAGCGGATCATTTCTGCCTCACTAATCCTAAGGTACATTGCAGATCCACTCCCTCGGACCAAAGACCTTCACAACCGCAGGCCAGTCCCCTTCCTCCCATGTCAACACCACAGGCAGCAGGACCTCGGATGACTACAGGATTCCCATCATCTACCTCAGGTAAGCTCGTTGCCCGTGAGACAGGGGGACCCAGTGTTAGTAGTGAGAGGAAGACTTTCTGCAAATATTGCAAGCGATCCGGTCACGAGGTTAGTGACTGTTTTAAACTTAAGAATAAGAAGCCCTCTCTTGTAGGAACCCCCTCTCTCGCGATCAATGTGGCAGAGCAAACGGAAGTTCAGTTGGATCTCCTTTCTCCTACTAATAACCGACCTGTTGCCACCGCTAATTCTTCTCCCACATCATCTCCATTCGAACCATTTTGCTCATCTGGTTCTGTAGCTCTCACTCAGTTCAGTGAACCCATTCCCCTTAAGATTTTGAGAGACACAGGCTCTGCCTTATCTCTAGTGGCTAAGGATGCTGTCCCCTCCATAGAGACGTGTTATACCGGAAATTGGGTATTAGTAAACGGTTTAACCGGGGGATCACATATCCCACTGTTCATGTTATATTTGCGTTCCCCTATCACATCCGGTTATGTCACTTTAGGAGTAGTGGATAGGTTACCTGTAGAAGGAATATCTCTCGTGATAGGGAATGACCTCGCTGGAGGAGTGATGTTACCTAATGCCATGGTTTCATCACGTCCCTCTGTTGAGAACAATACCAGCCAGATAGAAAAGAACCTTCCTGGGTTATTTCCTGCTTGTGCCGTCACTCGCAGCATGAACCAACGGGAAAGTGCCGAGAGTAGTGAGCCTGTCAGTGGAAGAGTTGATTATGTAGATCCTTCCTTGCCTTGTGAGGAGTCAGAAGTAGACTCCAGTCAAGTAGACCTCCCTGATATTGGTTTAAGAGAGTTTTTTGAAGATCCCTCACCGACAGGAAAAAATAAGAGTAGCTCTGATGAGGATAGTGTCACGGCCCTGGCTTGTTTTAGTTCCTCGCCAGTCACTAGGAGTAAGTTCATACAACTCCAGGCAGAGGATCCTTAACTAGCCAGCTTCCTTAGTAGGGCGGTTAGTGAGTCAGAAGCTAAACGAGAGGCCAGCTGCTACTACACCAGATCAGGTGTATTGATGCGAAAATTTCGTTCACCCGTCTCACCTGCCAACCACCCATGGACAGTTCACCATCAGATTGTAGTTCCCAGCCCCCTACGTCAGGATATCCTCAGTATCGCCCATGATGGCGTAGGCGGACATTTAGGAGTCAGAAAGACCTACACAAAAATTCTGTCTCATTTTTATTGGCCCAAGCTAAAGAGAGACGTCAGTACATATTGCCGTACATGCCGTCCCTGTCAGGTAGCTGGGAAACCTAATCCCACGGTTAAACCGTACCCACTACAGCCCATACCCGTAGTCAAAGAGCCCTTCAGTAAGATCATAATCGATTGTGTGGGACCTTTGCCCAAGACCCCCCGTGGTTTTCAGTTCTTGTTCACTATTGTAGATTGTGCGACACGCTATCCGGAGATCATTCCCTTGCGCCGCTTCACGGCGAAGAATGTTGTCCGAGCCCTGATTCATTTCTTTACCCAGGTGGGCCTTCCCACAGTGGTGCAGTCGGATCAGGGATCCAACTTTACCTCCCGCTTGTTCAATCAGGTGATGGAAAGCCTGGGTGTCAGGCAGTCGAGGTCCTCGGCCTATCACCCCCAGTCTCAGGGCGTAGTAGAGAGATTCCATCAAACTCTCAAACGAGTCCTACGGACTTTCTGCATCGAGACTGGGCGGGATTGGGACGAGGGAGTAGATCTTCTTTTGTTTGCAATACGCGACAGCGTGCAAGCATCGCTAGGTTATTCCCCATTCCAGTTAATCTATGGTCATGAAGTACGGGGACCTCTTAAGGTACTGAAGGAGAGCTGGAGTGCTGCAAATAAGCCAGAGACCCCGTTGGCCTCCTATGTACCTAAGTTTAAGGAGAAATTACACCTAGCCTTAAGTCTTGCAGAAAAAGATGAAACAACAGTTTGATAGGTCTCATAGAACTGAAGACAGACAGTTTCGCGTAGGAGACAAGGTTTTATCTCTATTGCCAGTGAATAATCTCCCTTTACAGTCTAAGTATTGTGGACCGTATATAGTTTTAGAGCGTCAAGGGCAGGCCAACTATGTGAAACACACCCCAGATAGTCGTAAGAAAAGGCGCCTAGTGCATGTGAACCTCCTCAAGCCGTTCCACGATCGTGATGAGGCTGAGTGCAGTAGGGTGGAGCCTGTGTGTATGGTAGTGCCGGAGGAGAGTGATGCGAGTGATGAGTGCTTCTCGGGAACACTGAGTGCGACAGGGCCTAAACTGGATAACTCGGCTATCGTGCGGAACCCGAGTGATAAACTGGGACATCTCTCTGGTGCTCAAGTGGAGGACATCAAATCCTTGCTGACGGTGTTTGCGAGCATCTTTGGAAATGTCCCCCGCCCCTGTTCGACGCTGGAACGCGACGTGGAGACCGAGGGGGCTCTTCCCATACGTCAACGCCCTTACCGCCTGAAAGCCTTCAAGAGGGAGTACCTTAAGGCCGAAGTGCAGCGTCTCCAGGAGCTAGGCATCGTAGAACCCAGTCACAGCCCTTGGGCCTCCCCAGTGGTCCTGGTGCCCAAACCCGACGGCTCGATGCGTCTGTGCATCGACTACCGCCGCGTCAACGCCGTGACGAAGGCTGATGGGTATCCCCTGCCGAGGATTGATGACGTCATCGACGACGTGGGTGCAGCGCGGTGGGTGACGAAGTTGGACCTGCTACAAGGCTACTACCAAGTTCGACTAACGGAGCGCTCGAAAGCTATCTCCGCTTTCGTCACACCGGAGGGACTGTATCAGTTCACGGTCCTTCCCTTCGGCCTCAGGAACGCCCCTTCCACTTTCCAACGCCTGATGAATTTCCTCACGACCGGGTTGGAGGGCGTCCGCTGCTACCTTGACGACATCGTTGTCTTCGGAGATACCTGGGAGGAGCACCTGGACCGATTGAGAGCCCTCTTCGCTGTGCTGGCGGCCAACAGCCTGACGGTGAACCTCGCCAAGAGTGAGTTCGGCCATGCTCAAATCACCTTCCTCGGACATGTGGTAGGGCAGAACGAGGTCCGGCCTGTCACCGCCAAGATCGCAGCCATCCAACAGTATCCTGTGCCAACGGACAAGAAGGCTGTGATGCGTTTCCTAGGCATGGCTGGCTATTATCGACGGTTTTGTCCGAACTTCTCAACCGTTGTAGCCCCGATGACCGACCTCCTGGGGAGCAAGAAGGTTTTCAAGTGGACCCCCGAGTGCCAACAAGCCTTCGAGAACCTCAAGACCCTGATGTCTGGAGCGCCCGTATTGCGCGCACCTGATTTGCAAGCGCCCTTCATTTTGCACACCGATGCCAGCGACGTCGCTGGAGGGGCCGTGCTGCTACAGGAAGGCGAGGGGGGATCAGTACAACCCGTCGCCTACTACTCCAAGAAATTCAACAAACACCAGAGGAACTATGCCACCGTGGAAAAGGAGGCGTTATCCTTGTTAATGGCCCTTGAGCACTTTCGCATTTACCTAGGTAGCACTTTACATCCGATACAAGTGTTGACAGACCATAATCCGCTTACGTTCGTAGAGCGGATGAGACATACAAACCAACGCCTGCTGAGGTGGGCGTTGGCGATTCAACCATTCAATCTGACTATATCTCACATCCGCGGAAGTGAGAACATTTTAGCCGACGCGCTCTCACGAGCTCCGGCCCTATAAGTGAACTGTCGTGTCTATATTTATTTCCCATGTATACTGTTTGTGTTTATTTCCCATGTATACTGTTGTGTTTATTTCTCATGTATATTATTTATATTCACCTTGTGTCATGTTCCACGTATACTGTGCATTTACTGTGTGTATTTCTCATGTGCACTGTGTATGTATATTTTTGTGGATTGCTTATGTTGCCCATGTGCCCATTTTATGTGTATGGTTCATATTCGCCTCCCATTCGGGAGACTCACATTCTTTTTGGGGGGAGGTGTTGCGGGCTTGCTGCAAACAATGCCTTGACCTAGGGTCTTCCCGCACGGCGACCACGGCTGTTGGCGTGGCTTGGGTACGCGCGGGATCGCGTGTACTGTTACTATGTATTATTCTAGTTAATTAGGTACGTAGCTAGTTCCATTTATATTTATGATTGCTGAATACTTTTCAAGAGTATTATATTAATTCAGGTGTGTCTTGGGTTCGGCGTCACTTCCTACCCTTACCTTGACCCAAGAGGTCATGTCTCACCATTACCCTAAGTATTGTATACCTTAAGTTTAAGTAATAGGCTTTAGCTAGGTTGTTAGTTGTGATGTAATGTACTTGTATTATACATTAATTTGATAATTAGATATAATTTGAAATTACATCACCACTTTTAATCAACCCCCCCCAATGACAAGTAGTTTTTGTTGTAATCATTTACCTAGACTGTAACAGTGAGTGTATGAGTGTGTCTGATCGAGACCACACAAACTCATGCACTAAAACACCCTACAAACGGGCTCACCCTAAAAGCCCGTGGGAAGCCCTCTTCCCAAATTTCCAACAACAACAACCAGTATGCTTATTCCTTTGAAAAATTCAGTAGACGAAACGTTGGGAATAAACGCTTCACTCCCAGTCCATGTTTCCTTTGCCGTGTTTAATAACGTGCCTACGAGTCAGATTAATGTTCATATATCTACGCATTGAATGTCTTCTAAAATATATCTACATTGTTGCATAGGTGTATGTCTTAGAATGCCTAGAACATTTATTTCTTACTCCTTGATCCCCATATTGTTCAGTAGGCTGTTATCATCGATGTTCATGGATTAAAGCCATAGGGGTAATGAAACTGACAATGCTGTACAACCACAAAATTATACACATGTTAGTAAATCTAAACCACCACAATTTTCAATAAAATCATACTTTAATCAACATTTTACAATAAATTTTATTTCAGGAAAGTATGAACTAAACATTACTACAATGACATCAAAATCAACTTTCAGGTCCCATGTATGTATGAAATAATAATTGTTGGTTTGGGTTTCGGAAACTTACAGCTCAACAGTGGTTGGCACCGGCACTGGGACATCCTTTAGACGTCTCTGGGGAGAAACTTTGGAATGTTGTTTTCGTTGTATCTGTGTGGAACATTCTATGTAACCGGCTGAAAGCGGTTTCTTTATCAGAAAAAAAAATGGTAAGGTACATTTGAAATGGGCACAGAAGAAACTGAATGTCACCTCCTGTGTGATGGTGTGGTACGATGTAGCATAGTACAATTGTGTTGTGTATTATAGTTACGTATGGTTCAATTAGGAGTTGTATATTTTCCCATTGTATTGCTGATTAGTATAGGTTTTGTTGAACATAAATTTCATTATTGATTGTATTGTCTATTTATTATAAAGAGTGCAACTTTATATGCGAGTCTGTAGGGAGAACCAAGTGTTCATCCAGACGCACAACATTTTTTTCCCGTTACTACCTCTTACGGGGCTGGCTGGAAATACACACTTGGAAAATATCGTATACAAGAAGATATTATAACTATTTCTGCATAAATTGGCTAAAAAATGTTAAAAGCATTATCCTTCTATGGATGGTGTCATCAAGATATATGCCACACATAACAAAGAACTAAGTAACCCCTCTAGAATGCACAAATGTCAGTAACATAAAAAAGAAACAAAACAAAATAACTATAACACAGGTATAAATTCATTACTACCAGTCAGATGTCAAAATCAGGAAAAACTCATATAGTATTCAATGTAATTTCTCCTGACATTGAAATTTGATTAAGAACAACAACAATTAAAATAAGACATTATTAGAATAATTATGGAGAATGGAGAATGTTTTTTACATTTTCAAAGATGGTAAGTTGTGCATCAATGAGATATGTTACAACAACAGTTATATGCACAGCATTAAAGGTGTCAGTAATAGTAGCATGTTACTGCAAAATTACATATTTGTTTCATACACACTTATTTCATTTTTTGTCTAGGGCACATACTAGGGAAGCTACATAAAAATCTTCAATACTTCATAAACGAAAATATAGTTCAATACTTATTAGCACTGTCCTTATATTTTGGCAAAGTTCTAAGTCTTCATGAGTGACCAAGGCTCCAGGTAGCACATCTGTTTGACACACCAAAGGTTCCAGTAGTTCAGGTCGTTTGTCTGCATGCACCATACATATCAACAATAGGAATACTATCTGTAAAATGTATTTGGATTAATACCCAACTCACACATGATACTATAAATATACTCCCTATACTCCTCTGGACTCAATGATTCATTTACTACATTAATACAATGAGTCTTTAATCTCAGTGTCACCTGTATCCTCATCATTGAATTTTAACCTAGTTTTCTTGATCTCCTCTGCATGTTTAATTGACACTTCCTTAGTCTCTAAGTGTAAGATCTTGTATCTATTTCCACCCGCAAAACCAATTATCTTACATGGACCTGAGTACCTCGGTGAAAGTTTATTATGGGGTGTATGTAATTTGCCTATCTGAGAGTTGACACCTTGACGTGGTGAATAGGCTTGAAATTCTTAATGACTACAAAAGCTATGTCGATAGAGAGGAAATCTCTGTAGAGTCACCTATATCGAACAAGTTTTATAAGAAAGATCAGACAAAGAGCACCTCACACGCACAGTCGCAGGACCCACTGCTAACTGGCACGTCCCTGATGGCGAACAAGGAAATTCCCCATAGATATATGGGGTACCGTCATAATGACGGCGTGGACCACTGGACACCCTATAGATTAGGGCTTCGCCGAATATAATGAATAAGGTGACAACAGAGAAATATCTCACCAGAAACCAGTTGGCACGGAGGTGAAATTACTGAAAAAAAACTTCATAGCAACCATAAACAGCACAACCAAAAGAAAACCGGGAGTTTCTGTTGGATCATCGTCTCCTAAAGGTCCAACCGCATTGCCTCGTGTGCTTACGGGCAGTGTGCGACCGAGTGTGAGTAAGCACTGTCCAAACAGATCCAAGTCTTGGACATTAAACAACATGAAGAACATGAAGATATATACTTACACGTAAGATCTCTCTCAGAAGACTACAGGCTGGAGAGTTTAATGGAAGAACTAGACAACATCAAGTAGAACATCGTAGGACTAGGCGAAGTCTGGAGAACGGAAGAAAAGCTGATACAATTACAAGATGGTCACCACCTGTTCTACTATAGAGGTAAGGACAAAGAAAGGGTAAGCACTGTCTAAACAGATCCAAGTCTTGGACATTAAACAACATGAAGATCTATACTTACAACGTAAGATCTTTCTCAGAAGACCACAGGCTGGAGAGTATAATGGAAGAGCTAGCAACATCAAGTGGGACATCGTAGGACAGAGCGAAGTCCGGAAATCGAAAGAAAAGCCGATATAATTACAAGATGGTCATCACCAGTTCTACTATAGAGGTAAGGAAAAAGAAAGATCTAGTGGAGTAGGATTCTTGATCAACCGAGAGGTTGCTGGTAACGTAATCAAATTCAGTAGTTTGTCAGACTGGGTAGCTTGGATTGTGATTAGGCTGTGTAAAAGGTACACTTTAAAAATAGTTCAAGTTTATGCACCAACTTCACAGAGTTCAGAGGATGAAATCGAGTCGTGCTATGATGATTTAAGCCAGATAATGGATAAAGAAAAAAAGTAAGTACACATTGGTAATAGGCAACTTTAATGCTAAAGTGGGGAAGAAGATGGGAGATAAGTCGTGCATTGGGAAGTTTGGAGTAGGTGAAAGAAATGACAGATGTAAGATGTTAGTAAATTTTGCAGAGAACTACAACATGAGGATATTGAAAATTTTCTTCCAAAAGCGTGTAGGTCGTAAATGGACGTGGAGAAGTCCAAATGGAACAACAAAGAACGAAATAGACTTCATAATAGAAGATGAGAGCAAAAGCGTTAGCAATATTACGGTGATAAAGTCAACATAGGTAGTGACCATAGAATGGTAGGTTGCACAGCTAGATAAATAGATAGACTTTATTTGGCAATGAATCAATGTACATGAAGTGCAAATAATGACAAGAACACATAGTTCGGAATAATAAATGCAAATTGCCGAGGATAACACAAAAAGCATGTACGCTTATTTCCATTGTGGTCCTCATCAGATTGTTATTCTACACTAAGTCACACTGACAACATACGTAGGGGGTTAAGGGGACCAGAGACAATCATGAGTAATACCAGTCAGAACACATATGACACATAAACATTGTTATAGTTTAGCTAATATTACTAAAATGTTTGTACACAGGAATATTGAGACAAAAAAATTGAGCACCATCACAAAAAGGAACATTGCAATAAGCAAAGGAACAACAAAATAATATTAAACTGTAACAAAACAGTATGAGTGAGTACTATATCAGAATAGTACCATTAATGATATATTGAGACCAAAAATTTGAGCACCATCACAAAAAGGAACATTGCAATAAGCAAAGCAACAACAAAATAATATTAAACTGTAACAAAACAGTATGAGTGAGTACTATATCAGAGTAGTACCATTAATGATATACTGCATTATTCTACAGCTGTATCAACATGTATGAGTGAGTACTATATCAGAGTAGTACCATTAATGATATACTACAATATTCTACATCTGTAACAACATGTAGTTATAGTGAATGCTACACTGCAGCTAGGGTCACCTATTATTAAATCTAACATTTAACCTGAATCTCAGGACGGAGTGGGCAATTAGTATGAGCACTAGGGAGTAGTACATTATAACCTGAAGCATCAGGGGTAGGGTACAGGGGACCAGTACTCGAATGAGTAAAACAACAAGGAGAACGAGGAAAAAGGTCAGATCATAACTGTTCTCGGACCCTACCTGAGACATATGCCATATTATGACTGGTAAAACAAAGGTGGAAACCAATTTGTAAACATCAATCATTGTTATACTAAACTAAACTTCTGAAGAAAAAAAAAAAAAAAAAAAGGAGGGGAGGTCAGAACAGCTATGAGTGAACACAGATTTGGATGGTATTACTCATGGAATCAGGTATCCCTCACTAAGCTAGTAGTACACAAAATCAAGGCTGTTCTCTGTCCATAGCTGAGACATATAGTAACCCTTGACTTTTTTCTTGAAGGTAACCTTGCTATTTGACTTCTTAATGGAAACAGGTAGTGAGTTCCATAGTTGAGCACCTGTGAAGTAAAAACTGTTTTTGGTGAAGGGACCTGCATGAGGTACAATAAGAGACTCTTGACTGTTCCGGGTTCGGTTCTCAGCCGATAATGTAAAATTACAGCTCACATATGAGGGAGCAGAATTATGAACGACATTGTAAACCTGGTTTAGTTTCAACTGCTGGACACGATATTTTACAGGTAACATTCCTACCTTGCTAAATTCTTCAATACCAATATGACTACGTTGAGGTAAATTTAGTATGAATCTAATTATCTTATTTTGTGTAACCTGTAGCTGGGACAGGTTTTTTCTGCTCAGACTACTATACCAAGAGCTACAAGCGTAATCAAAGTGATGTTGTAACAAGGCTGAGACCAGAAGCTTCTTTGTTTCTAAATTCAATTTCAGAGCCGAGAAAAATGAACTAGTTTTAAGAAAGATAAATCAGCCTTGCAGAGGTTAAGGATAACAAGTGGAAATTTCAGTTAGAAATTAGAAATAGATTCGAAGCTCTAAGAACTAACAAGGACACCTTGGAAGATATTGATTTGAATTTACTGAATATCATTAGGGAATCGGCAGAGAAAGTGGGAAGCACAAAAATATTAAGAGAAAACAAATACTCCAAAGCCTCAAATGACCTAATTAAAATAAGAAGGACCATGTAGATTAAAAGCAGGAGAGACGAAATAGAAAGAGTAGAACTAAACAAGCTCATCAACAAAAGGCAGAGATTAGAGAAAAGAAAGAGAAACATGAATGAAATAGAGGAAACTATTCAGAAAGGTAAAATTATTAAAGGAACCGAGCGCAGACATGCTTTAGGAAGACAGCAAATGATATGTTTGAAAGGTGGAAATGGAGAGAACATTAAATGCTGAGACAGAATGGTTAAAAAGAGTAGAAGAATTTTACTAAGAGCTTTATTCGTCGAAGACTGTAGTTGAGTAAATAAATTCATCTGTAGACATTAGTAGTGTACCAGAGATTACAAAGGAAGAAATAGAATTTGCTCTAAGAATATGAAACGAGGAAAAGCACCTGGGGAAGATGGTATATCGATAGATCTGTTGAAAGACGCAGGGAAAGAAGTTCGTACTAAATTAGCTGAGTTGTACACCCTGTGCTTACGTCAAGAAAGCGTTCCTGAATCGTGGTGCAATGCTATAGTGATTTTGCTTCATAAAAAAGGAGACTAGAAGGATCTTAGTAACTATTCACCTATTAGCTTGTTATCAAATGTATATAAAGTAATCTCCAAGATCCTTACAAATAGACTAAGTAAAGTTTTAAATGGAAAACAACCGAGAGAACAAGCAGGCTTTAAGAGCGGATATTTGACTATAGACCATTTGCAGACGATAAACCAACTAATCGAGAAAACGACAGAATACAATATACCTCCGTGGTTAGCTTTTGTAGATTACGAGAAGGCCTTTGACTCGGTAGAACAAATAGCAATACTAGACTCACTACGCAAGCAGGGTACAAACGAACAGATCGTAACCAAGTGTAATATTATTCGGAAAGAAACGACAGAAAATGTAAGCTCAGCTTAATTCCCCTCTCTTATACTTGACTAAGTCGGAGGATTGGAAGTAAAGGGTCTTCCTGCAGAAGAATATTGTGAATGACTAGCATACATAAAGACGGTGAAAAGAAAGGAGATAAAGACGAAATACAGAGCTATAGATGGGAACAGTAGACGGAGTAAAACTGGTAATAACGACGGTGAAAAATAGTCAATACACTGATGGAGTAATCGAAAGCGTGTTGGTCTCACATACGCTTAGTTGTGGGTTCGAATCACTGATCTAAAAATAACTGGATCACGGATCGGTGTCCTGATTATGAGGTCGGCGGCAGCCATGTTGGTAGTACCAAAACAAACCCACGCCACGCGATTGACTGGTAGCATTGATAGCGTCCCTTACAGTTCTCGGCAGCTTTCGCTCCTATATACTGGTGTGTTTTACATATTTAACGATCATTTTACAATGCTAACTTGTGCTGCATTCAACTGCACCAACCGGAGAAAAGGTGGATGTGAGCAGTACTTCCACTCGTAAGTAAATTAAGGTTTTATTACCCAAAACACCCCGATACCCATCAACAAATGATGCGGCCATCAGGAGCCATAAAATGTTGCCCATCAACTGTTTTGTTAGGTGTTGTCATGTTAATGCTATGTATTTATTATCTGTAAGAAATAGATCTAGCAGCAACCCATTTGTCACGAATGTAATCGTGGCAATAGCAGGATAAATATTTATCATTTAAAATATCTTATAAGGCTCAAACGCTGTCCAGAGCTGTGTAGCTGTATAGAACCAGTTGTTCTTCCTGATTACATGTGTAGGCTTTTTCTATATTGTGAAGTGTGAGGAATTCATATTAGATGAGCTGAATTACTATTCGGGGCCCGTTCAAAAATTATGTAACGTTTTTTCTGGTGAAATTCGACACCCCCCACCCCATGTACTATTATGTTTCAACTCATAAGAATTTATCCATCTACTGGTCTCAACTACTGTCACGGAAGAGTATGATTTTTCAGGACCAAACATAGCGGGCATGTGTCTTCGTTTCTATTTAATGAATATGAACCACTAGTACTATTGTAACTGATGTATGTACATTCTTTTTACTGAACGATTTCCGTGTCAAAGTTTCTGTTTCAGGATCGATGTGAAATATATTGTTTCAAAAGCACCGATGCATATCCATGTATATCACTATCGTCCAATATTTAAGGCACCTGTAATGTGCTGTACACGATACAATAGCAATATTCACAATAAATACTAATGTAGGTTTTTTTCTGTAAAGATTCACTGGAGGTTTCTTGGAATATTGTGGATACGTGTATGTTTAATGACAGGTGAAATTTGTTTGTTGAAATACATGTGTAGTTAGTTGTGCAAATAAAGTAATTGTAATCCAGTAATCGCCGAAGATGACTGCTTGTCAAGATTCGAGAGATTGAGATTATAACATGTGGTCACACTCACACACACATAATTATGTGAAGGCCTAATTTATGCTTCGCACAAAATAATGTACATAGGATACATAGGATACAACCACTGATCTATATTGTTATGCAGATCAGTGGATACAAGTTAAAACATCCACATGTTCTCTTGTTTATGTCAGTTTTAGCGTACTTGTTTGATTACTTTTATGGTCAAATACCGGTGCATGTAGACATGTACTGTTTCATAAACCACACAGGAAAACTTATTTACAGATCGCATCACTATCACGCAGCCCATACCAGCCACATAGGCCACGAGAATAACACGACAGCTCCCATGACCGGCGGAGCGGTTCACACGTGCTAATGTTTTGGTACTACCAATATGGCGGCCATGTCCCGCCTGCCCGCCTCACTCCTGGGGCAGCCCACGGCCCGTATACGCTATCCAGGTGTTATACAGATCAGTACTTCGAATCCCGCACTGCATAGGGCACAGATAACGGTTTCGGTCGCAGCTACGCGGTTAGCTCCTGGTGTAGGTTGCTTGCCTATTTAGTATGTTGACGTAATATTACACAACTCAGCTAACAGGTGCTTAGATAACGACATATAAATGAAAACAGAATGTGAAAACTATTTAGGAGTGTTAGTATATCCTGATCTTAAATCCAGGAAAGAATCCATTAGTGCCAGGAATAGGGGTAAAAGGGCATTAAGATTTATTGCTAGGACGGTTACAAACAAAATATAAAGGTAATAATCAAACTCCATCTAGCGATAGATCCTTGACTGTGCGGTACACTTTTACTCTCTGCACCATAGAATAGATATTAATTCACTAGTATCAGTACAGAAGAGAATGACCAAAATTATACCACACAAAAACCGGCTTAGGTACCTGAACTTGCACTCTGAAAAGACGAAGATTTGATGTGATTTTATTTTATTCGGATTCAATCATACATACAATAAAATACAATACAGCAAGACTCGTATTATACATAGTAAATATAATTATACATCCGAGGATGGGACAGAAAGTCAAAAGACTTATTTCCACTGTGAGGTGATCTAATGGAGGCATTCAAATGAGGCAAGAGCTATAACAAGGGTGATGCAGGTAAGGCCATCATATTAAAACAACAGGTTTAAGAAATAGGCAAGAACTGGTTTACCGACAGAGTGACGAATGAAATAGACTTTGTAACCATGTAGTGAGCCTTGAAACAATAGGTTGTTTTAAGAGATTAGATAACTTTATTGATTTGGATGATGGGTAGTAATGGACATGGAACTGCCTAGTGTAGGCCTTATGGTTTCTTGCAGTCTCTCCCATTCCTAATAATAGGTATACCTGAAATATTATTCATAGAAAATGAAAATGAACATCATATCGTTATAGAAAGTATAATATTTTAATGAGTAACTATATAATTGTATTTATTAATTTTATTAACTAGTCCACTTTATTGATCGGCTTATGCATGGTCCCGATCAGAGTCAGTGTGATATCTGAAACGACAGAAGTATCTTATTGTGCGTATATTTGTCGTAAATTTATTGGGTTAATCTTCCAGACGAAAATGTTAGTGACATAGAACATGTTCAAATAGTCGTGAGTTTGCGGTTAGCGGTGTGCACAAAAAAAAAGAAATGTCATATCCAGAGAACATTCTGCAAATTTTCGCACACTTGTTTGATATTACACTCTATACACCAAAAATGATTCCAGCTTTTCCCAAAGTTGGTTTATTTTTTATTTATTTATTTATTTGTTTATTTTTATCTTAAGGTGGTCATTAAGCCTGGTGTGAACCTGCGATCCTGTTTAATTTACCATTACAATTTCCACAAAAGTCCTGTTCTGCGCAAATAAAACACTACTTTGTCAATAAGGAAATAGTCATTGGCCAAAAGATTTGTCACGTTTAACTAAATGTTGTTGAGTCTGCAGTGATGTATAAGTGCCTGGCGCTTTGTGTCATATTTCGTGCATTGTATGAGTATGTGTCTTATAGATAGTGTAATGTTACAGGTGTTGCACTGGGGAGGAGATACGTCAGTGATATAAGGATCTAGGTGGGTGATGTAGGTGGCATTCATCCTCAGCCTTGCTATGGTGATTTCCTCCGGTCTATTGCTTCTGTGTGATGTTGACCAGTCTGTTATGTGCTCCTTTTATGTGTGATGTGGAGATTGTCCCACTGGTGTTGCCAGTGGACGTGTAATTGTTTTCTTAAGATTGAATTGAAAGTGCCTATGTCTATGGGTATATCTATAATAGAGTAATTTTCTATCGCAGATTTGGCCAGGATGTCCGCTTTCTCGTTCCCGGAAATCCCAATGTGGCTGGGAACCCAAGAGAGAATAATGGACTTGTTGGTCATCGAAAGTGTGCTAATGATTTTGCCCATGAGGGAATTCCCCAATCGATTACCTGACTTAATTGACTGTAATGCACTGAAAGATTCTGAGAAAATAACAAAGTTACTATGTGTGTCAGATTGAGCCTTTTCTATCGCTTTGGGTATTCCGAAGAGTTCAGCAATATAAATGCTCGTATGGTCCGGCAATCTGAACATCATCCGGATTGTGGAGCTATATAACCCTGTCCCTGTCTTACGGCCACACTTGGAACCATCCGTTTACAGTGCCCTGTGGCCAGTGTAAGCGTTGATGACTTGTAGTGTCTTCTTTTTAAGTTCTTCCACCGAGAACGATTTCTTGTGGAGGTCTTCATTGATGTCGACGTTCAGGGTGATTTTTTTTTCCCACGGTGGTATGTGGCACTGAATACTGCTCGGACAAGGATCGGATCCTGATGGAAAAGGGATTAAGGGTGGAGTTGGTAAAGTGCTCCTATTGGGACGCCGCCCGTTTGCAGGGATGTCATGGGATACGAAGCACTTTGGCGGCGTAGCGGGGTGTGAGACGTTCGCGCCTGCAGTGGAGGGGGGAACATTGGCTTCAACTTCCAGCCTCTCGATTCTTGTGCAGCGTAATGCTCCAAGTGCAAGTCACAGGCCTTTGTTTTGGATGATGTTCAGAGATTGTAACGTAGTTGTTGTTGACGAACCGTAAATCTGACACCCATAGTCTAATTTAAATATAATTAGGGACTCATAAATCATTAGCAAAGATTTCCTATCTGCACCCACCCCTATTTGTGCCCTTTAGGTTGCGCAGCAAATTAAGTCTCTTGTTGCACGCATCAACTAGGTACTTTACATGGGCCTTCCAGTTTAGCCTGGAGTCCAGTTTCAGTCCAAGGAAAAAGGTTGAATTTTGTACTGGAATGGGATTTCCATGTAATTGCAGATCGATTTCTGCCTGGGCTCTGCGTGAAAATACTACCACCGTTGACTTTACTTCCGTAAACTTAGATCCCCATTCATCAGACCATTCCTGGAGCGAGTCCAAGGCAAGTTGTACGCAAGAGCCGGAAAAACTAGCGTTCGATGAGGAATGCCAGATTCCGACGTCAGCGTATAATGAGTATTTAAGGTTCCGAGGTGGAGCAGGTAGAATATCGTTAAGAAGTAACAAAAATAATGTGGGGCTCTACACACTTCCCTGTGGTACGCCATTTTCTTGTATGTGTACCGATGAAAAGCAATCTTGAATTTTGACAGAGAATGTTCGCTCTAGTAAGAAGTTTTTAATAAAAATTGGGAGATTCCCTCTAAGGCCAAGTGCTTAGAGTTTTTCGAGGATACCACGTCGCCATGCCTTGTCGTAGGTTCTTTCTAAATCTAAGACACAAGCTACAAGGAAATTTTTCTTCTCGAAACTTGAAAAGATATGATGTTCTAAGTTGACCAAATGGTCGAGACTACTTCGATTTTTACTGAAATCATATTTGGCAGTAACTATTAAATGTTGAGATTCGAGAATGAATTTTAATCTGTTATTGACCATACGTTCTAATACATTGATTAAGCAATTGGTAAGTACTATGAGGCGATAAGATGAAGGACTCTTTGGGTCCTTTCCCTTTATGAGAATAGGTATGACGTGGGCATGTCTCCATGTTTCTGCGAGGTCATGATCAATCCAAATTTCGTTGTGCAGTTCCAGTAATTTGTTGAGCGAGATTGAGTTTAGATGTTGCAGCACCTCATACCTAATCTCATCCGGGCCAGCAGAGGTCCCTCTACACGAGCTTAAAGTCTGTTTAAGCTCGTGTAGTTGGAAGGGAGTATTGTATTCGTGGTGTATATGTGTACGGAAGACCAGTGGCTCTGCTTCCAGTCTTTGTTTATGCTGTAGGAATGTTAGCGAATAGTTATCTGTATTGCTTGTTTGTGTAAATTTATCTGCTATTATGTTTGTGATGTCAGTGGCCTTATCTATAAATGTGATTCCTATCGTCAAAGTCTTTGTGGTAGGCGCATGTTTGTCGTCAATTCTTTGGACGGCTGACCAAATCTGCGTTAGAGGGGTGTGCATGTTAATTGTCGAAATAAAATCACACCAAGACTTTTGTTTGGACTCTTTAATGATTTTGCGGGTCTCTGCTTGCGTTTTTTTAAAAGTAAATAAGTTGGGTAAAATTGGGTTGTTTTTAAAAGTTCGATAAGCCCTATTTCGCTTGTAAAGTGCTTTTCTGCAGTCTGATGTCCAGCAAGGAACCCTATGCTTGTGAAACGCCGAGGTCTTTGGTATGTGCTTATGCACTGAATTCAAAATGGATAATGTTAAATTGACTACTTCATCATCCATATTGCCCCCTGTGGTGCTGACGTTGTTAGTACGCCGATACATTTCCCAGTTGGCTTTCCTCATGATGAATTTGGGACAGGGAGGGGATGGGTTGTCTCCATAGGCTGAGCAGCCGTAACGTGGTCACCCCCTATTTTTAGGATGACTGGGAAATGATCGCTGAGCATGGTGTCGTCATGTGTAGTCCATTCTATGTCGTCAGACAGCGCAGGAGATGATATGGATAAATCGATGCATGAAAAAGTGCCCCTAGAATTGTCTACACGAGTGGGATCGCCAGAGTTTAGGAGGACTAGGTTGTTGATGTTTAGAACTGCCTCCATCTGCTCCCCTCGGGCACATGTTCTATCACTCCCCCACATGTGATGGTGGGAGTTAAAATTTCTGACTATGAGTTTATAGTGGGGCAGCTGTCTTGTAAGGTTATTTACCTCCTGTAGCGGAAATGGTTGGTCGGGAGCAGATGGACGTAAGTTTATTCTGCATTTTCGTTTTGACAGCGACTGCCGCCAAGGTTGTGGATAGTGGCAGCTCCACTTGAGGAAGGCAGTCGCTGACAGCAACTGCGAGCCCCCTCCAGGCGCGAACCTGTCCTTTCTATAGATGGTAAAGTTTTTCAGCTCTAATTGAACACTAGGATTTAGGAATGCTTCCTATAGACATAAATGAGGGGTTTATTATAGAGTTGAAAAAAGATATGTCATTTACTTTACTTCTAGCACCTCGACAATTCCACTGGATGATTTTAATTTAATTTTATTTATTCATTTATTCATTTTTAACTTTTATTTATTTTATTTTTATTTTTTGTTTATTTATTTATTTATTCATTTATCTATCTTATTTATTTATTTATTTATTTATTTGTTTATTTATTTTTTCTTCGATTTCTTCCTTGGCCTTAGTGGGGGAGAGGTATGTTTACCCCCGATGCTCGGTCTGCACTGGATATCGGACTTAACAGTCATTTGCATGAGCCGGCGATCTCCATGGGAATATCCTCTTCCACATGTGTAGGCACACGTAGTGGAAGCTCTGGGATAGTCGGGGAAGGAAGGCGCAAACGCGTGGTTTGTTTGGTAGGTGGGTATAGAACTTTGTCTTTATCGGAGTACTTGCTTACAGTTTGTGTTTCAATGGTTCTGTACGTTTTCTTGACTGTAGAAGCATAGGAAGTTGCTCCGGAGGGACTAGTTGGGGTAACTTGTCTTTCCATCACACGCTTCCGTGCTTCGTAGAAAGAGATGCCACAAGTTACTTTCTCGGTACGAATTTCTTTTTCTATTTTGAAGGTAGGACAATCTCGGGAGGTGGATACATACTTGTTGTTAGAGGGGTAGTTGATACATTGAAACATTTGTAGAGCAGGCATCTGTTGAATGCTCGCCTGCACACTTACCGCACACGATCATTTGGTTATGACAAAACTTAGCGAGGTGACCATATTTAAAACACTTATTACAGCAAAAAGGGTTGGGGACATATATTCGTACTAAGACATGGATGTATCCAACTTTGACATGGTCAGGGGGGTTGTGGAGTTGAAAGTGAGGATAATAAGGGGCGTATCTACTCGTATGTTCTTTTCCCGGTCCAGTCGCGTTATGAATTTAACATCTAGAATCCCTTCGTTTTTAATTTCTTTGAGGATGTCAGACTTGTCCATGGTCATCAAATCTCTACAGTGGATTACTCCTCTGAAGGATAGAATGCAGGAGGAGGAATGGGGATGGTTCAAGGAGGGAGTCACAAAGTGTGCAAAGATGGTGTGTGGAACAAGAAGGACAGGAGGAAATAGAAGGAAGGGTAGTGAATGGTGGGATGAGGAAACAAAGAAGGTTGTAGAAGAAAAGAAGCGAGCTTTCACAGATTGGTTACAAAATAGGACGAGGAAGTCATATGAGACGTACAAAGAAAAGAAGAGAGAAGTAAAGCACAAGGCAAAGAAGGCAAAGACGAGAGCAGATGTGAAATGGGTAAGAGTATGACAGAAAATTTTGAAAGTAATAAAAAGATGTTTTGGAAAGAAGTTAAGAGAGGAAGAGGAGGCGAATCAAGTAGAGAAGAAAAGGTAAAAAGTGCAGATGGAGAGATGATAATAGAAGAGAAGGCAGTAAGGGGAAGATGGGCAGAATATTTTAGGGAGTTGCTAAATGTAAAAAGTGCAGATGGAGAGATGATAATAGAAGAGAAGGCAGTAAGGGGAAGATGGGCAGAATATTTTAGGGAGTTGCTAAATGTAAAGGAGGATAGGGAGGGAAAGATAGCTGCAGTGGGAAATGCTAAGAAAATTACCGTGATTAGTGACGAGAATGGAGGAGAAATAAGAAAGGATGAAGTGAAGGCAGTTGTTAAGATGATGAAAGCAGGTAAGGCACCTAGTCTGGATGGATGCCATGCAGAATGTCTAAAAAAAGGAGGTACGGTGATGGTGGACTGGCTGGTGAGGTTATTTAATGTTTGCTGGAGAGAGGGTAGAGTGCCGGAGAACTGGAGGAGTACCTGTATAGTTCCACTTTCAAAGGGAAAGGGGGACAAGTGTGAATGTAGTAGTTTCAGAGGGATTAGCTCGTTAAGTGTAGTTGGGAAGGCTTATGGGAGGATCTTGATTGAGAGGATTAGGAGAGGAACAGAGGGGAGTAATTGGTGAGGAACAGTGTGGATTTAGGATGGGTAGAGGTTGTGTAGATCAGATTTTTGTGGTGAGACAGATATGTGAGAAAGCTATAGGAAAGGAAAAGGATGTATTTTTGGGCTTTTATGGATCTGGAAAAGGCTTATGACAGGGTAGACAGGAAGGCACTGTGGGAGGTTTTGCGGATATACGGGATAGGAGGAAAGCTTCTAGGAGCTGTCAAGAGTTTTTACGAGAGTAGTAGAGCTTGTGTCAGGATTAGAAATGGAGAGAGTGAGTGGTTCGAGGTAAAGGTGGGACTTCGTCAGAGATGCGTTATGTCGCCCTGGCTGTTCAACTTGTACATGGATGGGGTGGTACGAGAGGTAAATGCAAGGGTGGTGGGTCAGGGATTGGAAATGGTTAAAGAAAATGGAGAATAGTGGGACGTGTGCCAGCTGTTGTTTACGGACGACACTGCGCTTGTGGCAGGATCGGAGGAGGGATTGAGGAAGTTGGTGACAGAGTTTGGGAGAGTGTTTGATCGAAGAAAGCTGAAGATAAATGTGGGTAAAAGTAAGGTGATAAGATGTACAAGAGGTGAAAGTGGCAGCAGACTAGAGGAAGTGGATAGCTTTAGATACTTGGATGCAAATGTGGCAGGAAAAGGTGGGGTGGAGGTAGAGGCACATACCAAAGACTTTTCCCCTTTATAAGGGAGGTAGCCAAAAATCAAAGACATAAAGACCACTCCCACCCATTCTATCCCTAACATACTCCACTCCCCTCCACCCTCTTTCCTTCCTTTTATTTTGGCACCTCTTGGATGACGGGTCATCCCTGCATTTCGCTCACTGCCCTGGGTCAGAAACAGTGTCGCAAGGCACAGCACATCCACAGCAAGGGCGCTTCATTAAATCGACGACCTCCCCTCTCCGTCCCCTCATGCAGAAAAGGAGAAGACGGTGAAGAATCTTTTAGGGCTGCGTCAATTTATTTCTCACACACACTCCCTCACCCTCCATCCCCAACTCACTCCACCTCATGCATCACAGCATCAATCATACACAACCATTCTCCATTGACCCCTATCTTCTGTCATCTCCCGTCCTTATTTAACAGACATTCCCCTCTTTCCCAATATCTCTTTTACCCCATCCATCTCATCTTATCCTACGTTGACCCCTCATGTTCACTCCCTCCACCCTCGCCTTGCACACCTCTTCCACCAGCCTCTCCTCACTCATTTCTTCCATGTGTCCAAACCACCCCAATATTCCTTCACTAACCCTATCCCCCAACTACCCCTCCACCCCCGTTCTCCTCCTCATCTCCTCATTTCTTACTCCATCCAGCCCAGCAACCCTCGTCATACCCCTCAGACACCTCATCTCAAATACATTCAAACTTCTCTTCTCCATTTTCTTCAACTTTCTCCAATCCCCGACCTCTCGCACCACCCCATCCATGTATAAAATGAAAAGCCAGGGTGACATAACACATCCCTGACGAAGTCCTACAACCACTTGAGACCACTCACTCCCCTCAGTTCCTATCCCAGCACCCGCTCCACCACATTCACAAAAACTTTTGACTGCTCTAAACAGCTTTCCTCTCATCCCATATATTTGCAACACACCCTTGGCCATAAAAGCCCCCCCCCCAAAAAAAAAAAAAAAAAAAACATCCCTACCTCTTCCCATAGCTCTCTTACATATCTGTTTTAACACAAAAAGCCGATCCACACAACCCCCACCTGTCCCAAACCCACACTGTTCCTCACTAATTACTCCCTCCGCTCCTCTCCCAATCCTCTCAATCAAGACCCTCCCACAAGCCATCCCAACTACACTCAACAAGCTGATCCCTCCGAAACTACTACACTCACACCTTGCCCTGCAAAGCGGAACTACACAGGCACCCGTGCAGTCCTCGGGCATTCTACCCTCTCCCATACAAACATTAAACAACCTCACCAGCCAATCCACCATCACTGTACCTCCCTTTTTTAGACATTCTGTATGGCAT
>NC_134790.1:52896043-52916043 GCF_046742065.1 Oratosquilla oratoria | reverse complement strand
AGGAAGTTAAAGCCATGGGGGATTAAAAAGTGTCATGTGAAATGGACATTTAGGAATGGATGCAAAGAGGAGATTATATAAAGGGGTTGTTGTAGCCACGGCATTGTATGGATATAGCCGTTGGTTTGGCTACACAAATGGGTGATCAGGGAAAGATTTAGCCTCTTCGGGCTTTCATGATTTATTTGGCGAGACGATATTTACAGCTTGGAATATAATCTCCCAAGGGGAGAGTGTCTCCCCTGGTGAGTCTAATGGAAAGTGTCTCCTCTAGTCTCCTCTTACTCTGGCGACGCAGTCGCTGCATATACTGTACAGTATGCTCAGTAACCTCAGCTTAGTCTGCTCAGTGACCTCAGCTATACATTTACAGGTATAAGATAAAGTGTAGTGTTCTAGTAATTTAGAATCAAAACAGTAGTCTGTTACTGTACTCCAAAGGTAGGAGTAAAGGTAAGCAGAGTAAGCTTCGTGTATTTAGTTTATTTGGTGACAGCTTTTATTTTCTTTTGTTGTTTTATATTTTCGCTTTGCCGTTTGTATTGCCGAAGGAGGAGCGAAATGGCTAGTTAGGGTTGTGTGAACCTAGAGGACCGTCTCAGGAAGTGTGAGGAGGAAATTCGTCTTCTCAAGAGTGCGCTCTGTGAGCAGAGTGAATCCTCCCCACAGCCCAAAGAGCGTGCCACTTCTACTTCTGCCACTGCCGTGAGCGAGTGGCATTCCGTGGGGTCCCTTTTGTTGAGCTAGCGTTCGGTAAGCGGGTGCTCTGCAGAGCAACCACTTGCTCTAGCCAATCGTTTTGTTCTGCTGGAGGATGAGGTGGCTGAAAATCAGGAGTTCTTGGTGGTGGGGGACTCCATGGTGCGAGGCTATGACGACATTTTGCAGCGGAAGACTAAACGACGTTGCAAGCTTGTATGTCAACCGGGCCGTGGGATCGCCGATTGTATTTAGACCATCAGGGAGCAAAGGCGAACGAACACGGTTACGATTGATCATACGGGAAGTAACGATGTGGGTAGGGTGAGATCAGAGGAAATTGTTCGAAATTACAAGGTCCTCCTTCAGAAGATGAAGGAGAATGGGAGCCGCCACATAGCCTGTGGAATCCTTCCGAGGATCTACGCTGGCACGTGTTGGAACAGTAGAGCCATAGGGATTAATGAGAGGATATCGCGGTTGTGCACGCAACTGGGATACCACTTTCTTGATCCTTGGTATCTCTTTTCCAGGCGTCATGACCTTTAGGCTTCTGATGGGATCCACCTTACTCGCAGAGGCAAAGATGTTCTTACAAACCTCACTGTGTGAGTTTGTAATGAACTAGTTCCTTTTTTGGCGTAGGAACTCAAAGGGAAAGGGAATAGAGGGTATTGGAGAAAACAGAGTAGGATAATGTAATAATGTAAAGCAATATGTCAGTGTAGGACAAAAAACCATTTTAGGATATAATGTTGGTAGAGGACGAAATATTACACTAGGATGTAATGGCAAAGGACAAAATATCATAATGGAATGTATTGAAAGTGGAGGACAAAATATCAAGATGAGATATAATGGTAGTGTAGGAAAAATATCACGATGGTATGTAATGAGAGTAGAGGACAAAACATCACGGTAGAATATAATGTCAGTGGAGGACAGAATATCATTTTATGAAAGGATACCGGACAGAATGTCAGTGAACGATGGGTGGCCGTTGTGGAACGCGGTGTCGTAAGGGGAGGGAGGCAAAGTGTACATAAGAGATCGAATGACCGTGAGGGACCAGATGTCCGAGATGGGGCATTGAATGTCAATAAAGGACCAAATGTCATTATAGAGCGATGTGTCAACAAAGAACAAAGTATAATGTAAGGCATGATGTTGAAATACAAAACGTGCCAAAAAGAAATGATCACGAACTTCTTAATACCATGTATTTTAATGCTCGTAGTATTAGGAATAAATTCCAAGAAATACGGGTGTATTCCAAAAGTGAAAATGTCGATATGATAGGAATAACCAAGACATGTTTAAATGGTAAAGAATTTGAAGCTGAATTTAAAATTGTGGGATTTAAACACTTTCATCAGAATAGAAACCACATGAAAGGGGGGGGGGGTGCTCTTTTGTACGTTAAAAGCAATGTCCATGCCTGTGTTTTAGAGAAAGTAAAACAGGATGCATATGACAGTTTGTGGGTAGAGTTAACCCAAACAAATGGGCAAAAAATGAATGTAGGTGCAATATATAGGCCAAAAACATTATCATTTAGCAGACGACAAACTGTTGTTTCAAGAATTGTCTAGTTTCTGCAACCGGGATTTATTGATAACACAATGTAACACATGTTTTGTTTATTTGTATTTTTTCATGTTTATATATGTATTTTGTGTCACTGAATCCAAATATCACATTAGTTTTGACGTAACATCGATATTTCTTTATTTATTCTTGATTTGATATTTTATTATTATATACGCAACCTTTCTCTACAGTAGTTAATTGATTCAATCTACTTTAGCATTCTAAGGATAATTATACAACATCTAGTATTTTTTCATAATATGAAGTGTATTTAAGAGCTACAATATTAGTAATAACAAAATAAACAACACAACTTTGCACTGCAAGTGTTTTGATGACTCTTCTCGAGATTAGAAGTGCTTTGACGATCGAGATTTTCTAGAATGCATGCTTTCGTCTTTTCTGACTAGTGACCATATGTAATCTCCCATCATAGCAGTATTCCATCGTCATTGATATCTTCTTTCCATAGTTGCGATATCCTGATGAAATCTCTCGCCATGCTCCTCACTGACAGCCCCCAAGTTTTCGGGGAAGAAATCTAGGTGAGAATGCAAGAAATGTATCTTCAAGGACATACGACAACCAAGTTTCCTAAAGTTCTCAATAAGCTTTGCCACTATTTGTTTATAATTAGGGTCCATGTGATTTCCTAGGAATCCACAAACTACATCACGAAATGAACACCAAGCTTCTCTTTCAACTTTCGTCATCGCTCTTTCCAGTTTCTCCGACTTCAACATTTTGTTTACCTGGGGTCCAACAAATATACCACCCTTGAGCTTAGCCTCAGATAGCTTGGGAAACATGAGACAAATTTCTTGGAAAGTTTCGCCTCCAAAATCCAAAGCCTTCACAAACTGTTTAATTAACCCTAGCTTGATATGAAGTGGGGGTAATAAAACTTTTTTCGAATCTACTAGAGGCTGTCTGAGAACATTTAACATTCCTGGCTGCAGTTCAACTCTTGGGGGCCAATGAACTTTATTATAATGATCATCATCAGCCCTGCTGTCCCATAAACAAAGAAAACAGGAATACTTTGTGTATCCCCCTTGTAAGCCAAGCAAAAAGGCTAGCATCTTGAAATCACCACAAACATCCCATTTGAATTCAGCATAATTGATTTTTTCAAGAAGCTGTTTGACATTATGATAGTTTTCTTTCTTCTGTACTGAGTGTGCAAGAGGCAAAGATGGGTTTTTATTTCCATTGTGGAGCAATACTGCTTTGAGACTTCGTGTTGAGCTATCTATGAACAGTCGCCATTCTGCAGGATCATGTTCGAGTCCAAGGGCTGTAAACAAACCAGTAACATCCTTATAATAACACATATCATCACTAAAGTCATAGTAAATTTTAAATTCTTCATGTCATTTCCGGTAATGCAGTCTTCTCCTAGTATATTCCATTCTTTCATCCTTGATGTAAGAAGCTCAGCTCCTGACTTAGTAAGACCTAAGTCTCTGATTAAGTCATCTAGCTCACTCTGACTTGGAAAGTGAGGCTCCGAAGTCGTTCTTGGTGCGAAATCTTCGTCTCCCATTTCATGGCTGCTGCTACCTGCTGACCCTTCAGATGAAATTTCCATTACATCTTCCATCTGGAAAGAAAGAAATAACTAAATATAGCAACTTCAACAAAGACGAATAGCATTAGTATTCCATATATCTTTAGGAAAGTGAATGTATATTAAGTACTTAATATTGAAGTTAATTAAAAGTAAAGAGAGTATGATAAAAATAAACTTGCATTTTCTGGTGGTTGTGGTACTGGTAAGCTATCATCATGTGGGACAGGTGCTCTAGATGATGGTATGTCTGGATACTACAGAGCTTGTCTTCCTTTCACTTTCCTGTACTTCGTCACATCAATCATACAAAAGTAGCAGTCGTCGTGATGGTTCTTCGGCTCTCTCCATATTCTAGGAATGGCAAAAGGCATTGCCCTTCCTGTACCTCTCAGCCATCCTTCTAGAGTAGCTCGGCAGCTTCCACATATCACATGAGGTGCCCATGGCTTGTCCTGGTCACCCATGGGCATTCCGAAATAGAGTCTGTACGCTATCCACACTTTAGCACCTCTCACGATCTTATGTAGTACTTGTTTTTTCCCAATATAATAACCACACACATAGCAAAATGTATCAGGAGAATTTTCACATCCTCTAGTAGCCATCTTAACAGGTAAATAGTTCAGTCATTGATCTGAAAGAGAAAATTAGATAAACATTTGGTAGCAGACCACATAACAATTCCAAAATATACATGGTAACATTGAAATTATATGTATTTCTATAACGGTCGATGATACAGAAAAAATAATTGCATATTTGAAATCAGCAGGAAAAATGGATTAATAAACTCTAAAAAAAAAAAAAAATACAACTAACAAAACTTTTGAAGAAAATTTTTTTTTACGTTGTGTAATTGGTGATTTCAATTTTACTGATATTGATTGGATGACCCTTGAATATGACCATATAGGTAGTCGCTTGATAGATTTTGTCGATGACAATTACTTAGTTCAGCATGTAAAAGAGCCCACAAGACATAGAAACTTACTCGATCTACTGATTACTAGCCGTGAAAGCATGATAGCCGATGTAGAAGTTGGTGAAACTACTGCAAATAACTATCACAACTTAGATTCAAACTGCTAATTTTTTTTAGAATAGATACTTGTGTATCTAAATACCCGATTTTAGTAAAGCTCAGTTCATAGGACTACGTCAGGAGCTTCAGCTTACAGATTAGGAGCCAAAATTAAACGAAAAATCTGTAGATCAGATGTGGGAAATATTTAGAAATACGCTTACTAGGATGATTTATACTTACATTCCGTTTAAGGACAGACGCCCCCCAAATAAGGCTCACCCAAAATGGCTCAACAGAAACTGAAAAAAAGTATTGCTAACAAGAGACAGGCTTATAAGAAATACAAGTGCTCGGGTGCACCCAGTGACCATCAAAGTTATGTAATAATACAGAAAGATTTAAAAAGACAATAAAAAACGAAAACGACGATACGAAATGAATATCACTGATAAAGCCAAAGAGAATCCCAAAGAATTCTATAGTTACATTAGAGAAAAAAGGGTTATTAAGAATCACATCGGTCCACTATTATCTGCTGACGGTCAACTTGATTATTCAAACGAAGGAATGCGTGATATTTTAAGCAAGTATCTTAGCTTAGGATTCGTAAAGGAAACACCGCAAAGTGAACTCCAAATTGAAACCTGTGAAAAATCTAAGGTGAACTTACTCACTACGGTAAACATAACAAAAGAAAAAATAAAAGGTGTATAGAGAAACTCAAAGTTAATAAAACACCAGGTTCTGACGGTTGGCATCCATGAATCTTAAAGGAAACGAAAAATGGGATTGTTGCTTCATTAGAAATTATTTTCAAGAAATCCATCATATCCGGAGATGTCCCAAGAGAATGGAAGCTTGCTAACGTTACTCCAATATTCAAAAAAGGTGTGAAAAAGAAACCAAATAACTACAGGCCTATAAGCTTGACTTCATTCATCGGAAAAAATATGGAAACTATAATCAGAGATGCTATCGAATATCATTTAGAAAATAACTGATTGATAAATGATAGCCAGCATGGATTCAGACGGAAACGTTCTTGCGTGACTTACTCGAATTCTACAACACAGTCATCTCGAATTATGACAAAAGAAACTATTTAGATTAATATATTTAGATTTTGCATACCGTCCCCCACGAAAGGCTACTTACTAAATTAGCTTCACACGTATTAAGTGGTAGCCTATTAAGTTGGACTAGAAATTGATTGAATGATCGAAAACAGAGAGTTGTTTTAAATGGCAAAACCTCTTGATGAAAAAATGTTACGAGTGGAGTTCCCCAGGGTTCCGTTCTTGGGCCACCTCTATTCGTAGTATACTGTATATAAATGATATAGACCCCGGACTAAAATCTATTGTCTCCAAATTTGCTGATGATACAAAATTGTGCGGAATGGCAAATGATCACTTAAATCAATTAGATATTCAAGAAGATTTTGATACAAGTTATTTGGAAATTCGTTAACAAAAGTGGATAGTGAGAAGGATCTCGGCGTAATTATCAGTAACGATCTCAAATCATCCAAGCAGTGTATTTCAGCCTCTGAGAAAGCAAATAAGATTCTAGGACTGATTGCACAATCCTTTGACTTCAAAAGTCCATCTCTCATTAACAAGCTATATAAATCGTTAGTTTGTCCACATTTGGAATATGTTTTTTCCGTATGGTCACCGTATCTCATTAAAGACATTGACAGATTGGAAAAAGTGCAACGGCGAGCCACAAAACTGATTCCATATATAAAAAATAAATCATGCGAAAATCAACTAAAACATATGAATCTGTTTTCCCTAAAAAAGCGTAGATTCAGAAGTGACTTGATATAGGTCTTTAAGATTCTAAAGGGGATTGGCAACATCAAAAGTGACAAAATTTTTACACTGAATGAGAATCCGACAAAAAATGATGATCTCAAACTGTCAGGAAATAGATTTAATTTGGAAGTGGGTAGAAACAACTTCACCAACCGTGTAGTTAATGTATGGAATAGACTTTCTGAAGAGGCAGTGCAATGTAGTTCAGTTCGAAGCTTTAATATTCGTTTGGATAAACATCTAAGCAAGATGCTGTAATGACTGCCATTTATTTTATATCATTTGATTATTTGTTTGTAATTATTTGTCTCTTTATTATTTGCTTGATTTTCATTTATCATATAATTATTGTTTATCTGTAAATCTATTATAATTTACTATTTACCTGTTTATTATTCAACTGTAACTATGCATTTGTTTATTATTATTTATATTATCATGATTTTAATTTTATTTATTTTATTTTATTTTATTTTTGTTTGATCTTATTTTATTTAATTTTACTTTATTAATTTAATTTAATTCTATTTTATTTTATTTTATTTTATTTTATTTTATTTTATTTTATTTTATTTTATTTTATTTTATTTTATTTTATTTTATTTTATTTTATTTTATTTTATTTTATTCTATTCTATTCTATTCTATTCTATTCTATTCTATTCTATTTTGTCTTATTTTATTTTATTTTATTTTATTTATTTCAAGGAGTGATTGTGCCAACAGCACTGTATGGGGCAGAATCATGGAACATAAGAGAGGAAGAGAGAAGGAGTTTGAATGTGTTTGAGATGAAGTGTCTGAGAAGTATGATGGGGGTTACTAGGTTAAATAGAGTGAGAAATGAGGAGGTGAGAAGGAGAACAGGGGTGGAAAGGGAGTTGGGAGATATGGTTGATGAAAGAGTATTAGGATGGTTTGGACACATGGAAAGAATGAATAAAGAAAGACTAGTAAAAGAGGTATGGAAGGCAGATGTGGAGGGAGTGAACATGAGGGGACGTCCTACGATGAGATGGATGGATGAGGTAAGGGGGGCTTTGGGGAAGAGGGGAATATCTGTTGAGGAAGGACGGGAGAGGACAGAAGACAGGGGTGAATGGAGAATGGTTGTATATGGATGATGTTGTGATGCATGAGGTGGAATGGGTGGGGGGATGGGGGGTGAGGTAGTATGTGTGAGCAAAATTTGACGCAGCCCGAAGGGATTTCTCCCCGTCTTCTCCTTTTATGCATGGGGAGACGGAGAGGGGGGGGGGTCGCCGATTTAATGAAGCGACCTTGCTGTGGATGTACTGTGCCTTGCGACACTGCCTCTGACCCTGGGCAGTGGACAAGGTGCAGGGATGACCCGTCATCCAGGAGGTGCTAAGATAAGAGGGAGGGTGGAGGGGAGTGGAGTGTATTTAGGGATGGAATGGGTGGGAATGATTTTATGCTTTTTTCTTTTTGGCTACCTCCCTTGTAAGGGGGGAAAAGCCTTGGTATATGTATGTATGTATGTATGTATGTATGTATGTATGTATGTATATATATATGTATGTATGTATGTATGTATGTATGTATGTATGTATGTATATATGTATGTATATATTTAATTTAATTTTATTTTATCTTATTTATTATTATTATTATATTTTGTTTCGCATCCGACCTAGTTATAGACCAAAAGGTCTTCTGTCGGGTATAAGGAAATGGTTAATGATCTGTCTAGCGACATTAAGTACTTGTTGGGTGGTAGCGTGATGTACGTTTGAGTCAGATGCTTATGATTAGGAAATGTAGAGGTCAGCAAGATTGGGTGGGGATTGCCAAGGTCACTCAAGGACAGTGCCTTCATGTATCCTCTTGTATGCATATGGATCACGTGTTAGGCATGTGATATATATAAAGGTTAGTAAGAATACATGAAGCGGAGAATTGGAATTTAAGAGAGGCAGATAGGAGGAGGAGAGCTGGGGTGGAAAAGGAGATGGCAGATAGGGCTTATGCAAGGGTATTGGGATGGTTTGGGCACATGAAAAGAATGAGTGAAGAAAGATTAGTAAAAGAAGTGTGGGGGCAGAGGTGGATGGAAGAGATAAGTGGATGGGGTAAAAGAGATTTTGAGCAAGAGTGAAATGTCTGTTGAACAAAAAAGGAAAAAGGCAGGAGATAGGGGTGAGTGGAGAACGGCTGTGTATACTGTGATGTAAGGATGGGAGAGGGTTGGGGATGGGGAGGAGTAGGGAGTGGTTATGTGTGAATGGTAATTTGACACAGCGCGAAGGGATTTCTCCCCGTCTTCTTTTTCGCGTAAGGGGACGGAGAGGGGGTGGTCGCCGATTAGGTGAAGCGGCCTTACTATGGATGTACTGTGTCTTGCTGCATTGCTTCTGACCCAGTCAGTGGGCGGGATACAGGGATGGCCCTTCATCCACGAGAAGCTAAGATGATAGGAAGGATGAGGTGGTGGATGGAAGTGGAGTGGGTAGGAGTGAAATGGAGGGGGGAGTGGGTACGTGCATTTTGATTTGGCTAATTCTCTTAAAAAGGGGAAAAAGGCTTTGGTATACAAATAGATAGAACAATGTTCATAGAATGCCTTTGACTTTGAATTTTCCTCTAACATATCAGATTCCTTTCCGATAGCTGTGGGTTGCAAATCTGCTCCAATAATCGGCGGAAAAAGTACTGGAGGTGGGCAGCACCGCCGATTAATTGGAGGTAGGAGGAAAATAGATCAATATGATAACCCCTTTATGGATGACTGGGGACAGTCTCCCTAGAGCATCTGTAACCCAGGTGAAGGCGGAAGATGCGGGTTTCATCCCCTCTTGCGGAGGAAATGGAGAAAGTTGTTACCCTCTCGCTGACGGTTTTGATTCTTTGAGCTGAGGCTAGCGTAAGTAAGCAGTATGCTGATTTAGTTCGATCGCTGTTGCTCGGAGTTGCTGGCTGATGTGTAGGGTCATCGTGAGGAGCCGGTTGTTGTCCTTCGGGTTTTTAGACTTGATGGCTTGAAGCATGGAGAGTGAGTCCGTGTGCACCTCCACGTCACACTGATGGGTGCATAATACGTGCTGCAGGGTAGTCTTGAGGGCGACCGTCTCCATTTGCATAGAGCAGGGGATGCTCGTGATCTCCCCAACCCCAGCTTTGTCTCTGAGCCACGAAGGTCGCTCCTACAATATCCCTATGCATACATAAAAGGTGACTAAATGGAACGGGACGAGAGGGCTGGAGATTCCCCTTTTCGCATTGTTTTTCGGTAAAAAGTCAGTGTGTTTCGTCTCAGTCACCCGCTATTACAAGGAGAAAAGGGCAATGGTGCATACATATATATAAACATACTTAATCTTGTCATTGTTGCACGGATATATCAACTCGATTCTTATCTTGATGTGTAATGAGTAGAGGATTTGAGGAGTCGGGTAAATATTAATCAATCTGCATTTCGTCGCCGATAACCATTGCTTCTTTCCATAGAAACAATGTTGCGCCAAAGAGATGGGAAACAAAGGAGTGGTACAGGAAATATTTAAAGAGTGCAACAGGAAGGAGAAATAATATAAACTATAAGTGACAGGTATTCTTTGAGCGAAGACTAGCTTCCAATGATAAAAAGAATGGCACGGCAATTATGTTGTCAATACCCCATACGGGGTGTGTGAATCAATAGAGGCCTATCTAATTCATTGGAATTTCATTTATACGTCCAAATTGTTTAGTTTCTAAACATTGTAGTTTGCTACTCACTACAATGGCAATGTTTTTTTTATCAATACTTGTGATCCCTTTTACAGAATTATGGCAAAGCTAATTCCAATACAAAGGATTACAAAGGCGGAGCATGCCGACAGGAGACCTTTTGATCCATATCTAGGTCGGATGCCCAAAAAAAGAAAAAAAAAAAGAAAAAAAAAAAAGAAAAAAAAATCATATTAATAATAAATTAAAACTATAATAATGTAAAAATAACAAATAAAATACATAAATAAATGCATAGGTATAGTTGAATAACAAACAAACAGGTAAATAGTAAATGATTATAAATTGACATATAACTAATAATAAATGAAAAATCAGACAGACAAATTATAACAAAACAAAAACAAATAATATAACATAAATTATAATCATTACAGCATCTTACTTAGGTATTTATCTAAATGATTCTTAAAGCTTCGAACTACATTGCACTACCTGTGCAGGAAGTTTATTCCATTCATTAACTACACGGTTGGCAAAGTTGTTTCTACCTACTTCCAAATTGAATCTATTTCCGGACAGTTTGAGACCATTGTTTCTTGTCTGATTCTCATTCAATGTGAAAATTTGGTCACTTTTGATGTTGTCAATTCCCTTTAAAATCTTAAAGACCTGTATCAAGTCACCTCTGAGTCTACGCTTTTTTAGGGAAAACAGATTCATGTGCTTAAGTCGATTTTCGTATGATTTATTTTTGATATTTGGAATCAGTTTTGTGGCTCGCCGTTGTACTTTTTCCAGTCTGTCAATGTCTTTAATGAGATTCGGTGACCATACGGAAACAGCATATTCCAAATGTGGACGAACTAACGATTTATATAGCTTGTTAATGAGTGATGAACTTTTGAAATCAAAAGATCGCGCAATCAATCCCAGAACCTTATTTGCTTTCTCAGAGGCTGAAATACACTGCTTGGATGATTTGAGGTCGTTACTGATAATTACGCCGAGATCTTTTTCACTATCCACTTTTGTTAACGAATTTCCAAATAACTTGTAATCGTACTTGCTGTTATTTTTACCTATGTGCATTACCTTGTATTTACTTGTGTTAAATTTCATTAGCCACTTTTCAGACCATTGCTGTAATTGATCTAAATCTTCTTGAATATCTAATTGGTTTGAGTGATCATTTGCCACTCCGCACAGTTTTGTATCATCAGCAAATTTGGAAACAGTAGATTTTAGTCCATGGTCTATATCATTTATATATACTATGAATAGAAGTGGCCCAAGAACGGAACCCTGAGGAACTCCACTCGCAACACTTTTCCATCCAGAAATTTTTCCATTTAAAACAACTCTCTGTTTTCGACCTTTCAACCAATTACTAGTCCAACCTAATAGGCTACCACTTATTCCATGCAAAGCTAATTTAGTAAGTAGTCTTTCGTGTGGGACGGTATCAAAAGCTTTTGCAAAGTCTAGATATATTAAATCTATATTGTTTCTTTTGTCATAATTCGAGATAACTGTGTTGTAGAATTCGAGTAAGTTAGTCACGCAAGAACGTTTCCGTCTGAAACCATGCTGGCTATCATTTATCAAACGGTTACTTTCTAAATGATATTCGATATCATCTCTGATGATAGTTTCCATTATTTTTCCTACGATCGAAGTCAAACTTATAGGCCTATAGTTATTTGGCTTCTTTTTGTCACCTTTTTTGAATATGGGAGTAACGTTAGCTAGCTTCCATTCTCTTGGGACATCTCCGGATATGATGGATTTCTTGAAAATAATTTCTAATGGAACAACAATCTCATTTTTCATTTCCTTTAAGATTCTTGGATGCCAACCGTCAGGCCCTGGTGTTTTATTAACTTTGAGTTTGTCTATACACCTTTTAATTTTTTCTTTTGTTATATTTACCGTAGTAAGTTTACCCCAGACTTTTCACAGGTTTCAGTTTGGAATTCACTTGGTGAATACTTGTAGCGTTATTAGGAGCAAAATAAAGAATACACTGAATGGTTGACATTTGTGGACTGGGAACAATCGTCATTTATTTCGTCCAGAAACGACGTGGAGAGTCACAAGTACAACCGAACGAACCAGTGGGCTTCTTGAGAAGGACTGACCATCCCAAGACCTGACCGTGATGGCGGCCATCCTGCAGCAGAAGCAGGTCATGTGGTTCCTGTGGGTCTTCGTCTTGAGCCAGGCCCTCCCTCAGGTAAGTTCAAAGCAATACCTGGAGGTGGCTAGTGTACAGTGCTATTCTTTTATTTGGACGTGTACTAAAGCAGCATCTAGGATTTATGTCCAGATCTAACTAAACAAGAATAATAAAACTGATAAATAGGTACACCCTATACCACTTCGCACACCTACATTTCCATCACACTGCACATGTTTATAGGAATGTTATTCAAATAAAAAAATCAGAGAGAAAACAAGCCCTGTCCTCAAAGAGACTTACAAACTGACATATCACTTTTAATAGGGAATCAGAGAACAAGATCTGGAAAGATTGCTTTTTTTTTTTGTAGTCAGTTGAATGAAAGTAGAAGTGGGTGGGAAGGGTTTCCAGAGTATCTGTTAGATGAGGAGCTTACACCAGAGGGCGCGTAGCTGCGGTCGGAATCTTGAGTCAAGTAATAGTCATTGTTGGTAATCGGAGAAGAGTGCAGATGGAAAAATGGAGCCCAAGTTACTTTTCTATTTTTAGAGTAATGGACAGAACTACCTGAAGATCGTTTTGTTCCCATAGTATTACCAAGGGTGAAATAGTATATTATTCATACCAGCTTTAACTGAGAACTCTCTTTCTCGTCTCTTTCTTGGGATCTTCTCTATTTGTCTACGGTCGCCTTTCTTCTCCACTTAGATGCAGAGCCCACTGTGGGACTTCTACCATCGAAGACATCCGGCCATGAAGGAAATGTCATCGATCTCGGGGTTTCTGGCACTTAAGATCTCGGACACCTCATACTTGGTCTCTTTGGATCCAGCTAGTTCCACCTCACCCTCTACTACAGAAATCTCAACCTCTTCCTCAACGAAATCATCCTCGACTTCCCTGTCGCCATCCAGCACCATAGAAACCTCAACCTTTTCTTCAACGGAGTCATCCTCGACTTCTCCATCACCATCCAACACCACAGAAACCTCAACCTTTTCTTCAACGGAGTCATCCTCGACCTCTCCATCACCATCCAGCACCACAGAAACCTCAACCTTTTCTTCAACGGAGTCATTCTCGACTTCTTCATCATCATCCAGCAGCACAGAAACCTCAACCTTTTCTTCAACGGAGTCATCCTCGACTTCTCCATCACCATCCAGCACCACGGAATCCTCAACAGAGTCATCCTCGACTTCTCCATCACCATCCAGCACCACGGAATCCTCAACAGAGTCATCCTCGACTTCTCCATCACCATCCAGCACCACGGAATCCTCAACAGAGTCATCCTCGACTTCTCCATCACCATCCAGCACCACGGAATCCTCAACAGAGTCATCCTCGACTTCTCCATCACCATCCAGCACCACGGAATCCTCAACAGAGTCATCCTTAACCTCCTCAACTTCACCAACTTCAATTTCGACCACTACCCCGAACAGCACAGCAACAACGATCACATCTACTTCAGAAATGACTACTCAGAATCCGGGCGACGATGGTAATAAAGGTAAGTCTTCCAGGAACGTGCGCGCGCACGCACACACACACACACACACACACACACACACACACACACACACACACACACACACACACACACACACACACACACACACACACACACACACACACACACACACACACACACACACACACACACACACACACACACATGCACACACGCGTGCGCGCTCGCGCAAGCTTTGAACTTAAGTTCTTCTGAGAGTGAGTTCCTAGTCTAAGTGGTAAAGTAGTAACGCTTGGTACTCAGGTTCAGAGGGACCTGCTTTCAAAGCTTGATACGGCTGTACCTGTTTATTTTATATTATATATGTGTGTGTGTGTTTTCTTTTCAGTCGTTACCTACTTTGCTTGATGAATAGCCATGAATGTTTGTCAAAGGTCGGTGATTCAAGACAGTATGTCCTTATTGTCGTCACACCTTGACTGCAACAGGACTTAAACCGCTACTCATCTACTTTCTTCCAGACGGACAGAATCCTAGTTCGCTCGGTAACCACGCTTTCCCCATTAATCGTGCAAGATCACAAGGGCTTGTTAAGAAGCGGGCTTCGGCCTAGCAGGTCTTCGAGAGCCTGAGCGTTGTTCATTTTCCAGAACCATAGTTGACTTGGAACTAAAATATATTTAACTTCTTTTATGAAGTGAGAATAAACACTCCCTATTGGATCTAAAAGAATATGTATTTACCTCCCATAGATCCTTTTCATTCATTCTACTTTCCTAAATCGTTCTCCTTTTCTATCACTGTCTCCCTCTCCCTTACAACCTTAATTAATCAAGCCTTTATCACAATTTCTGAAACTTTACTTCTGTATCTACAAAACCCATACTGTTATACCCAATTGTATTTTCATTATAGACTTACGTTTTCTTATGTGTTATCCACAAAATGTGCTAGTATATATACTGTATATATATTAAGTATAAGGTTAACATAATCAACATGTCATGTACTAAAAATTTTGTAATTCATACCTTCCCAATGTATTGACGGGAAACTGAGACATACCATCATTCCGAGTTAAGAGTTCGTAATGAGCAGACGTGAGTCTCTACACTCCTACTAACTGCCTTTGGTAGCCTTACTTGCGACTGTAGCCCGCCGTGGTTTTTTAAAATCAGTCAAAAGTGAGGAGTACTGCAACGTTCCACCCATTCTATCTTTCAGTGGTGGCATAGGTCAGGTCTTCCTCTTGCGTGTTGAATATAGGTGACACGTCGTGTACCAAGAATTACGTACCCTGCAATACCCTTTCACGGCTCCAGGCCCGAAGGCTACGGGCCGCTACCCGGCCGCTGTGACGAGCGGTACGGGGCACTGAATCCACCTCCTCCTCCTCACC
This sequence comes from Oratosquilla oratoria, assembly GCF_046742065.1. Taxonomy (NCBI): domain Eukaryota; kingdom Metazoa; phylum Arthropoda; class Malacostraca; order Stomatopoda; family Squillidae; genus Oratosquilla; species Oratosquilla oratoria. The sequence goes on along the minus strand of NC_134790.1, from coordinate 52,900,589 downwards.
AGCACTCACCCAAGCCACACCCAGGTGCTTCGTGGTCAGTAGATGAACCCAACACTTCCGCACCCCCCAGAGCGAAGCGACAAAGGGACCTTGCCCTAGGCAGCGATTCGGAGGAAGAATGCCTAAGGGCGAAGAGAGCACCACCTTCTTTGAAGCCAGCAACGGTCCAAGAGACTCTAGAACCACCCATGGACGTCACAACCCCTCTGGAAGCTACACCGAATCCCCCCCAGATAACACCTCGATCCATCACCCCAGTGACTGCAATGGCTACACCCCAGGAACCCGCCCCCTCGACCAGTAGAACCTCTGTACATCAGGAACCCCCTGTACCGCCTTCCCCCCCTGTAACGACGTCCCCTCCCCCTGGGACGACCTCCCCCCCAGAGATGCTCTCCACCACAGAGATGCTCTCCCCCCCTGTGGCCGTTCCAGTTGTTCATGCACCACACAACACCGGCAACGCACAGAAAATAATGAAGTTCAAGGTACCCTCCAACACCGGCTTTTTCAATCCCTACGAAGTTGTAATGGACAACAAACAGGCAAAGTTCACTGTGCGTCCCAACTTACAAACGGAGCTGATACTAACACCACAGAACCTGGAGACGTCGACCTACCTACAAAAAATCCAGTCCCTCAATGGGAAAACCGTTTCTCTCATCCCTATGCCCCCCGAAGAGAAACCGATCAAGGCCGTCCTCTTAGGCTACCCGCTAGAGTTCCCCATAGACAGGATCAAGCAACACCCCAGAGTCCTGGACGCCACAAGATGCACCACAGGGACCAAGGAACCAACCCGACAGGTCATCATCAACCTGCAGGGCACTGTACCACAGAAATTGGACATAGGGAATTGGGGCAAATACAAACTCCGCCCCTTTATCCCAGAACCACTACGCTGCTACAGGTGCCAGCAGTACGGGCACCACCAGACCAGGTGCAATCGAAAAACAATCTGCGCCATTTGCAGCGGCCCACACGACTCCAAGAACTGCTTCCAGAAACACAAGGATGGAGTCGTGGTCTCACCACAATGCCCCAACTGTAAGAAAGAACACCCAGTATGGAGCGGACACTGCGCTGTGAAACAGCTCCACAGGAAGGCACCCCTTATCACAAACAACCGTGATCCCACACCCAGGACCCCTGCGTGGAGTACCCCTCCACAAGCAACCAGTGCCCCACCAGCCCCTCTCAAGTCACTGGCAACATTTCCACCGCTCCCCACCAGCAAACCACAACCGCTGCCCAGGACAACGCCCCCCCCCCGCCCCCTCCTCAATCACGAACCAAGAGCACAGCAGCGCCACCCCAGCCCCTCCCCACCGCACAGAACGACAATTATGTCATCCCCAAGGCCAACATGAGAGAGTTCATAACGACAATGGCGACGGCCATCGCCAAATGCATGGGAGTACAGACCACACCAGTAACGGAAATAGTAACCACAGTCATGGACCACATCCTAAATCAAGTCCCCCCCACCGCCTCTGTTACCCCTCCCCCACCAGCACCCCCATCCCTACCAACCCCCCTGAGCAGAACTGGACACAACACTGGCACCATTACCACAACGCGCAAGGACAACTCACCTTCCAAGAAAAGCGAGACACAACTCACAACCCCTGTGGCTCAGAACATCAACACCCCCGAGACTACCTCGCAGGAAAAGTTCTCACACCCCACGCCCAAGGAGACCAACCCTCCTTCATCGCCAGAGTCCATGGATATGAACATCGACAGTCCAACCCCACCCAGCCCAACCTCCTCCCTAGAGGACAACGAGAGCCCAGACTCCCCCTCCACGGGGCCGGCGAGCAGCAGTACCGAGGACTCAACATCCGAGGAGACAACTAGCAGCGAGGGAGAAATAGCAGTGACGTAAATCCTCCCCCACCCCATCAACCCCCTCCTCCACCTCACACGACCGCTCCCACATCCTCCCCAAATCAACCCCCTCCCCCACCATCTACTAGAGTATGAATCAATCAGCCTAGGACCGGGCCGCCTTTAGGCTAAGGCCCGGGCAGGAGTATTATCTCCAGCAAACCTTAAAAAAAAAAAAAAAAAAAAAAAAAAAAAGACATACCATGATTTCCCTGTATTCACCGAGACATGTGGGAATCCCGGGATATTCGCGAGATCTCTAGCTTGTGGATGACTCAAATAGCTTATGCTGGGAAAATCCCGGGAGTATTACTATATATCTCGGGAAAATTACAAGACCCTGGGATACTGTGGTCTCGTTTGATGAACCCTACTCACAATACTTCGCCCCTTCCCCTTGTTTCTTCTTTCTTGCTAGAATTGTGCTGTTCCCCCTTTCTTCAGCCCCAAGTCTACATGTCACACCTCTTTTCGTCTTGAGTCTCTGTATCCAGAAATTTTGCAATCTTTCGTCTCTTTCCATTCTCAATCCTTACTCTTGCCATATAAACACTCCAAATTAATGCCTCTGTCTATTCGTACAAGGCCTATGAACACTATTTTTCTATCAATAACGTACCTTATTCTTTCTCCACAGGTTTGAGCCCACAGACCATCATGGCAATCGTTGCGGGTACCGTGATTATTTTCGGCCTCGTCTTGGGTGGCATTTTTACTCTCAAGGACAAGAAGAAGCTTTGTTTTGCGCCTTGAGGTTTCATTACATTGATAGTTGGCAAGTGCTGTAGCTTCAATCCCCGCTGACCTAAACACACTTTTCTCCAACTCTTTGTAGCACAGTTTTCTTTGTCCGATGCATGAAATATCTGATCATTGTTATTTGTGGTTTTATTCCTCCAAACAGTGCAAAATTAAATTTCTTACTGAACAGCAGGTGGATTAAGGTGTTTGTTTCCGTCCCTCTTTGGTGGAAAGGCTTATCTTATAGTTTAAATGTATTGCTATGATTAATTTAGATGAGTAATGGAAGATTTCCTTTAACATTAAACATTGACGAAAAATAAAAGTCTTCCTTAATCTCTAGCGATCAGCGACACTGATCGTCAAAACACAAATGGCCATCCAGTTTAGTAAGAATTATATTAGGGAAGACATCATTCTTAGGTCACTTAAATGAAGTAATACCAGCATATATAAATATTTCTGAAGTTTTTGTACCTGATAAAAGTATATCTATTGTATGACTGCACACATTTGTAAGCTGTATTTTTTTGTATTTCTTTCAGAATAGATGTCAGACAATTTATTATCTAATTAGTCAGTACGGAAGATAGTTGAAAGTTTTGTAACAGAAGGCTGATTCTTTTCAAATAAACTCTACTGATGTGTCAACGTGTTTTAGTTTCATGGTAAGGCATTTCTGCCCAGCAATGCTAAAATGTTCTAGCCACCTTGATTTAGAAGGTGTGGCTAGGACGGCTATGATTGGCTGGGAGTAGGTCTCGAATTGGAGGTAAGACTCATTCAGCAGGGTTGATATGTAGCAGACTTAAGCTGTATGTTGATAGCAGGTTAACAAGTTGCTTCTAGTTATCTAAGAAGTCTTCAGTTATGGGGAGCCTGGGGAGATAATTTCCTTTAAGAGGATTTTAGTGTGGCTAGGACGACTATGATTGGCTGGGAGTAAGTCTTGAACTGGAGGTAAGACTCATTCTGCAGGGTTGATATGTAGCAGACTTAAGCTGCATGTTGATAGCAGGTTAGCAAGTTGCTTCTGGTTATCTAGGAAGTCTTCAGTTATGGGGAGGCTGCTGAAATAATTTCCTTTAAGAAGATTTTAGTGTTATAATCAAGTATACTTCTAGTATAAGAGATAGAATGTCTCTTCTTGGTGTGGTGTTTGATGGCACATCTTCAGCTTTTCGTAACGAATGAATTCTCATTTTTACCTCTCCTAATGTGTATGTCACTCTGATATATATCCCTGTTTACTTTGTGTTCACTTCCCTTCCTGAGAATGACCAATGCGGTCGATAGATATTTTGAAGATGATAAACATTTAAATGTCTTTTTGACTTCTGTAAAACGCCCATACACACAGAAAAGTATAACTCGCAAGCTCGAAAAGCTTTTTATGAACACAACAACACCTGTGTTGCTGTCGACTCTGTGTATTCAATATAATCTGTTGTCTAGAAAAGACCACCTGCTTTCGTAAGATTAGATTTATGGGAGGTGAAGAACGCTATGTTAGAAAATGAAGGGGGGTGGTGTGAAAAAAGCGGCTTTTGCCAATAATCGCTTGGATGTGGTTCAGGAGAATTAAGCGTGGCATCGGTGCTCGGTTCTCGGGGTACTTTGTGAAAAAAATACTCGATGTAGTCATTTCGTGCCACCGTGTTCGTTTCTTTATGAATCAACTTCGGCCCTGTCATGTTCGATGGAGCAGAGTATTATAAGCATAGTGGGTTTTCTTTTAGCTCAGTGTTAGTATGTCTGTAATTAGAGGGATTAGAAAGTAATCACTACATCGAAATCATGTGTAAAGATACGCATTGGTGGCGATACGCCGATGATGTTTTAGTATTTGTCCTCGAGCTCGTTCATTTGCGGTAGAAGTTAACTCAGTTAGATAATATAGAACGGAGAACACAGA
>NC_134790.1:52878543-52886043 GCF_046742065.1 Oratosquilla oratoria | reverse complement strand
TTATTAATTATCATTTTATTTTTGTAATGCTAAAGTTGAATGAATAGGATATAGATTACTAATATTATAAAATTCAAATTATTTTTTAACTGAGATTTGGATGTATGTAAATTTTTGTGTGCAAAGAATTAATAAGAAAAATGGAATGAACGCAACTATCACGATACGCCATGTCCAAGCTGAGTGACGCGTATTAGTCATTTAGGAAGCGAGCTGTGAGAGAGACAAGTGCTTAGTGTGACTGTGGAATTATATATTTCTCTCTGCTGTGTAATAAACACCTTAAATTATCTACGTGTGTTTACCATTACCATTTGTTGATGCAAACATCATATATACCCAGTCTGGGGTATTGGCTGTATGTTATTGTGGCAAAGTAGCATGCAGTTGATACTTTAGGATCTATATGGGGCGCCCCTATGGACCAGAGGCACACATAATTTTGTATGTGATAGAGGAAAACTCTGTTTATAGAGAAATTATGACACTTTTATACTACGACTATCCCTCCGTTATGCTGTCCCCCAACCCCTTGTTACTGTACTGTACCATTTCTCTGAATATTCATTTCCTTTTTTTGCCGATCCTGTGTTGGGGGAAGAGAATGCTACCACCAAGTCTTTCCACTTGAGTCGTAAAAGGCGACAAAAAATGGGACGGGGGATGGGATTAGGATTCCTACAACCTGTAACCCCAAAAGGGGACATTCCTAAAAAAAAAAAAAAAAAAAAAAAAAGCACATATGAGGGTCTGGGAGTTTTCCAACCAGTACCCTAAGGTTTGGGTCTTTTAATGTGCGTGGATGTGGTACAGATGAGAGTAAAAGTGAAGAGATAGGCAGTATGGTTGTGAGAACAAATATGGATGTGCTGGCTTTGAGCGAAACTAAAATGAAAGGAAAGGGCAACTGTGAGTTTGGGAGTGTAGCTGGGAGGTACTCAGGAGTAAAGAGGGGACGAGGGAGAGAAGGGGTGGCTATACTAGTAAGTGAAGAGATAAGTAAGCGGGTAGTGGGGTGGAAAGAGGTTTTATCAAGGTTGATGTGGATGAAGGTGAAGCTGGGAAGGGAGATGTGGGTTTTTGTAAGTGCGTATTGATCTGGTAGTGAGAAGAGCGTAGAGGAAAGGGAGGCTTCTTGGGTAGATATAAATGAGTGCATAGAGGGATTAGGGAGAAATGTCAATGTAGTTGTATTGGGAGACCTTAATGCTAGGGTAGGAAATGAACCAATAGACGGAGTGATTGGGAAGTATGGAGTTCCAGGTAAATATCGTAGTGGATAATTGATGGTGGAGATATGTCTTGAAAGAGAGTTGATGATAGCAAATACAGTGTTTAAGAAGAAGGTCAAGCATAAGTACACATGGGAGAGGGTGGTGAATGGAAGGGTGGTAGATAGAGCGTTAATGGACTATATAGTGGTGACCAGGAGTATGGTAGGAAGAGCTAAGGATGTACATGTTCTAAGGGGAGAGAGTGGGGGAATATCAGATCATTTTCTGGTGGAAGGCAAATTGAAAATGGAGAATAGGTGGAGAAAGAGGAAAGGGCAGAAGGTAGGGAGGTACTTAGAGTAAACTGCTTAAATGAGAGAAAAAAAAAAGAGAATGAGTATAAGAAGAAGCTGAAAGAGGAGTGGGAGGGAGTGAAGGATAGAGTAGAACTAGGAGTGGAGGAGGAATGGGGATGGTTCAAGGAGGGAGTCATAGGGTGTGCAAAGATGGTGTGTGGAACACGGAGGGAGGGCGGAAATAGAAGGAAGGGTACTGAGTGGTGGTATGAGGAAGCAAAGAAAGGTGTAGAAGAGAAGAAGCAGGCATTCATAGATTGGCTACAAATTAGGACGAGGGAATCGTATGAGAGGTATAAAGTAAAAAGAAGGGGAGTTAAGCATAAGATAAAGGAAGCAAAGAGGAGAGCAGATGTGAAATGGGGTAAAAGTATGACAGAAAATTTTGAAAGCAATAAAAAGATGTTTTGGAAGAAAATTAAAAGAGAAAGAGGAGGCGAATCAAGTAGAGGAGAAAAGGTAAAAGGTGCAGATGAAGATATGATAATGGAAGAGAAGGCAGTGAGAGGAAGGTGGGCAGAGTATTTTAGGGAGTTGCTAAATGTTATGAGGATAGGGAGGGAAAGGTAGTTGCAGTGGAAAATGCTAAGAAAATGAGAGTGATGAGTGAGGAAAATGGAGGAGAAATTGGGAAGGATGAAGTGAAAGCAGCTGTTAAGATGATGAGAGCAGGTAAGGCACCTGGTCTGGATGGATGCCATGCATAATGTCTGAAGAAAGGAGGTACAGTTTTGGTGGACTGGCTGGTGAGGTTATTTAATGTTTGTTTAAGAGAGGGTAGAGTGCCGGAGGACTGGAACAGTGCCTATATAGTTCCGCTTTACAAGGGAAAGGGGGACAAGTGTGAGTGTTGTAGTTTCAGAGGGATCAGCTTGTTGAGTGTAGTTTGGAGGGCTTATGGAAGGGTCTTGATTGAGTGGATTAGGAGAGGAACAGAAGGAGTAATTGGTGAGGAACAGTGTGGGTTTAGGACAGACAGGGATTGTGTATATCAGATTTTTGTGGTAAGACAGATATGTGAGAAAGCTATAGGAAAAGGTAAGGATGTTTTTTTGGCTTTTATGGATCTGGAAAAGGCTTACGGCAGGGTAGACAGGAAGGCACTGTGGGAGCTACCGCAGATATATGGGATAGACGGAAAGCTGTTAGGAGCAGTCAAGAGTTTTTACGAGAGTAGTAGAGCTTGTGTTAGGATTAAAAATGGAGAGTGAATGGTTTGAGGTAAAGGTGGGACTTCGTCAGGGATATGTTATATCGCCCTGGCTGTTCAATCTTTACATGGATGGGGTGGTGCGAGAGGTGAATGCAAGGGTAGTGGGTAAGGGATTGGAGATGGTTAAAAAAAAATGGAGATAAGTGGGAGGTGAGCCAGTTGTTGTTTGCTGAAGAAACTGCGCTTGTAGCAGGATCAGAGGAGGGGTTGAGGAAGTTAGTGATATAGTTTGAGAAGGTGTGTGAAAAAGGAAGCTGAAGATAAATGTGGGTAAAAGTAAGGTGATGAGATGTACAAGGGGAAAGAGTGACAGCAGGCTGGAAGTGAGCATTAAGGGTGAAAGACTGGAGGAAGTCGATAGTTTTAGATACTTGGGTGCGAATGTGGCAAGAAAGGGAGAAGTAGGGGTGGAAGTAGAATTTAGATTGAGAGAAGCGAGTTAATGCCTTGGTGGATTGAAAAGTGTAATGCGAAATAGACATCTGGGGATGGATGCTAAGAGGAGGTTATATGAAGGAGTAATTGTGCCAACAGCACTGTACGTGGCAGAAACATGGAACATGAAAGAGGAAGAGAGAAGGAGTTTGAATGTGTTTGAGATGAAATGTTTGAGAAGCATGATAGGGGTTACTAGGGCTAGATAGAGTGAGAAATGAGGAGGTGAGGAGGAGAACAGGGGTGGAAAGGGAACTGGGAGATAGGGTTGATGAAAGAGTATTAGGATGGTTTGGACACATGGAAAGTATGAATGAAGAAAGATTAGTAAAAGAAGTGTGGATGGCAGAGGTTGAGGGAGTGAATATGAAGGGGCGTCCTAGGATGAGATGGATGGATGGGGTGAAAGGGGCATTACAAAAGAGAGGAATGCCTGTGGAGGAAGAACGGGAGAGGACAGAAGATAGGGGTGAATGGAAAGGGGTTGTGTATAGATGATGCTGTGATGCATGAGGGGGAGTGGGTGGGGGATGGAGTGTGAGGACGTATGTATATATATATAAAAAAAAAAAAAGACGCAGCCCGAAAGGATTTCTCCCCGTCTTCTCCTTTTCTGCATGGGGGGGGGGGGGTCGGAGACGGGGGTTCGCCGAATTTATGAAGCGGCCTTGCTGTGGATGTGCTGTGTCATGCGACAGTACTTCTTTCCCAGGGCAGTGGACAGGATGCAGGGATGACCCGTCATCCAGGAGGTGCCAAGATAAGAGAGAGGGAGGAAGGTGGAGGGGAGTGGAATATATAGGAAATGGAATGGTTGGGAGTGGTTTCTAAGACTTTTTCTTTTTGGCTACCCCCAGTGTCGGGGGAAAAAGCTTTTGGTATATGTATATATATATAGATAGATAAATTATATATATATATATATATATATATATATATACATACATATATATATATATATATATATATACATGTATATATATATATACGCGCACATACTAGCGAATACACTATCATGGCGGAGGTGGGTCGAACGCGATATTTAGTGTAGGTTTATGTAATTCGAGCATACAAATATAAGAAAGTCGTACTCAACTTATATCTCTCTTGATAGCGTATTAGTCTACGTCACTGTACTTTGTTACTGGTTAGCTGGGTTGGAATCCTCGGCTCGTCCACGTTTCAATTTCCAACGGATGTCTCCATCGAGCGACTCTCAGTCTCGACTGCGATGGCATGGAATTAAAAGTGATTTGATGTTGTAAAAAGATATTAATTGATCACTGGGAACCATTCAGTATATATATATATATATATATATATATATATATATATATATATATATATATATATATATATATATATATATATCAAGGACTACTATTACACAGGAGATGCACACCCAGATCCCTGGGTCCGCTAGCGGAGGCCATTACTTTATTTATAACCTAACATTTTATATTGGACAAAAATATCAAAACTAGAAACCTAACATTGTATATAGGACAAATATATAAACTATTGACTTATTCAATGCCAATTTTAGCCGGACTTAACAGGTATTATTGTATGAGGTTAGTGGACACCAGGGTTGGCATTTTTTTTTTTTAATCTTTTTCAAAAATATAAAAAATAGTTTTTTTGAATTAAATCAGATTTATTTGATTTAGTTATACTTTTTTTATAGATCTTATATATTGTAGGATTGCTATCTGATATGCGATGTGATTGCTAAAGGAAATTTTTAGCATATCAATATAAGGAGCAGTGTTATATAGACTTGCCACAAGTATACAAGGAACGGTATAAGCCTACATATAGTATATATATCACTGTGCAGCCCACAATAAGTTTCAACAAGATTCTTGTTGAAACTTGTTCTAGGTAAGCAGCTTTTCACTGAGTCAGTTGCTGCTTTGGAATCAACCAGGAAGGATATCTTCTAGAACCTGGCAGAATGGTTCCTTCAGGCAGAAAAAATGATCCTGTCTGGAATTATCTTGAAAAACTACCAACAACTTCTGACAAAGGGTACCGAGCTAAATGCAAAGACTGCAGCCAGGAACTACAGGGCATTATGTCAAGATCAAAATCTCACAGAGATAAATGCCAAGGTCAGCCACAGCATACAGAAGAAGAAATTGATGACCCAGGTAAATTTTTACTTATATTGTGTGCATTTCTCCCTTTTCATACGTAACTATATAAATTTGGTGAACAATGGAGAGCATGTGCAATAAAAATGTGAAGGCCTAAAGAGATGATACTTCAACTTCATTACTTCTAAATTTGGGTAATGACTATATCACTATAATATACTGTATCCACTCAACTTTGGGGCCTAGATGATTGTTATTCATTTCATTCAACATTGTGTAATATAATTCATAGGTTCCATTGGAATTCAGCCCACATGGGACTCAGCCCAAAGGGATTTAGCCTAACCTAACCAAACTAACCCATTATTTTTAGTGAATTTAAAAGTGGACTGAATCCTGTGTGGGCTGAATTCCAAGCCCACCTATTTCATATCCTGTTAATTATTTCCAAATAATTTAGTGGCTTGTGTGAATATGATCATTATCTGAAAAAAATAACTACTGTACTCAAAAGTAGCCTAAATCACACTGTATTCATTCATTTATTTATTCATTTATAAATTATGCAATATGCTAAAGTTTTCTGTTTCCATTTCAGGATCTGTATCAACAGCTTCAATCCCTTCATCATCGGCTCCACTTGAATTATCTGCAAACCTGACTCCACCATTAAAAAGGTCATTATCAGACTCCTCCACAGGTGCCGCTTCTGCTAAATAATTTTCATCTAAAAGAAAGTCATCAACATCTCTGGGCAGATTTATCATAAAAACTTCAGCCTCTCAAAAGGTAAATCTCGGCAAAGAAGTTACAAGAATTATATTTGCTACAAATTCACCATTTCGTCTTGTTCAGCATCCTCAGTTTCCCAAGATGGTTCAGAACCTGAGGCCAGGTTATATTCCTCCATCCAGAAAAGACATTACTTATAAGTTCTTGGATCTTATGTATGAAAAGGAATATAAAAAGTGTGCAGATGACCTGAATAATGAAACTGTATGTCTTTCAATTGATGGGTGGTCTAACATCCATAATGAGCCCATAATATGTGTCACTCTAACAACATCCAGTGGTCAGATTTATTTAGTTGACACAATAGACACATCAGAGAAACCTCACACTGCTGAATGTCTTCTACAACTTGTTCAAAATTCGATGAAGATGAGAAAACTCTTGGAGGAATCGAGTGAACCTGAGCATACTGTCCTCACATACGGCTTATACAATTCCTTGTATACTTGTGGCAAGTCTATATAACACTTCTTCTTATTCAACTAGAACCCACTGTGTTGGATAAGAAGAAATGAAATAAATGATATCCATATATTTCGATCACGGACTCTGATCCTCTTCAGTGGAATACAGAGTAGTGGAGCAAATGGCATGTCTTATGCACAGAAAAAGAAGAAGGAACATGGATAGGACTCAGGTAGCATCTAATGCTGTGCGGGGCAAGTCACCCGCCTCCACCAAATATGGTAATAATTTGTTGACTGCCCAGGTAGTAATGCAGTCAGGTGACCATTGTCCATTTGAAATATTGAAGTTGGCCTTCCTTGTCTACGTGTTGGAAGACAGCGGAATTTTGTTGTGCATATTTGACTGAATTTTTGTTTTCTTTCATCCTGGTGTGTAAATCTCTACCTGTTTGTCCCCAATATACATTATTACAATCCGAGCATGGAAGTTTATAAACACCTTGATGTATTTCTTCTCTAGGTCTTTGGTGTACATGAACTATTTTCTTAGACAAATTATTGGGAAAACTAAAAACAAAGTTAATGTCTTTCTGTGGTGGAAATTGCGAAATGTCATTTAAGGACTTATTGTAAGGCAATTTGATACAGTTTTTGTCCCAAACGAAATTCTTACTGGAATGGGAAGTGGATCCAAAGTGACTAGTTTTAGCTTTGCTTAGGGCTCTATTTAAAAACCAATCAGGATACCCTATTCTTTTTAATTGATTCCTGATGGTTGTTATCTCCATTTCCAAATAGTGTGGACTACATAATTTGAGTGCCCTCAGGAAAAGACCTGAGGCAACACTATATTTAATTTTATCAGGATGGTAGCTGAAAAAGTGTATATAACTCCCCGAATGTGTGGGTTTTCTGTACACTGTAAAAGACAAATGATCCTGATGTCGTATTAATAGGATATCTAGAAATGGCAGTCTATTATCC
>NC_134790.1:52861043-52876043 GCF_046742065.1 Oratosquilla oratoria | reverse complement strand
ACACACACACACACACACACACACACACACACACACACACACACACACACACACACACACACACACACACACACACACACACCTTATACCTCAGGGTTGACATACCAGAGGGAGTCGAGGCTTTGTGGGTCAAACTTGCCCCTCGCTTCCATCCCCGCCACACAGCGTCTATCAGAATGTGCGTGATATACCACCCTCCTCGCGCCAACACTGCCCTCCTCCTCAACGATTACATCATTGAAACTGCTGACTCCCTCCGCTTAAGGTTTCCTGCTGCCAAATTAATTGTGTGTGGGGACTTTAATCGCCTGAACACAAGTAACATTTTACACCATTTAAATCTCACGACCAAACAACCCTTGACCTAATTATGACTGACATGGCGCAGCTGTACTCTTCCTCGAGACCTCTCCCCCCTATCGGTAAGAGCACGCACCTCACCATCCAATGGTCCCCTGCCCCTAGTGCAGCCACACACAAGATTAAAGTCACCAGACAGCACCGCCCCATGCCTGATTCCGCCATGAAGGAATTTGGCAGGTGGATAGTGGAACACCCCTGGCTGGAGGTTCTGAACGTTTACGACGTGGAGACCAAGTGGAGAAATTACTCCACCACTACAATTGATGCCTTTCACCACTTCTTCCCTGTAAAGGATTTCTCTGTCCATCACTCTGACGCCCCTTGGATGACACCACATATCAAACGTCTCATCAAACAACGCAACAAGGCATTTTACACCGACCGAGCCCAGTTCAAGTTCCTAAGGAATAAGGTCATCAGAGAGATAAGTACCGCCAAATCCTCTTACTACCCAAACAAATTGCAATACCTCAAACAACAACGAAACAACACTCAGTGGTTCAGCAAGATCAAGGCTCTTTGTGGCCTCGCACCTGTCACCTGACCTAGCAGCCCAGGAGATCAACTCCCACTTCGCCTCTATCTGTCAGACTTTACCCCCTCTCGACCTCTCCCGCCTACCTGCCTACCTCCCTTCCCCCTCACCCCCCATTCAAGTTCAAGTTACCGATGTAGCCACAAAGTTGGGTAAACTGAAAAATAATAGATCCACAACTCCCTCTGACCTTCCTATTAAAATCTACAAGGAATTTGCCCCTGAACTTGCTTCCCACTTTCCTCCATAATCAATGCCTCTTTAAGCCAAAACACCTGCCCCAGCGACTGGAAAATCTCATATGTCACTCCCATCCCCAAAAACCTCAGCCCACAATCACTAAGTGACCTTAGGCCCATTGCCATCACCCCTATCCCAAGCTTTATATGTGAAGATTTGTTTTTTAACTCAGTTTACAGCAACATAAAAGATTCAATAGATGCCCAACAATTTGGCAACATGAAATACTCTTCTACCACTCACTGTCTCATTGACTTACTCAACTTCCTTCACAGCAACCTAGACAAGCGTAACACATCTCTAGCTGTCACCTTTGTAGACTTTAGGAAGGCCTTTGACCTTGTTGACCACAATGTTGTTCTCTCCAAAGCCATCCAACTGGGGATCCAGCCCCACCTAATAGCATGGCTGGCAGATTTCCTCACCGGACGACAGCAGGCGGTCAGGTACCAGGGGTCAACTTCTCCCTCCTCCCCCTGACCTGTGGGGTCCCCCAGGGTACCAAAATGGGTCCCCTATGCTTCCTCATCCTTATTAATGATGCCCTCATGGACACTCCTCATAGATGGAAATATGTGGATGACAGCACCGTAGGCATCCCCATCAACACCAGGCGGCTTGATTACGCACCACTACAAAGCACCCTGAACGAGCTCATGACGTGGACGGAAGACAACAATGTCACAATTAACACCAACAAGACCGTAGTGATGCACTTTTGTACCTCCACACATGCGGTGGCTCCTCCACAACTTTCATTGGGCCCCCACCCCCTGTATACGCCTCATATACATGACGAGTAGTATCGCCCAGTCAGTCATATAACCCACTTCCTCACTCACTAACTCACTGTCCACCACAAGCATCAAACGCTGACTTAAGCACTCCTCTCAAACTTGCCGAGTCGATATTACGTGCTCGTGTGAACAGCACTGTCAACCACCAAACGACACACACACACAGACGAACACACGCTATCAATCTAGTAGCCACCCAGTACTGACATACGATATTACGTATACTGACGGTCCTCCCCTGGGTATATATAATTAACATGTATGGTAGTAGACATCAATACGTAATTAATGCAGTTGCCCCACCCATGTGGGACAACAAAATAACTAAAGATGAATGTTAAGATCACGATTAAAGGCAACTCAAGAACTTGTCCATTCAGCACTTCCGGGGAACAAAACTCTCTGACAAGACGCGGACGGGGGTCGGTTCTAGTGACGTGCCCTAGTGTTAAGACTGTGTAACAGAGTATGACTAAGAATCTTGAAGTGTGAAGAATAAAGAACAAAACTCAAATTGTGTGTGGAAGTAACCCCTTTCTGAGATGATGTAACGACCCCGTTACATCTTGTGTCTACAAGTAACGCTCGATGGAGATCATGTAACGATACCGTTACACCCATCCCGTTACATTACTGGTGGCAGCGAATCCCGCAACCCATCTTCTCCGAAGAGACTACGGTGTTCTATAAAGAAAAAAACCGCTCTCCACGAACAAGAACTTAGTTCACACTACACAATCCAGGGCAATCGTCACAACCGATTCCACACTACAAAAATCAACATTATAAAGGTAACATAAAATTCTTCCACTTAATTCCAATATATTCCGTAATAATAACCATACATTACCCATTCAAACCATCCCTGATACTCGCTTTGTCTCCCTTTCCATAACATGCGAGCATAATTCATCCGCCCCAGAGGATTCACACCGGCTGCGCACAGACCCGCGTAACAGCCAAATCATCCCCCCAGACAGCATACCGACCTTCCACATCAACACCCAACCTCTTTCATCGAACGTTGCCTTCGACTACTACAATCGAAACGTCAGCAACACCACCCCCTGCCGGACATTGACATACCACTCGATTCAGCTCAAGGTATCAAGGTAACCATTATACCTACAGATACCCACGTGCCCAACGCACGTAAACCTTACTCTAAACCATCTATATATATATAAAATATATATTAATTCCACATTTATTAAAAATTATAAATATTTAGTTTCTCTCCATATAGAAACTTTATGTACACCCTTTCTTTTGGTTATCATACCTTTCTCATAATTTAACCAGTAGCTCTCATAATTATATGTTTCAACACTAATTATAATTTGCCTAATTTTTAAAACAACATATATCTATATATGCAATAACTTTTACTAGATTTGACTATTACATAATATCACATTCATATGCATTCTTACAGTTAAGTAATTCTTGTCTAAACTATATATATATTTATATATACAATATCCTTTAATTGATTTCACTACGTATTACCCATTTATATTTACATAGAACTTATACATTTTTATCAATGTAACCTATTTTACTGCTGTAAATTTTTTTTATGACGACCATAATTAATTCTGTTATAATTAACTCCTTACTATATCATATTATTTCCACATTTTATTATTATTATATGTATATACAGTACATATTTTTATGATTTTACATATGTAATCCCATTATAATGTATAACCGTTGACACCCTGTATCCCCCCTCCCCTATCTAAGCATAACATATTACCCCTTAGCTACTGTATACCAAATATTTCTAATTTAACTATTTTAAACTAGACCACCCATCTCACCTAACTATTAAGTAATACATGCATCTCTAGTTAACCACTAACATGGCAACAGGGACGAGAAGCAAATTCAAAAAAGCAGTAGAAACAATCCTCTCTAAATCTCAAGAGGAAAACCCATCACGCAACTCAAAACTAGACAAAGACAATCCAGATCCTCACCAATTAAATCCACAGGTTGACATTACCAGAAAGCCCTTAGACCATAATCGCTCACTTACCTCCGACCACGACGCCCCTAAGGCAGGTACCCCTACAATCCCTCTTTATGAGAATGATATCTTACCCTTTTTTAACCAACCCTCTCAAATAGACCCCTTTCACCCCTCACAACTACAACCACCCATTCCTCCCATCCAAACAAATATGCAAACTACACCTCATATAAGCCATAATCAGTTCAACCCCCATATCCCAACACACAATACCCCCCCTCCCATTCAGCCACAGTACCAACCACCACCTAACCTTCCTCCAAACCCACCATATTATCCTTACCCACAACCTCAACCAACAATAATTAACAACTATCAAACCGTTACCCCCTCACAGAAATCCCAACCTTTTCCCAAAATAGTGGATTATCCATAAATGACTTCTTGACAGCATGTGACCTGTTTTTCTCAAAAAACAAACACTACTCTGACTCAGATAAAATAAATTTGTGCCGTCAGAAAATAGACCCATCTGACATTTGCCGTTCAAAGGCAAGGATGCTAGACAGTTTAGTTGCATGTGGAATCACATATCAAGAATATAAACACCACCTTCTAAATGTCTTTCACAACAAACAAACAAATAACATCACCTTCCTTCTCACTTTCCTCAATAACACTAGAATCCAACCACATTCCGTTACGAACATTATGGATTTCGTAGCAAACGGAATTAAAGAAGTCAGAGAGGACCTGGAGAATAACTCTCCTTGGATCCACACTGACCAATTTGGTCAAAAGGTCATGACCACAAAAAACTTACTAACATTCTTTGAGATAGGTTTCTATCTCTCCCAACTCCCTCCAAAGTGTTTAAAGGAAGCCTCCAAAAGGGAACTAAACACTAGAAACCCTCTAGCTTATACCTATATCTTAGACATCATGAATGCTTGCAATGTATCATTATCCACCCCCCACTATCTCCCCAGACTAAATAGCCTTCAGTCACAGCAGCCCCCTCCCACCAATCAAGGACAACCTTCTAAGTGTTGCTCCTACCATTCATCACCCAGTCACAACACTAGAGACTGCATACAAAAACAACAAATGCAAACACAGGCACCACGCCACCCTATCCCTTGCTCAGTTCATGGAACCATTTCCCACACCGATGACCAGTGTCGAACACAGCAACAACAATACCCGCAGGTACAACACCACCCCATCCCTTGCTCAGTTCATGGTACTACCTCCCATACGGATGCGCAATGCAAGGTGCAATATCAAACCATACAAGTTCCACCCCCCTCTAAACCTCCACTCCTACCTACACCAACACATCCAAACAAATACTGCAACCTACACAAAAAAACAACTCACTCCAACGAAGAGTGTTACCTACAGAAATCACAACCACAACCTCACCAGAGAACTAACAAACCGTTCACCACCCATCGATAAACAGTTCCCTCCCACACGACACCCACAACTTAACACCGATTGGGGGAACGTGTACCAGCCTCACGCACCAAACCACCATAGGAATATCTCACACACAACACAACTACGTCACCCTAAAAGTGACTTTAGATCAACTCACAGTTGACATGATGGTTGATACAGGAACAAAACTGAACATCATCCCAAGAGCTCTCTATGAAGCATTAAATGACCCACCCCAAATTCAATTTTCCAATATGGAAGGACTCCTAATAGAAGGGAGCACCATTTCTCTACACGACACCATAGACTTAAACATAGAAGTCAACAACTTCCAAGTAGGTTTCACACCTTTCCACATAGCTGACGAATGGAGTCTCGATCAACAAGGTATAATAGGATTAAAATCATTGAGGACATGGAAAACTATTATAGACCTAGACAAAAATAACATCTCCTTCTCAGATGTGAATGATGAGCCAACTGTCACTGAGACACCCGACTCAGACACACAACCTCTCTCATGTCTCCCTTCCTCAAATACTCCAATTCCAACTAACAGCTATTCCTTCCGACCACCCCCTTATGTCACCTCAAAGGCATTGATGTCTAACAGTCATCATTCCCCCTAGACATTCCATGACTGTCCCACTATTCATACCCGGAGCAATCGGACATCAGGACGCCATAATTGACTCAGAAACGTCTAGACTTACCAACATCTCAATTGAACACTCTTGGGACATAATCCAGGAAAATAGAACGGCCTTAGCCATGTTAACTAACCTCTCAGACCAACACCGTAAAATCAGGAAGAATACTAACATTTGCACAGTCCACCTCCATAATTCCCCTATCCAGGAACCACTCCCTCAACACATCAACCCAGTAAGACCAACACAACCCCTCACCCCTATCAATCCAGACCAAATCATAACATCAGCTGACGGAGAAATTCATAACGAGCTATTAGCTCTCCTACAGAGGAATAGATCAGCTGTCGCCTTAGAAGGTGAACCACTAGGCAAATGTGATATAATCAAACATCACATCCAAATTCCCCCTAACACTACCCCTTCATACACCCCCGCTTACCGCATACCTCACAGTAGGAAATCCCAAGTCAATAGCAGTGTACAAGAGATGATACACCAAGGCGTAATTTCCCATTCAGACTCCCCATGGAACAGTCCCCTCTTTTTGGTCCCTAAGAAAGACGGAACCTTACGCCCTGTTGTAGATTTTAGGAGTGTCAATCATCTAACTCAATCTGACCCCCACCCACTACCTGCCATGCAGGACGTCCTCCAATCAATAGGGAACAATAACACAGTTTTTTCCACTATCGACCTTAAGTCTGCCTTCTGGCAAGTGGAATTATCTGAGGAATCTAAACCCGTAACTGCATTCTCCACTGATAAGGGACACTTTCATTTCGAACGTATGCCCTTTGGCCTCAAGAATGCCCCCTCAACCCAACAATGGTTGATGACCCGCATATTCAGTGACATGATAGGAGTCTCATTATTCGTCTATTTAGACGACCTCATTATATATAGTCCCACAGAAAGAGACCACCTTAACACTTTAGAGATTGTCATCAAACGTCTCAAATATACGGGGTTAGATTCAATTAAGGAAATGTAGATTCCTCATGAAGGAACTCACCTTCCTAGGCCATAAAGTGGATGCAAAGGGGATTCATACAAACACAGATAAAATAGATACAATAAACAATTTCCCAACCCCCAGAAACGCAAATGAAACACGAAGTTTCATAGGGCTAGCCTCATACTACAGACACTTTATTTACAATTTTGCACACATAGCTTCCCCCCTAACCAAATTCACAAGGAAAGGCGAACCATTTCAATGGTCAGAAACAGAACAACAAAGTTTCGACACACTGAAACACTCTCTGACCACAGCCCCTGTACTGGCCTTCCCTGACATGAAGAAAGAATTCTTTCTTTACACAGACGCCTCCTCTAAAGATGACAATGGCAAAGAGCACCCCATAGCCTACGCAAGTAGAGTCCTCAATAAAGCTGAAAGTAACTACTCAACTACACACAAAGAAGGACTTGCAATCATATGGGCACTAAAACACTTTAAATACCTCATTTTAGGCTACAAGATTACCATACTAACAGACCACCAACCCCTAGTCTATCTTTTTAACTCCAAAGACTTACATGGGAGAGTTGCTAGATGGAAAGCAACTCTCCTTGATTACGATCCCAAGATCGTATACTTAGCTGGGAAAGCTAACGTAGTGGCAGATTGCCTGAGCAGACAAACCTACATCACGTCCATAACCCAAACCACATGCATACCTATACAAGAACTCAGAGATGAAACTGAAAGAGACCCTATATGGTCTCCAATAAAACAACATCTCCTTTCACAAACCCCCTTACAGTCCCGACCACCTGTCCCTATAGAGGTACTCAAACTGGTCGACGGAGTCATAAGGAGAACCGCTAATACCAGAGAGGTTACTGTTATCCCCAGAGCCCTGGTCCCCAAGGTCCTGCACATATTGCACGACAGTGCAATGGGAGGCCACTCAGGCAGAGATAAGACACTAAACACTGCTAGGCACACATATTACTGGCCTAACATGAAAAGAGATATAACCACACACATAGATTCTTGTATAACTTGTAACCAATTCAGAGGCCCTGACCCGAAACAAATCAACATTAAAGACATCCCACTCCCTGCTGAGCCATGGGAAACACTTGGCATTGACCTACTGAAAATGACAACGAGCCATCAAGGTTCCAACTATGTACTCACAGCAGTAGAATATTTCTCTAAATACACAATCTTAATACCACTCCAAGACAAAACAGCAGAGACTGTAGCCAAAGCCCTAGTTAACAATATCTTTTGTAGATACAACATACCACACACAATGTTATCTGACAATGGATCAGAATTTAAAAACGAGGTGATGCGCGAAATAGCACACCTCTACAACATTGACCAAACATTTGCCACTGCATACCACCCACAGGGAAATGGTCTGACTGAGCGAACAAATCGCAAGGTCCTAGAGGTTCTCAGACCCTTGCTCAACGACCTCATGGACAGTTGGGAAGATTGGCTACCACAGGTACAAGCCAGTATCAATAGCACAGTCAATTCCGCAACAAAGATGTCCCCACATGAGATCATTTTCGGCCAACCAATGCGCCTACCCTACCAAATATTCAACCAACCACCCCCACCCTTATACAACCTAGATAACCTCACACACTGCATCAAAAGAGGTATGCAAACCATTTACAAACAAGTTAGAGCAAACTTGAAAGAAGCCCAGGAAAAGACAAAGACAAAACAACACAAACGCTCAATCCCACTTGACATAACGCTTGGTGACACTGTCATGGTCAAAGACTCAACCAGGACTAACAAACTCAGACCCAAGTTCTTAGGTCCCTTCACAGTCACAAGCTCACTTCCTAACAATTTTTTTTTCTACTAACAGATCCTCCCGATCACACAACCGTGACCATACATGGAGAGAAGCTGAGAAAGGTCAAACTCAACCTCGACCCAATCCCACTTCCCATCACCAACCCACCTACCACGACCACACATAACTCACCCAAACGCAAGTCTCATCCCATGACTCTGCGTCGACGCAACTAAACATGCACTCTAGCTCTCGCCCCTGAAGATGCAGGACGTCATGTATCTATCAGTGGAGGTTAAAATGGCCCATTTCCAATAAGAATTCCCTTCCGCATATCTAATGAAACTTCTCCACTTCCTTCCGACCAATATAACATTAGCGAGAGTCAGATAAACATATCCTCATTCACTGAGACATAACCTTCATCCTCCAAAATGAAATCCATCATTAATTACCCACCTTAAACATCGACTATCTTAAAAAAAAAAAAAAAAAAAAAAAAAAAATATATATATATATATATATATATATATATATATATATATATATATATATATATATATATATATATATATATATATATATATATATATATATTCATAGCAACATACCTATGGACCCGATCAAGACATTCTCCTCTTCGGAAATCTACCCCTACCCACCCATACCTAAGGTCCCCGCTACCATCCTTCCAAGTACACCTACCGAATAAATCGACTACTCTTAACATGGACTCACTTGACCTACACTACAGGTACTGCCATATACCTCCACAACCCTTTCACTCTTAATCATTCTCTTTATACTGGTAATATTGACCAAATTCTGTTGCACGAAGTAAAAACTTCCAAAACCTTTCAACCCCCATTCCCGAATTACTGTAAACCTAGATTAAGTTTATTCTTGTGTCTCACCCAATATCTTAAATAACATAATAATTCTTACGAGAAACTATATACATACTATGAAATAAAACAAGTGCGATGTGACACACCAAACTGACCATATAACAGTGTTTAGAAAATGACACTCCCTACAGTGATAGTGTTAAACACATGAACGGCATAACATTTAGAAAGTGATTTCAACAGTGTTATCAAATATATAGTGAAACCTTTCATATGATATTTAATATAACATGTAATCTGTTGAGACACAACGTTACTCTTCTGAGACACAACATCGCTGCCCTTATTTACAGTTCATGATTCCCCTTGGGACCTCAGATTCACTTCAGCAACAACCCCCCCATCTCCACATATAATCACCCAGGATTTTGTGTCTCTGAACCTTTTCTCGATGTATTACCCATGTAACCTAGGTGCCGGGAGCCACCTAACCCCAGGGGGAGAGCGATATGTATACGCCTCATATACATGACGAGTAGTATCGCCCAGTCATATAACCCACTTCCTCACTCACTAACTCACTGTCCACCACAAGCATCAAACGCTGACTTAAGCACTCCTCTCAAACTTGCCGAGTCGATATTACGTGCTCGTGTGAACAGCACTGTCAACCACCAAACGACACACACACACAGACGAACACACGCGATCAATCTAGTAGCCACCCAGTACTGACATACGATATTACGTATACTGACGGTCCTCCCCTGGATATATATAATTAACATGTATGGTAGTAGACATCAATACGTAATTAATGCAGTTGCCCCACCCATGTGGGACAACAAAATAACTAAAGATAAATGTTAAGATCACGATTAAAGGCAACTCAAGAACTTGTCCATTCAGCACTTCCGGGGAACAAAACTCTCTGACAAGACGCGGACGGGGGTCGGTTCTAGTGACGTGCCCTAGTGTTAAGACTGTGTAACAGAGTGTGACTAAGAATCTTGAAGTGTGAAGAATGAAGAACAAAACTCAAATTGTGTGTGGAAGTAACCCCTTTCTGAGATGATGTAACGACCCCGTTACATCTTGTGTCTACAAGTAACGCTCGATGGAGATCATGTAACGATACCGTTACACCCATGCCGTTACACCCCTCCAACTGGTCCAATCCACCAAGATCTTGGGCATCACACTCGATCAACAGTTAAATTGGAACCAACATGTCACCAACATAGTCAGGACAGCGTCTTACAAACTGTACTGTATATGCTGAGCAGATTAAAATAATTAGGAACACCTACATCTGAGCTACAGGAGGTCTACAAGACTTTCATACTCCCCACCCTCATGTATGCCTCACCAGCCTGGTCCAGCTCACTCACCTTCACACAGAGACAAAAGTTGGAGAGGGTACAAAAGAGAGCGTGCAGGATCATCCTGGGCGTTGAGTACAGCAGTTACGACCACGCTCTTACAACCCTCACTCTATCTAGGGTGTCACAACGACACGGTGAGGCACTAAAGAAATTTGGGGAAAGCCTGCTTTCCCACCCTAGACGTCGTCACTTCCTCCCTCCCGATGCTCCACCAACTCGCCACGCCACTAGACACAGAAATAGGCTCGTACCAATCAAAGCGCCAAGGACTGACCGCTACAAAAACAGTGCCATCCCATCCATTGTGCACATAATGAACTCCATGTAAACTTGTACCGTGTATATACTCTAAGTTTTATATTTCTAATCAGCTTTTGTAATGTATTATTGTCAGTGTACTACTGCAATCAAAATAAACCTTTTATTATTATTATCATTTTATTATCACACACACACACACACACACACACACACACACACACACACACACACACACACACACACACACACACACACACACACACACACACACACACACACACCTCTCATGGCGCTGTGGTTAGAGCTCTGGCCTGCCACTACGGAGGTCCGGGTTCGACTCTCGCCCGGGGCTGAAATAATATCAGTATCGCAGCGCTGAGGGGTGTTACTCCAACTCTCGTGGGCGGGGAGTTGGGGGTGTGTGTGTGTGCAAGGTCATAGCATTACCCATAGATCGGACTTACGAGCTCTGAGCTCTCTTCCAGGAGGGAAATAGCTATCGATCACGAGTCCAACACGTGATCCAAAGACCAAGTGAATACACACACACACACACACACACACACACACACACACACACTTCCGTCGGACAGACGGCGAGGATTGACGTCCTGAAGAAAAAGTGAAATTTTCGTGGATCTCAACGCAAAGGAAGTACTTATTGTATTTGCAGGGAAGGGGATTGCTCGTGGCGCAGTGGGAAAGCGAGGAAAAAGGAGAAGGGGAGGGATTACTGAGAGAAATGGAAGGAAATGAGGGAGGAGAGGACTTGGTCCAGGCAGGCAGACGCCATGTAAACAAACGCGGGCCAGATCAATTTAGTGACGATGAAGGGACTAACAAAATTGAAAAGATTAGAAACATAGATATGAGCAGCACAATAGAAGGTGAGGATAATAATTTCCATGGATTTAATATGGGGGGGGGGCGGATACCAACCTCCCCCGACTGGCAAGACTAGAGGAAAAACTTGAACAAATGACCGAACATTGGGAGATTAGGTTCGGTAGAATGTCAAAAATTGCGGAAAGGGTTGAAAGATTGGAAGAACTAGAGAAGGCGAACAAAAACTTAACTAATGAAATAGAAGAACTAAAAAGACAGTCAAAAGAAGTAAAAATGGTGAATGAAGAATTAAAAAGGAACAATAAAGACAATAAAGAGGCCATAGCAAAAGAAGCACAGGGGTGGAGAAAAATACAGGAAAACAGTAAAGTTGCATTTACTGATATAATTAAACAGCAAATGAAAGAACAAACTGAAGACTCAGTTATCAAAGTGATGAGACAGAAGGAGAATATTGTAAGAGACTTAGCAGATAAAAAGAAATGTATAATTATATTAGGAATGGAAGAGAAACATAACCCAGATAGAACCACAAGAATCAATGAGGAAAATGAAAAAGTAAGCAGATTTCTAGAATTAGTTCAGAAAGATGAACCTGAAATCATGAAACAAATTGAAGAGAAGTTTAGACTCGGAAAGTATAGTACAGATAAGACCAGACAAAATAAGATTAAATTCAGATCACAAACAACAGCAGAGAATATCTTAGCAAAAACAGGGAAGCTAGCAGCAAGTGAACTATATAAAAAGGTATGGATAAAAAGAAAAATGAATAAAGAGGAAAGAGAGGAAGAAAAAATGAAAAGGAAAGAAGCTTAAAAAGATAAAAAAAAAAATAATAATAATAATAAACGAGACCAGAACGGAGTCAGAAAAAGAAGAATTCTACTGGAGAGTAGTGAATATGAAATTGAGGAAATGGACCATAACAGAGAGAAACAAAAAAGAAACAGAGAATACAATGGAAATAACAGAAAGTTAAGAGTGTCCTACACAAATATAGATGGATTAATAACAGGACTGAATGAACTGAACGAGTATCTGAAGGAAAAAGAACCGGACATAATGGGAATTGTAGAAACAAAATTAAAAGGTCCACTACCACCCAACAGCATAGGACACAATACATATAATTATTGGATTAGAAACAGAGAGATAAAACAAGGGGGTGGAGTTATGTTCCTGACTAAGAAGGATATAAACGTGAGGAGTGTCACATATGGAAAGAATAGAGTAGAGATGATTATGATAGAAGTAGAAGACAGAGATAAGAAGAGCAGAAAGTTTGTAATAAACTACGTGCCCCCAAAAACAGCCTCGTGGGAAGAGAGTGAAAATAAAAGTATGTTAGAAGACACAAGAATAACACTAAACAAGATAATGGAAGATGGAGGAAGAATAGTTATGATGGGCGACTTTAATTGCAAAGAAATCTGATGGGAAGAGATGACAGTAAAGGGTGGAGAAGACTCATGGGGAAATGTTCTACTTGAGATGATTATTGACCACACAATGACACAATGGATCCAAGAGAACACTAGGTATAGAAATGAAGAAGAACCATCGAGACTGGACCTAATAATCACATCAGAACCTGAAATAGTGGAAAAGATAGAATACCAGGCATCAATAAGTAAAAGTGACCACATATTGATAGAACTAGAACTAAATGAGAAAAAAGATATGAAAAGAAATGAACAATATGGAAAAGGAAGATTGATGTATGATTTTTTTTTTATAAAATAAGAGAATTCTTTCAAAAGGAAAACTGGGAAAGAATACACAAAGAAGATACAACAGTAGAAGAGAAATGAAATATTTTGACAAAAATTTATAAAAAAGGAGTGGAAAAGTATGTCCCAAGACAAAAACAAGAAAAAGAATATGTAAAGTGCTGGTACAACAAAAGTTGTAGAGTGTTAAAAGACAAAAGAGACAAAGCTTGGACCAGATGGAAGAAAGACAAAAGACCTGAAAAATGGAAAATATATACTTGTTATAGAAATGAATATGTACAAGCGTGCAGAGAGGAAAAGAGAAAATATGAAAAAGATGTCATAGAAAAATGTAAAGATCAACCAAAACTATTCTACATATTTGTAAACAACAAACTGAAAAACAAACAAGACTTGGAGAAATTAAGACAAAGAGGAGTTGAATACACAGAGGAAATAGAAATGGCGGAAATTATGAACAAGCATTTTAAATTAGTGTTTACAAGGGAGAATATACAACCGGAAGATATCGAATGGAAAGAGAAAGTCTTCCCTATGAAAGAAATAGAAGTAACAAAGAATGAAATAATGAAAGACTTGAGTAATCTTGATGATAGAAAATCGCATGGACCAAATGAAATAGCAAACTGGATTTTGAAAGAATGCAGAAATGAACTGGCAGACAAAATACATAGCATAATAAATAGTTCCTTGAAAGAAGGAAAATTTCCAAAAGATTGGAAAAAAGCAAATATAGTACCTATATATAAAGGAGGTAATAAAGAAGACCCTACCAACTATAGACCAGTCTCTCTAACAAGTTCAATAGCAAAAATGTGTGAAAGAATGATCAAAAGTAGATGGGTAAAATATTTAGAAAAAAAAACAAAAAAAAAAACAGCGCAAGGCAATTTGGATTCAGACAAGGACGATCATGCGTCACTAATTTAATATGTTTCTATTCAAGGCTAATAGATATAGTACAAGAAAGAGATGGATGGGCTGATTGTGCATTTCTAGACCTAAAAAAAGCCTTTGACAAAGTACCACATAAGAAGTTGCTTAAGAAATTAGAAACTGAAGGAGGAATGCAGGGCAAACTGCTTAAATGGATGGAAGACTTTTTGCAAGAAAGAAAAATGAGAGTAGTGATAAGAGACATTCAAGA
>NC_134790.1:52828543-52851043 GCF_046742065.1 Oratosquilla oratoria | reverse complement strand
ATATATATATATATATATATATATATATATATATATATATATATATATATATATATATATATATATATATATATATATATATTCAACCACATATCACTTTTAATTCCATACCATCGCAAACGAGACTGAGAATCGCTCGAATGAGATATCCGTTGGAAATTGAAACTTGGACGAGCCGAGGATTCGAACCCTGCTAATCCATAACAAAGTTACATTGACGTAACCCAATACACTATCAAGGGAGATATATGTGTTTGGAAAAGATATTAATTGATCACTGGGACCATTGGTCACCCTATAGATATAAATGCAGAAAAAAAATATATATATATATATGTCTATATATATGTATGTATATATACATACATACATACATACATACATACATACATACATACATACATACATACATACATACATACATACATACTCTGCTAGTCTGTAACTGCGTGTCTATATATTGCTGTATAATCTATAGCAGGGGTGTGCAACCTTTTTTTCCCAAAGGGCCACAAGTCACAACTCTGTTGGTATGGAGGGCCACATAACCTTACTATTTCATGTTATTTACTACGATCGAAGACATATTATGTGAGATTATACTGAAAAAGATAGATGATTAGTTTGTTACTGATTAGTTTGTTACTGAATTGGGATCACAAAAATAAGAATTGTCCGAAACAAATGTATTTTCCTTACTATAAATGAGCAAATGAAAGGCTACCGTACCTTATTATTATAACGTACAAACGTAAATAATTACTTAATATTGGTTAACTGGGATCATTAACATAAGAATTATAGTTAGACTTACAGTACCGGTAATCACAAATCAACCACAACAAATGAAGTCACAACGGAGACTGATTAGGGAGCGGTACTGACAGGCGGGAACACACGTGTCAGACTCATAGACAGATAGCCAAGGATCACTCAATCTAATGATTAAAAATTCCAAGTAATATGTTATTTTCTGTTCTAATATAATTAAAACTTGTACCTTAGTGAACGAAATAGAAAAAAAAAAAATATGGTGAAATTGGTACACAAGAATATGAATTTAGTCAAACTTTCGGTGGGCTCTAATTGGTAACACACTCTCTTTCTCTCTTTCTCTCTGAGGGGGGCACTATAACTTATCTATTTTTAGGAGAAAGGGCCGCAATGAAAGCATTTGAGGGCCGCATGCGGCCCTTGAGCCGCAGGTTGCACAGGGCTGATCTATAGGTTGTGCAATACACAAAACACATCCGCATCCACACATCCTCTGTAGAGTGCGGATGCGGATGCGGATGTATATTTCACCACAAATGCGGATGCGGATGCGGAGGCGGATGTTCAGTTTATCACAACTACGGATGCGGATGCGGATGCGGATGTATATTTCACCACAAATGCGGATGCGGATGCGGATATCCGATACATCTGTAATACACACACACACACACACACACACACACACACACACACACACACACACACACACACACACACACACACACACACACACACACACACACACACACACACACACACACATATATATATATACATATATATATACATATATATATATATATATATATATATATATATATATATGTGTGTGTGTGTGTGTGTGTGTGTGTGTGTGTGCATGTGTGTGTGTGTGTGTGTGTGTGTGTGTGTGTGTGTGTGTGTGTGTGTGTGTGTGTGTGTGTGTGTGTGTGTGTGTGTGTGTGTGCAATAAAACCATTTGGAAAATAAAATGAAAGGTGACCGAACGTTTTCGTCTATTTAAGACTTAGATAGACGAAAACTTTCGGTCACCTTTCATTTTATTTTCCAAGTGGTTTTATTACACATTTTGTGAATCACGTGTTTTTGTGATTTATTTGCATATATATATGTATATATATGTATATATATATATATATATATATATATATATATATATATATATGCATGTAGAATTAAATACGACAGCATTCTGACAATTGTTAAACTTTTTCTTAATGTTTTCTATTTGTCTTATCAACTTTTTTCCAGTTGTAGGGTGAGCTGATACAAGTTCTCCAAAGTTTTCCATTTAATATTCTCGAGCTTTCGTCTTCAAAGAGACATCATCAGGATTGACATAATTTCTGCAATAATGAATACAAATGTTGGTACATATAAGCTACAAAATAAATTACAAAAATACAAATACAAATAAACAGGTAGAACAAAAGATATATAACAAGAGTTATTACTTACGTCTATAAGGAAAGTACAAATGATAGAGAGAGAGAAAGGTTTAAATCATTTGTACTTTCCTTATAGACGTAAGTAATAACTCTTGTTATATATCTTTTGTTCTACCTGTTTATTTGTATTTGTATTTTTGTAATTTATTTTGTAGCTTATATGTACCAACATTTGTATTCATTATTGCAGAAATTATGTCAATCCTGATGATGTCTC
Organism: Oratosquilla oratoria; assembly: GCF_046742065.1. Lineage (NCBI taxonomy): Eukaryota > Metazoa > Arthropoda > Malacostraca > Stomatopoda > Squillidae > Oratosquilla > Oratosquilla oratoria. Next base: position 52,848,601 of record NC_134790.1, on the reverse strand, counting down.
TTTGAAGACGAAAGCTCGAGAATATTAAATGGAAAACTTTGGAGAACTTGTATCAGCTCACCCTACAACTGGAAAAAAGTTGATAAGACAAATAGAAAACATTAAGAAAAAGTTTAACAATTGTCAGAATGCTGTCGTATTTAATTCTACATGCATCAAAGAAAACCTGCTTCCTTACTTCACGAATATATATATATATATGTATATATATATATATATGTGTATATGTATATATATATATATATATATTCAACCACATATCACTTTTAATTCCATACCATCGCAAACGAGACTGAGAATCGCTCGAATGAGATATCCGTTGGAAATTGAAACTTGGACGAGCCGAGGATTCGAACCCTGCTAATCCATAACAAAGTTACATTGACGTAACCCAATACACTATCAAGGGAGATATATGTGTTTGGAAAAGATATTAATTGATCACTGGGACCATTGGTCACCCTATAGATATAAATGCAGAAAAAAAATGTACATATATATATATGTCTATATATATGTATGTATATATACATACATACATACATACATACATACATACATACATACATACATACATACATACATACATACATACATACATACTCTGCTAGTCTGTAACTGCGTGTCTATATATTACTGTATAATCTATAGCAGGGGTGTGCAACCTTTTTTTCCCAAAGGGCCACAAGTCACAACTCTGTTGGTATGGAGGGCCACATAACCTTACTATTTCATGTTATTTACTACGATCGAAGACATATTATGTGAGATTATACTGAAAAAGATAGATGATTAGTTTGTTACTGATTAGTTTGTTACTGAATTGGGATCACAAAAATAAGAATTGTCCGAAACAAATGTATTTTCCTTACTATAAATGAGCAAATGAAAGGCTACCGTACCTTATTATTATAACGTACAAACGTAAATAATTACTTAATATTGGTTAACTGGGATCATTAACATAAGAATTATAGTTAGACTTACAGTACCGGTAATCACAAATCAACCACAACAAATGAAGTCACAACGGAGACTGATTAGGGAGCGGTACTGACAGGCGGGAACACACGTGTCAGACTCATAGACAGATAGCCAAGGATCACTCAATCTAATGATTAAAAATTCCAAGTAATATGTTATTTTCTGTTCTAATATAATTAAAACTTGTACCTTAGTGAACGAAATAGAAAAAAAAAAAAAATATGGTGAAATTGGTACACACGAATATGAATTTAGTCAAACTTTCGGTGGGCTCTAATTGGTAACACACTCTCTTTCTCTCTTTCTCTCTGAGGGGGGCACTATAACTTATCTATTTTTAGGAGAAAGGGCCGCAATGAAAGCATTTGAGGGCCGCATGCGGCCCTTGAGCCGCAGGTTGCACAGGGCTGATCTATAGGTTGTGCAATACACAAAACACATCCGCATCCACACATCCTCTGTAGAGTGCGGATGCGGATGCGGATGTATATTTCACCACAAATGCGGATGCGGATGCGGAGGCGGATGTTCAGTTTATCACAACTACGGATGCGGATGCGGATGCGGATGTATATTTCACCACAAATGCGGATGCGGATGCGGATATCCGATACATCTGTAATACACACACACACACACACACACACACACACACACACACACACACACACACACACACACACACACACACACACACACACACACACACACACACACACACACACACACACACACACACACACACACACATATATATATATACATATATATACATATATATATATATATATATATATATATATATATATATATATATATATATATATATATATATATATGTGTGTGTGTGTGTGTGTGTGTGAGTGTGTGTGTGTCTGTGTGTGTGTTGTGTGTGTGTGTGTGTGTGTGTGTGTGTGTGCAATAAAACCATTTGGAAAATAAAATGAAAGGTGACCGAATGTTTTCGTCTATTTAAGACTTAGATAGACGAAAACTTTCGGTCACCTTTCATTTTATTTTCCAAGTGGTTTTATTACACATTTTGTGAATCACGTGTTTTTGTGATTTATTTGCATTATATATATATATATATATATATATATATATATGTATATATATATATATATATATATATATATATATATATTCAACCACATATCACTTTTAATTCCATACCATCGCAAACGAGACTGAGAATCGCTCGAATGAGATATCCGTTGGAAATTGAAACTTGGACGAGCCGAGGATTCGAACCCTGCTAATCCATAACAAAGTTACATTGACGTAACCCAATACACTATCAAGGGAGATATATGTGTTTGAAAAAGATATTAATTGATCACTGGGACCATTGGTCACCCTATAGATATAAATGCAGAAAAAAAATATATATATATGTCTATATATATGTATGTATATATACATACATACATACATACATACAGACATACATACATACATACATACATACATACATACATACATACATACATACATACATACATACATACTCTGCTAGTCTGTAACTGCGTGTCTATATATTGCTGTATAATCTATAGCAGGGGTGTGCAACCTTTTTTTCCCAAAGGGCCACAAGTCACAACTCTGTTGGTATGGAGGGCCACATAACCTTACTATTTCATGTTATTTACTACGATCGAAGACATATTATGTGAGATTATACTGAAAAAGATAGATGATTAGTTTGTTACTGATTAGTTTGTTACTGAATTGGGATCACAAAAATAAGAATTGTCCGAAACAAATGTATTTTCCTTACTATAAATGAGCAAATGAAAGGCTACCGTACCTTATTATTATAACGTACAAACGTAAATAATTACTTAATATTGGTTAACTGGGATCATTAACATAAGAATTATAGTTAGACTTACAGTACCGGTAATCACAAATCAACCACAACAAATGAAGTCACAACGGAGACTGATTAGGGAGCGGTACTGACAGGCGGGAACACACGTGTCAGACTCATAGACAGATAGCCAAGGATCACTCAATCTAATGATTAAAAATTCCAAGTAATATGTTATTTTCTGTTCTAATATAATTAAAATTTGTACCTTAGTGAACGAAATAGAAAAAAAAATGGTGAAATTGGTACACAAGAATATGAATTTAGTCAAACTTTCGGTGGGCTCTAATTGGTAACACACTCTCTTTCTCTCTCTCTGAGGGGGGAACTATAACTTATCTATTTTTAGGAGAAAGGGCCGCAATGAAAGCATTTGAGGGCCGCATGCGGCCCTTGAGCCGCAGGTTGCACAGGGCTGATCTATAGGTTGTGCAATACACAAAACACATCCGCATCCACACATCCTCTGTAGAGTGCGGATGCGGATGCGGATGTATATTTCACCACAAATGCGGATGCGGATGCGGAGGCGGATGTTCAGTTTATCACAACTACGGATGCGGATGCGGATGCGGATGCGGATGTATATTTCACCACAAATGCGGATGCGGATGCGGAGGCGGATGTTCAGTTTATCACAACTACGGATACGGATGCGGATGTGAATTCATATGCGGAAGTTCCGCGGATGCGGATGCGGATATCCGATACATCTGTAATACACACACACACACACACACACACACACACACACACACACACACACACACACACACACACACACACACACACACACACACACACACACACACACACACACACACACACACACACACACACACACACATATATATATACATATATATATATATATATATATCCATATATATATATTTATATATATATATATATATGTGTGTGTGTGTGTGTGTGTGTGTGTGTGTGTGTGTATGTGTGTGTGTGTGTGTGTGTGTGTGTGCATGTGTGTGTGTGTGTGTGTGTGTGTGTGTGTGTGTGTGTGTGTGTGTGTGTGTGTGTGTGTGTGTGCAATAAAACCATTTGGAAAATAAAATAAAAGGTGACCGAACGTTTTCGTCTATTTAAGACTTAGATAGACGAAAACTTTCGGTCACCTTTCATTTTATTTTCCAAGTGGTTTTATTACACATTTTGTGAATCACGTGTTTTTGTGATTTATTTGCATATATATATATATATATATATATATATATATATATATATATATATATATATATATATATATATATATATATATATATATATTGATAAGTATTTTAGACAAATTATTTGGATGATGGAGAACATAAACACAGGGGAAGGCTCGGAACCCTATGCACTCTAACGTTTCGTTCGTGTAGAACTTCTTCAGAGAGTGTATGTAGAACTGCAATTGGAGTTTATGTACTAAATCTAATTATCTTTTCGGACACTTGGGAAAGGTCGTTTTTCTGGCGTGTTTTAGAATTAAAATACTAGTTTCTTTAGCTAAATTGATAAACCCTCCTCGATGATTCGATGAATTATTAGTAGAAATATATGCTGATTCAACAATTCTTCTAGTGAATTTATCAAAACCTTTATGTAGCACTTCAGCTTCTCTCCAGTTTGGTAAATGATCGAATTTTTCCGCATGAACTACTAAAGAATTAGATGTCCTATGTGCTTTTATGTCGTTTATATGTTCATAAATTCTTTTTTCTAATCCTCTTGACGATTCGCCATAATAAGCCATTGAGCAACTATTACACGGGATTTTGTATACGACGCTGTTTTCGGAATTGGTTCTCTTTTCAGAAGTCTTTATTAAATCACCTATCCTCTTGTTAGTTATTTTAGCTATGTTTATACCTGATTTTGTTAAATATTTGTCTATTATTGGTGACGTTTCTGAGCCAGGTACTGATATAAAATTTGTATTATTTTTATAATTTCTCTCTTTCTTTCCGCGATTGTAAATATTTATTGCTTTTCTTTTTGTTCTTTTCAACATTCCCTCTGGATATCCAAGTTTGTCAAAGGTTTTCATAATGTAATCAAATTCGCCTTCTAGGTATTCATTACTACAGATTCGTAGTGCCCTGAGAAAAAATCCTATTACTATACCACTCTTTGTCCTATCATCATGTGCGGAGAAGTAATGTACTAAATCCTCTTTGTTTGTTTCCTTTCTGCATCGAGGAGGGTTTATCAATTTAGCTAAAGAAACTAGTATTTTAATTCTAAAACACGCCAGAAAAACGACCTTTCCCAAGTGTCCGAAAAGATAATTAGATTTAGTACATAAACTCCAATTGCAGTTCTACATACACTCTCTGAAGAAGTTCTACGCGAACGAAACGTTAGAGTGCATAGGGTTCCGAGCCTTCCCCTGTGTTTATGTTCTCCATCATCCAAATAATATATATATATATATATATATATATATATATATATATATATATTCAACCACATATCACTTTTAATTCCATACCATCGCAAACGAGACTGAGAATCGCTCGAATGAGATATCCGTTGGAAATTGAAACGTGGACGAGCCGAGGATTCGAACCCTGCTAATCCATAACAAAGTTATATTGACGTAACCCAATACGCTATCAAGGGAGATATATGTGTTTGGAAAAGATATTAATTGATCACTGGGACCATTGGTCACCCTATAGATATAAATGCAGAATATATATATATATATATATATATATATATGTATATATATATGTATATATACATACATACATACATACATACATACATACATACATACATACATATATATATATATGTGTGTGTTTGCATCATTTTGACATTTGGAAATAAACTCTCCTACTTGGATTCGAATCCTCGACTGAGCGGCGATGCAAGCCGCTCAGGCGAGGGTTCGATTCCCAGTAGGATAGTTTATATATATATATATATATATATATATATGTATACATATATATATATATATATATATATATATATATAGATATAGATATGTATACATATATGTATATATATGAATATATATATATATGTATTTATATATTAATATATATACATATATATACATATGTATATATATATATATACACATATATATATACATATTTATATATATATCTATATATATATATATATATATATATATATATATATATATATTACAAAAGGATTACAAAGGCGTAGCATGCCGACAGGAGACTTTTTGATCCATATCTAGGTCGGATGAAAAAAAAAAAAAAAAAAAACATAATAATAAAATAATAAATAAAAACTATAATAATGTAAATAACAAATAAAATACATAAATAAATGCATAGGTATAGTTAAAATAATAAACAAACAGGTAAATAGTAAATAATAATAAATTGACATATAACTAATAATAAATGAAAATCAGACAGACAAATGATAACAAAACAAAAAACAAATAATATAAGATAAATCATAATCATTACAGCATCTTACTTAGGTATTTATCTAAATTATTCTTAAAGCTTCGAACTGAACTACATTGTACTACCTGTGCAGGAAGTTTATTCCATTCATTAACTACACAGTTGGCAAAGTTGTTTCTACCTACTTCCAAATTGAATCTATTTCCGGACAGTTTGAGACCATTGTTTCTTGTCTGATTCTCATTCAGTGTGAACATTTCGTCACCTTTGATGTTGTCAGTTCCCTTTAAAATCTTAAAGACCTGTATCAAATCACCCCTGAGTCTACGCTTTTTTTAAGGAAAATATAATGTGTTTTAGTCGATTTTCATATGATTTATTTCTGATATTTAGAATAAGTTTTGTTGCTCACCGTTGTACTTTTTCCAATATGTCAATATCTTTAATGAGATTTGGTGACCATACAGATACAGCATATTCCATATATACATGTATATATATATGTATATATATATTCATATATATATATATATATATATATATATATATATTATATATGTATGTATGTACATAAATATATATATATTTATATATATATATATATATATGTATGTACATAAATATATATCTATATTTACATATATATATATATATATATATATATATCCTATCCGAGAGTTAACACCTTTGTGTTAGCGTGGTATGTTGTATATCATACCATTATTATTGTACATTGTACTTGTGTGTTGCTTATTTGGGGAATTATATGTTTTCCCCTCTTTATAAAATTGTCATATGTTTTGTTGTTTGTTGTTTTATTATTTATTGTAATTATGTGTAATCATTGTGTATATTTGCAATTATATTGGATATCGCAAATACGATGCACGTCTTTTCGTGCCAATTGGCAGCTTGGCGTCAGTTCGGAGCCAGCTCTCTTTGTATTCACAGGCATTAGTTGTCAGTGGTATCAGTGATTACAGTGTACTCCCCACTATTTGACTTTCATTTCATGTAGCCACCCGGTACACCTTGACGTGGTGGATAGGCTTGACATTGTTAATGGCTACCAAAGGTATGTCGATAAAGAGAAAATCCGTCCAGGGTCACCCATATCGAACAGGTTGTGTAAGAAAGATCAGACAAAAAGCAACTCATACACACAGTCGCAGGACCCACTGCTAACTGGCTCGTCCCTGATGGCGAATTGGGAAAGTCCTCATAGATACATGGGGTTACCGTCATGTTGACTCCATGGACCATTGGTCACCCTATATATATAAATGCAGAATATAATGAATAAATTGACACCAAAGAAATATTTCACCAGAAAGCAGTTGGCAAGGAGGTGAGATTACTGTCAACCCCCTTTCCTAGCCAATAGGAATGGCACAACCAAAACAAAACCGGGCTTTCGTGTTGGATCATCGTCTCCTAAAGGTCCAACCGCATTGTCTCATGTGCTTATAGGCAGTGTGCCACCGAATGCTCAAACAGATATCAGTCTTGGACATTAAACAATATGAAAAAATGAAGATGTATACATACAACGTAAGAACTCAGAAGACCACAGGCTGGAGAGTTTAATGGAAAAACTAGACAACATCAAGTGGGACATTGTAGGACTGAGCGAAGTTAGAATAGTGGAAGAAAAGTTGATAAAAATAATTCAGGTTTAAGCACTAACTTCACAGAATTCAGAGAATGAAATTGAGTCCTTCTGTGACGATTTAAGTCAGGTAATGAATCAAGGAAATAGTAAGTACACGTTGGTAATAGGCGACTTTAATGCTAAAGTGTGGGGAGAAGATGAGAGATGAGTCATGCATTGGGAAGTTTGGAGTAGGTGAAAGAAATGACAGAGGCGAGATGTTAGTCAGTTTTGCGGAGAACTACAACATAAGGATAATGAACACTTTCTTCTAAAAACGTGTGGGTCGTAAATAGACCTGAAGAGTTCCAAATGGAACAACAAAAAATGAGGTAGACTTCATATTAGGAGATGAGAGCAAGAGCGTTGGCAATGTTACGGTGATGAATAAAATCAACATAGGTAGTGACCATCGAATGGTATGTTGCGCGGCTAAATTCAATTTCAGAGCCGAGAGAAATAAACTAGTTTTAAGAAAGAAAACCAGCCTTGCAAAGGTTAAGGATAATAAGAAATGTTAGTTAGAAATTAAAAATAGATTCAAAGCTCTAAGATGCAACGAGGACACCGTCGAAGATGTGAATTTGAATTTAGTGAGTATCATTAAGGAATCGGCAGAGAAAGTAGGAAGTACAAAAAGTAGTAAAGAAAACAAATGATCTAATGAAAAGAAGAAGGACCATGCAGATTAAAAGTAGGAAAGACGAAATAGAAAGAGTAGAACTAAACAATCTTATCAACAAAAGCCAAAGATCAGAGAAAAGAAAGAGAAATATGAATGAAATAGAAGAAACTATTCGGAAAGGTAAACGTACTATAGGGGCCGAGCGCAGACATGCTTAAGGAAGACAGCAAATTATATGTTTGAAAGATAGAAATGGAGAAATCATTAACTGCAGAGACAGAATGGTAAAAAGAGTAGAATAATTTGATCAAGAGCTTTACTCGTCGAAGACCGTAGTTGAGTCAGTAAATTCATCTGTAGACGTTAGTAGTGTACCAGAGATTACAAAGGAAGAAGTAGAATTTGCTCTAGAAATATGAAACGAGGAAAAGCACCTGGGGAAGATGGTATATCGATAGATCTCATCAAAGACGCAGGGAAAGAAGTTTATATTAGGTTAACTCAGTTGTACATCCAGCGCTTACGTTAAGAAAAGTTCCTGAATCGTGGTGTAATGCTATAGTGATTTTGCTTTATAAGAAAGGAGACCAGAAGGACCTTAGTAACTATTGACCAATTAGCTTGCTGTCAAATATATATAAAATATTCTCCAAGATCCTTACAAATAGACTAAGTCAAGTTTTAGATGGAGACCAACCAAGAGAACAGGCGGGCTTTAGGAGCGGATATTCGACCATTTGCAGGCGATGGACCTACTAATCGACAAAACGACAGAATACAATATACCTCTGTGTTTAGCTTTTGTAGATTACGAGAAGACCTTTGACTCGGTAGAACAAATAGCAGTACTAAACTCGCTATGCAAGCAGGGTACAAACAAACAAATCTTAATTGTTTTAGAAAAAAAAAAGCGAAAGATACCACTATAATTCGACTACATAAAGATACAGAAAATATCAAGATCGAGAAAGGAGTACGGCAAGGCGATATCATTTCACCCAAATTATTTACAGCCTGTTTGGAGGAGATTTTCAGAAGGTTGAGTTGGGAAAAGAAAAGTTTGAAGATTAATGGTGAATCTTTGAACCGCCTAAGATTTTCAGATGACATTATTCTTATTTCAGAGAAGGCAGAGGACTTGCAAGATATGCTGAGTGATCTGAACAAAGAAAGTCCCAAAGTAGGTTTAAAATGAATAAGAGTAAAACCAAAGTAATGTTCAACACGAAAGTTTAAAGTAAAGAGATTATAGTCGATGGTGAGAGTCTTGAAGAAGTTCAGGAGTATAACAATTTAGGCCACATGGTAAAAGTGACGTAAACTCATGATAATGAAATAAAAAGACATTGCAATTGGTTGGAAAGTGTTTGGTAAGTATAATAAAATCCTGAGAGGCTCTCTACCTTTATGTTTGAAACTTAAAGTTTATAATCAATGCATGCTGCCAGCAATAATCTACGGGTGTGAGACTTGGAAAATAGCGAAGGCGATGTAAACAAAACTAAGGACTGCACAGAGGAAAATGGAGAGGTCAATGATGGGAATAACGGTGAGAGACCGAAAGAAAGCAAGTTGGGTGAGAGAGCAGGCTAGAGTGGAAGATATTATGGAGGCGGTAAAAGAGAGGAAGTGGAATTGGGCAGGTAAGTTAGTGCGAACGGCAGATGAGTGGTGGAGCAAGTGTGTTACTGAGTGGACGCCGCGAGATAGGAAGCCTGGAATAGGGAGACAAGACAGAAGGTGGTGAAACGAGATAGAGAAGTTCGTAGGAGTGACGTGGTAGAGGTTGAAGCGGTCGTGTGAATCATTGAATGCTATGAAGGAGGCCTTTGTTCAGCAGTGGACTCGGGATGACTGATTTGACATATATACATACATACATATATACATATATATATATATATATATATATATATACATATACATATATATGTACACACACACACACACACACACACACACACACACACACACACACACACACACACACACACACACACACACACACACACACACACACACACACACACACACACACATATATATATATGTATATATATGAACAGAATCGCCAGTGACGGCGATGTCAATCAAATAATACTAACAATAGTAAAGCAGACGCTCTACCAAATAAGCTATTGAGTATTGGTAGCTCATTTGGTAGAACTTCGGCTTTGCATCAATTCGCATCAATTCGAGTCCGGGGACGACAGTCGGAACATATATATATATATATATATATATATATATATATATATATATATATATATATATATATATATATATATATCTATATATATATCTATATATATAATATATATATATATATATATATATATATATATAACAATTCGAGTCCGGGGACGACAGTCGGAATATATATATATATATATATATATATATATATATATATATATATATATATGTGTGTGTGTGTGTGTGTGTGTGTGTGCATGTATGCATATATATATGTATATGTATATATATATATATATATAATATATATATATATATATATATATATATATATATATATATATATATATATATATATATATATTTTAAACCCACTCTCGGAGAAAGATAAGCTGAGATACAGAGTAAACCGTATATTTTGACCACTAGCTGTGGTCCTTTTCAGCAGTTACAAATATAGGGTACATATACAAGAATTTATATACAGAGGAGGAAGCTATAATAGGGAACTCAGTAGCTTCCTCCTCTGTATATAAGCTCTTGTATATGTACCCTATAATTGTAACTGCTGAAGAGGACCACAGCTAGTGGTCAAAATATACGATTTACTCTGTATCTCAGCTTATCTTTCTCCGAGAGTGGGTTTAAATTATATTTTACTCTTGTGTTACGACATCTACGTTACTATATATATATATATATATATATATATATATATATATATATATATATATATATATATATATATATATATATATATATATATATACAGTATATAATTACTCCAGTCTTGGGCGGGATTTGAACTCGGACCGCCGCAGTGGCAGCCGGGAACGCTAACCACTGCACCACTAGAGAGGTGTGTGTGTGTGTGTGTGTATTCACCTCGGATCTGCTGCAGTCTCTGTCGAGACAGCCAGACACCACCCTACGGCAGTGACCTCAGAGCTCATTATTTGCCGATCACTGGGTAGGTCTGAGACCACTCACACACCACACACCGGAACAGCAAGGTCACAACTCCTTGACTAACGTCCTGTACCTACTCACTGCTAGGTGAACAGGGGTTACACGTGAAAGGAGACAAATCCAACTTATCTCCGCCCGGCCGGGGAATCGAACCCCGGTTCTCTGGCTTGTGAGGCCAGTGCTTTACCAATCCGCCACCGAGCTGTGTGTGTGTGTGTGTGTGTGTGTGTGTGTGTGTGTGTGTGTGTGTGTGTGTGTGTGTGTGTGTGTGTGTGTGTGTGTGTGTGTGTGTGTGTGTGTGTGTGTGTGTGTGTGTGTGTGTGTGTGTGTGTGTGTGTGTGTGTGTGTGTGTGTGTGTGTGTGTGTGTGTGTGTGTGTGTGTGTGTGTGTGTGTGTGTGTGTGTGTGTGTGTGTGTGTGTGTGTGTGTGTGTGTGTGTGTGTGTGTGTGTGTGTGTGTGGGTTTTTTCAAAGGATAAAATCAAACAAAGATAGTGCTCAATAATTACCGTTTTCTTTGAAGTTTTTACTTAATAGAAAATGTTTTGTTCATGAGTGACTTTAAATAATAGTAAATACTACCCAGCTGATATGTTTATTTAGCATTGTATGATAATTAATGATATGTTATAAAAGAACGTTATATAAAATTAAATAACGTGATATGAGATTGATATGACGATATAATGCAACATGAAATGACACCAACTTCTGCTCCTGAATTGTTTTTCGCAGACATTAATTGTTGAAGTGTGAAGTAAAATACCTTCGATCCTGTGTCCCAATCTCATTTATATTGCGAATGAGCATTGGTCCATTGTCTCTGTCCGTTTACTCTGGGCTCTAATAGTTTGATAATTATGAACCAGAGAAAATTTCTTTTTGCGTTGTAAAAAAAAAAAAAAAAAAAAAAGGCAAATCATCACGATTACTTTTTATTTTATTTTATTTTTTTATTTTTTTAAGACTTCCATCCTCGTGAAACTATGCGGTGGATGCGGTCAGGATCCGTCTCTTACGGATGCAGTTCACTGACCCCTCTCTTGCCAATGACTGTGATCGACTACCCTTTTATATTTTGTATTATTTAACTTTCATGAAGCCTGATGTAGAAGTTAATTGATCCTACTTTCTACTCTAGTCTTCACAAAATCGAGGTTTTGTATATGTGCTGATTTCGGAGTGGGGGACCTGGTACATCTCAGGCATGCGAGGGCTGATCTTATGAGTGAGAATGACAGTCTACATCACATCCACGCTACAATACTACTCTTTGGTTGTTGTTACTTTTCTGCCATCACCTCTGCCAGACGAGCGTAGGATGCCTTTGTCATTGAACCCATCCAGCCTGAAGTCGTAAAGGTTATCGGAGCCCTGGTCCCCATTCTGTATACGCTCCTCGTAAATCCTGATTTTCTCATTCTTGTTCCAATAGTGGGACGCCTCAATAGTTAGGTTATTGTAGCAGGGGGCCATGTCAAAGAAAGCCAGCTGTCCCCGTGTCCAGAAACCTCATGCGCATCCACTCGTGCTTCATCTGATGTGATGGAAGTGCGGTGCCTGAAGTTCTCCCTTCCTAGTCGAAGTAGTGTTGGTTCGATGGTCATATACTTCCATCCCTCCCGAAGCATATGGGCTTACTACTACTACTGCCATTACTACTACTACTACTTCTACTACTATTGTTCTAATACTAGTACCACTACTTATACTACTACTACTACTACTACTCCTACTACTACTACTACTACTACTACTACTACTACTACTACTACTACTACTACTACTACTACTACTACTACTACTACTACTACTACTACTACTACTACTACTACAACTACTACTATTTTTTTAACGACCTCCATCCTCATGGAACTGTTTGGTGAAAGCAATCAGGATCTGTCTCTTACAGACACAGTTCATCGGCCCCTCTCTCGCCAATGACTGTGGTCGACGACCCTTTTATTTTTATAATAGTGCCTAATACAGAAGTTCATTTATCCTACTGTCAACCACCGTCTAATCAAAGTTTTGTATATGTGCTGATATGGGTGGTGGGAACCTGGTACCTCTCAGGCATAGGAGGGCTGATCTTAAGAGTGAGAATGACAGTCTACATCTCATCCATGAATTAATGCTGCTTTTTGGTTGTTGTTTCTTTTCAGCCATCACTTCTGCCAGCCGAGCGTAGAATGCCTTTGCTCTAGGACCCATCCCACCTACTACTACTACTACTACTACTACTACTACTACTACTACTACTACTACTACTACTACTACTACTACTACTACTACTACTACTACTACTACTACTACTACTACTACTACTACTACTACTACTACTACTACTACTACACGACCTCCATCCTCGTGGAACTGTGTGGTGGAAGCAGCAGGATCTGTCTCCCACAGACACAGTTCATTGGCCCCTCTCCCGCCAATGACTGTGGTCGACAACCCTTTTATCTATCGATTTAATTTTTATTAACAATGCCTAATACAAAAGTTCATTTATCCTACTGTCAACCACCGTCTGCTCAAAATCTAGGTTTTGTATATGTACCGATTTGGGCGGTGGGGACCTTGTACCTCTCAGGCATAGGAGGGCTGATCTTAGGAGTGAGAATGACAGTCTACATCTCATCCATGAAACAATGCTGTTTTTGGGTTGTTGTTTCTTTTCAGCCATTACCTCTGCCAGCCGAGCGTAGAATGCCTTTGCTTTAGGACCCATCCCACCTGAGGTCGTAAAGGTTATAGGAGTGAATGAGCCCTGGTCTACATTCTGTATACGCTCTTCGTACATCCTGATCTTCTCATACTCGTTCCGGAAGTGAGATGCCTCAATAGTTAAGTTGTTGTAACAGGGGGCCATCGGATCAAATATTCGCATATCAAAGAAAGCCAATTGTTCCCGTGTCCAGAAACCTCTTGCGCTGACATCCACTCTTGCTTCATCTGATGTGTTGGACGTGCGGTATCTGAAGTTCTCCCCTCCTAGTGGAAGTAATGTTGGTTCGATAGTCACATCCTTGCACACCTCCTGAAGCATTTGGACAGTGAGATCTCTTACCTCATCGTGTCGCATGCAAATGAATCCACCCTGCTTGCATATCATCGCATGGTCCGGAGTAAACTGTGCACCACAGGAGCATCTGTTAGGCAGCCCTCCCAATGGCCATCCATACCTCAGGGCATCCCTTTGCCCTGATTGGTAGTGCTGTCAGCCAATTGAACGCCCCAACTTCCTGTGCCAATGATATCTTTCTTTTCATACAGTTCGATAGCCGAGCTAGAAGTGCTTGAAGTTCCTCCTTCTGCCTCTCCTCCCTCCCCTTTGAAATGTTTCTTCTAATTTCTCTGATCTTCTCCATGTTAGTCTCCTTCCGTTGATCTTGTGACACGATATTGTTTGTCAAGGAGGACGTGAGTTTCATAGAGTTTTGGTGTTCTATTTTGGCTAGGTTTAGCGGGTTGGAGATGCCTAGCCCTCCCATTTCTACTACTACTACTACTACTATTACTACTACTACTACTACTATTACTACTACTACTAATACTACTACTACTACTACTACTACTACTACTACTACTACTACTACTACTACTACTACTGCTACTACTACTACTACTTCTACTACTACTGCTACTACTACTATTGCTACTACTACTACTGCTTCTACTACTACTGCTACTACTACTACTGCTTATATATATATATATATATATATATATATATATATATATATATATATATATATATATATATATATATATAAACGACCTCCATCCTCGTGGAATTGTGTGGTGAAAGTTGTCAGGATCTATCTCTTACAGACACAGTTCATTGGTCCCTCTCTCGCCAATGAATGTGGTCGACTACCCTTTTATATTTTGTATTATTTCACTTTAATTAAGCCTAATACAGATGTTTATTTATCCTGTTTTCTACTACATTTTGATCAAAGTCGAGGATTTAAATATGTACTGATTTAGGTGGTGTGAACCTGGTACCTCTCAGCCATAGGAGAGCTGATCTTAAGAGTGAGATTGACAGCTTACATCTCATCTATGCTACAATGCTGCTTTTTGGTTGTTGTTTCTTCTCTGCCATCACTTCTGCCAAACGAGCGTAGAATCCTTTGGCCTTGGACCCATCCCGCCTGAAGTCATAAAGGTTATCGGAGTGAATGAGTCCTGGTCCACATTTTGCACACACTACTCGTACATCCTGATTTTCCCATTCTCGTTGGGACACCTCAATGATTAGGTTATTGTAACAGGGGGCCATGGGATCAAACATTCGCATGTCAAAGAAAGCCAGATGCCATCTGATATGTTGGAAGTGCGGTGCCTGAAGTTCTCCCCTCCTAGTGGAAGTAGTGTTGGTTCGATGGTCATATCCTTGCACACCTACCGAAGTATTTCGGTAGTGAGATCCCTTATCTCGTCATGCCTCATGCAGATGAATCCATTCTGCTTGCATATCATCGCATGGTTTGGATCAGACTGTGTACCACAGGAACATCTGTCAGGCAGTCTTTCTAATGGCCATCCGTACCTTAAGACAATGGCATCCATAAATTCTCTTTTGTTTATGTTGAATCACTTTGCTTTGATAGGTAGTGCTGTCAGCCAATTGGACGCCCCATCCTCCTGTACCATTCCTATCTTTCTTTTCACATGATTTGATAGCTTATCTGATAAGGTGAGAAGCTCCTCTTTCTGCCCCACTTCCCTACTCCTTGATATGTTTCTTCTAGTTTATCTGATTTCATACACGTTATTTTCTTTCTGTTGATGATTTTGTGACATGATGTTGTTTGTCAGGGAGGATGTGAGTTTCAGGGAATTTTGGTGTTCTATGTTGGCAAGGTTTAGCGGGTTTGAGATGCCTAACCCTCCCATTCCTGGTGAAAGTTCAATTATCTTTCTTTTCTATTCGTTTGGTATCCACCCGTTGGTGATGGCCGGAATAAGTTCACTTCTGATAGTTTTTTCAAGAGATGTTCGATACTGCCCTTAAGATGTAATTCCACTTGTGTTTAACACCATATATGAATGCGGCATATGCAGTTTGCGGTTCAGTCTTTCCGAAGTTGGTTAGTAACCTAATTTCCTCCACCCATTCGTTAACTTTGTCTTTGTTTCAGAACCGATTACTGTACCGATATATCTTTCTCCCTCTTTAGTTACTTTCAATTTACTATCTTTAAAGATATTTTTGGCTTCGTCAAAGAGATCTGGTTTCACTGTGAGGACAGACTTCTTTGCATTCGGAATATAACCCAAGTCCGGACAGTGTGTCTGCACCAGATCCCACCACTTTCTTACATCAGCTACTTTCCCTGCCCCCGTGAGATCATTTGTATATGCCACCTGTTTAACGCTGGTCTCTTCATGTTGTATCCTCTGCTGCAGGTGCATAAGACCAAAATCGAGTCTCCCTGAGTGGTACCTTCGGATGACTGGATACACTTTCGTCTCTTTCTTCTCAACTCTGTTGGTGACAAATAGCTGTGCTAGTTCTCTGTATGTATTCTCTACATATTTGGCTAAAACTGGGCACTTGATTTTGATGTTGTGTATAGTAGCCTCTTTATTTATGCTGTTGAAGGCGTTGGAGGCATCGACTAATAAAACTGATTTGCAGTCTGGTTCCTCATGGCGTGAATCGCCGCCTCGCATCCTGCCTGTTGCCCCACACAGACCTGAAGGTTGCCTGCCGCTTCTCGCACCGCGTCCTTTGCGATCTCCATGATAGCTTTCCCTATTCTTCTTCTCAGTACCTCACCTATATCAAACTGGACGACAGCAAGTCTTCTTGTCCAGTCGGATAAGTCTGCCCACTGTGTATGTCTCAAGGTGCAGATAGACCTCAGCAGCCAATTTCCTCGCCAAACCAGGGATGGTTTTCTGCAGTCCCCTGCTGTTGTCACAAAAAGGCTGGTGCTGAGGATACATTTCCATCCAGACGCATCTAAGCCCGATGGTCCTGGTGCTCCCTGGGTGTGTAGAGTATGGTTCCAGATCCTTTCTTTCTTGATGCACTCAAAGATCACTTCGTGGGGTAAGGGATAGTCACCATTGAATTTGGTGTCCGGGTTTGCTGGTCTTGGCTTTGGATACTTTTCTTTCAGAATCTTCAGCATTTCCTCGTTTAGGGGTAGAACTGCTAGGTCTTCGTCCTCCCTTGCGGGCGACCTCATGGCAGCCGCAACCTTTCCCTACCTCATCTTGTCTGACAAATTCCTGGCTCTGTCTTCTGGTCGTGCCATTGTGGAGTCTATCTTGAATGGCCTCTGCGTCCATCATTAGCTACTCCACTGCTCTATCCTCCTTTGTAATGTTTGGACATTCTTCGAGTGCTTTGATTTCTGTGAGTCCTCTGACATGTATGGTGTGGTAGGACAGCCAGCGTTTTGAATACTTTCAGAGCATAGGGAGATGAGTTTATATATACTCTTATTAGGCAGGTCATCTCTATTAAATATTTAGTTGCATTACGTTTAGGCGGGATTAAGAGGTTTCCTGGGGAGAAGGCAAGTAGCTTGGTGTAGACGTCATCCAGGCACCCCGCAACCATGGGGTGTTGCCACATCCACCAGAACCTACCCCCCCCCTCCCGCCCTCCTGCTCTTGATGGCGTGGGCTTTCGTCCTCTGACCTCGATATCGCGGGATCACTTTCCTCTTTTGAGTCTCCCTCACTCACTAGACTATCACCCACGTTCGTCTCCATTACATCCCTCCCATCCTCCCCAATCTCCACACCCTATCTCAGTTGACCGCTCCTCGCCTATGGAAGTTATTGCTCTCCCCGGTTTCTGCATTCCCACCACTTCTGCATTTTGTGCTCCTTCTTCCACCTTTGAAGCATGTGCATTGTCTGCAATTTTGATGAGCTACTACTGTGGTGGGGGGGGGGGGAGAATACTGCCACCAAGTATTTCCACTTGGATCGTAGGAGGCGAGAAGAAAGGGACAGGGAGTGAGACTAGGCATCCTTCTCCTTGTAGCCCCACAGGAGACATTCCTAAACGAAAAAGTAAAGGCATAAGAGGGTCTGGGAGATTTCGGAACAGCACCCAAAGGTTTGGGTCTTTTAATGTGCGTGGATGTGGTACAGATAGAGAGTATGTTTGTGAGAAGAAAGATGGATGTGTTGGCTTTGAGTGAAATTAAGTTGAAAGGGAAGGGTGAGTGTAAATTTGGGAGTGTAAGTGGGAGGTTATCAGGAGTGAAGAGAGAGCGAGGGAGGACCGGGTGGCTATTCTAGTAAGTGAAGAGATGGGTAAACGTGTAGTGGAGTGGAAGGAGTTTTCCTCAAGGATAATGTGGATGAAGGTGAAACTGGGAAAGGAGATGTGGGTCTTTGTAAGTGCATATGGGCCTGGCAGTGAGAAGAGTTTAGAAGAAAGGGAGGCCTTTTGGATAGATTTAAATGAGTGCATAGAGGATTTAGGGAGAAATGTCAACGTAATAGTACTGGGAGACCTTAATGCTAGGGTAGGAAATGGTCCAATTGATGGAGTGGTTAGGAAATGTGGAGGTCCAGGAAAGAATCATAGTGGAGAGTTGATGGTGGAATTGTGTCTAGAAAGAGAGTTGATGATAGCAAATACAGTGTTTCGGAAGAAAGTCAAGCATAAGTACACATGGGAGAGGGTGGTGGAGGGAAGGGTGGTAGATAGAGCGTTGATGGATTATGTAGTGGTAAATAGGACTATGATAGGAAGAGTTAAGGATGTACATATGCTAAGGGGAGAGGGTGGGGGAATATCAGATCATTTTTTGGTGAAAGGTAAGCTGAGAGTGGAGGATAAATGGAGAAAGAGGAAAAGGGCAAAAGGTAGGGAGGTGCTTAGAGTGAACCCTTTAAATGAAAAGGAAAAGGAGAAGGAGTACAAGAAGAAGCTGAAGGAGGAGTGGGAGGGTGTGAAGGATAGAGTAGAGCTAGGTGTGGAGGAGGAATGGGGATGGTTCAAGGAGGGAGTCACAGAGTGTGCAAAGATGGTGTGTGGAACAAGAAGGACAGGAGGAAATAGAAGGAAGGGTAGTGAATGGTGGGATGAGGAAACAAAGAAGGTTGTAGAAGAGAAGAAGCGAGCTTTCACAGATTGGTTACAAAATAGGACGAGGGAGTCATATGAGAGGTACAAAGAAAAGAAAAGAGAAGTAAAGCAAAAGGTAAAGGAGGCAAAGAGGAGAGCAGATGTGAAGTGGGGTAAGAGTATGACAGAAAATTTTGAAAGTAATAAAAAGATGTTTTGGAAATAAATTAAGAGAGAAAGAGGAGGCCAATCAAGTAGAGAAGAAAAGGTAAAAGGTACAGATGGAGAGATGATAATGGAAGAGAAGGCAG
>NC_134790.1:52816043-52823543 GCF_046742065.1 Oratosquilla oratoria | reverse complement strand
CAAATAAAAGGGTCGTCGACCACAGTCATTGGCGGGAGAGGGGCCAATGAACTGTGTCTGTGGAAGACAGACCCTGCCGCTTCCACCACACAGTTCCAATAGGATGGAGGTCGTATTAAAAAAAAAAAAAAAAAAAAAAAAAAAAAAAAAAAAAAAAAAAAAAGTAGTAGTAGTAGTAGTAGTAGTAGTAGTAGTAGTAGTAGTAGTAGTAGAACGGCAGCGGTGGGATTGCAGGAGGCCATCGCTGGTTTGGCGAAGAAACTGGCGACTGAAGACTGTCAGTACCTGGAGGCATACACAGCGTGCAGACTTATCCCGCTAGATAAGAACCCTGGCTGTCGCCCGATTGGTATAGGCGAGGTGCTAAGAATAATAATAGGAAAAGCCATTATGGAAGTCGCGAAGGATGAGGTGTGAGAAGCGGCTGGCAACCTGCAGGTGTGCGCGGGGCAACAGGCGGGTTCCGAGGCTGCAGTCCACGCCATGAGAAAGATATTCGAGGAACCAGACTGCGAAGCAGTCCTATTAGTCGATGCATCAACCGCATTCAACAACTTAAATAGAGAGGCTACCATACACAGCATCAAAGTTAAATGCCCAGTATTGGCCAGGTATGTAGAGAACACATACAGAGAACCCGCAAACCTATTTGTCACCAGCAGGGCGGAGAAGAAAGAAATGAAAGTGGAGATCATCAAATCCGCGGAAGGCACCACTCAGGGAGACCCGGTGGCCATGGCAATGTATGCGCTTGGTCTTATGCACCTGCAGCAGAAGATATAATATGAGGACACCAGGGTCAAACAGGTAGCATATGCAGATGATCTCACGGGGGCAGGAAAAGTAGCTGACCTAAAAAAGTGGTGGGATCTGGTGTTGGCACACGGCCCGGGCTTAGGTTACATTCCGAATGCAAAGAAATCTTACCTCATAGTGAAGCCAGAGTACTTTAACAATGCCAGAATCCTCTTTGAGAACAGTGAAGGTAACAAAAGAGGGGGAAAGACATCTCGGTACAGTGATCGGCTCAGAATCCTTTAAAAGCAATATGTTGAAAAGAAAGTTAACGAATGGGTGGCGGAAGTTAGGATTCTAGCCAACTTTGCAAAGACCGAACCGCAGGCGGCATATGCCGCATTCATATATGGTGTGAAACATAAGTAGAACTACATATTAAGAACGGTACCGAACATCACCGACCTACTAAGACCCCTTGAAGAAACCATCAGAAACGAGCTAATACCGGTCATCACCAACGGACGGACAATAAACGAAGAGGAAAGAAAACTTCCACCTAGAATGGTAGGGCTAGGTATCTCCAACCCGCTAAACCTTGCCGACACAGAACACCAAAACTCCATGAAACTCACGTCCTCATTGACAAACAACATCGTGTCACAAGATCAACGGAAGGAGACTATCTTGGAGGAAATTAGGGAAATTAGAAGAAACATTTCAAAGGGAAGAGAGGAGAGGCAGAAGAAGGAACTTCAAGCACTTGTAGCTCGGCTATCGAATTATATAAAAAGAAAGATAACAATGGCGCAGGAAGTTGGGGCGTCCAATTGGCTGACAGCACTACCAATCAGGGCAAAGGGATTCACCTTAAACAAAAGAGAATTCACGGATGCCATTGCCCTGAGGTATGGATGGCCATTAGGAGGGCTGCCTAACAGATGCTCCTGTGGTGTACAATTTACTCCAGACCCTGCGATGATATGCAAGCAAGGTGGATTCATTTGTATGCGACACGATGAGGTAAGAGATCTCACTGCCCAAATGCTTCAGGAGGTGTGCAAGGATGTGACTATCGAACCAACATTATTCCCACTAGGAGGGGAGAACTTCAGATACCGCACGTCCAACACATCTGATGAAGCAAGAGTGGATGTCAGCGCAAGAGGTTTCTGGACACGGGGACAATTGGCTTTCTTTGACATGCGAATATTTGATCCGATGGCCCCCTGTTACAGCAACCTAACTATTGAGGCATCCCACTCTCGGAACGAGTATGACAAGATCAGGATGTACGAAGAGCGCATACAGAATGTAGACCAGGGCTTATTCACTCCTATAACCTTTACGACTTCAGGTGGGATGGGTCCTAGAGCAAAGGCATTCTACGCTCGGCTGGCTGAGGTAATGGCTGAAAAGAAACAACAACCAAAAAGCAGCATTGTTTCATGGATGAGATGTAGACTATCATTCTCACTCCTAAGATCAGCCCTCCTATGCTTGAGAGGTACCAGGTCCCCACCGCCGAAATCAACACATATACAAAACCTAGATTTTGAGCAGACGGTGGTTGACAGTAGGATAAATGAACTTTTGTACTAGGCATTATCAAAAATAAATAAATAAATAAATAGACAAATATAAAGGTCGTCGACCACAGTCATTGGCGGGAGAGGGGCCAATGAACTGTGTCTGTGGAAGACACCCTGCTGCTTCCACCACACAGTTCCAATAGGATGGAGGTCGTATTTATAATAAAAAAAAAAGTAGAAGTAGTGGTAGTAGTAGTAGTAGTAGTAGTAGTAGTAGTAGTAGTAGTAGTAGTAGTAGTAGTAGTAGTAGTAGTAGTAGTAGTAGTAGTGGCGTCGTGCGGAGAGGACGTGCTCTCTTTCTCTCTCGAGATGATAGTATATTTATGGTGGGGGAGAGGGTTAGAAATGGACGAAACTGATATTATGTGTTGAGGTCGGCCGTATCTAGGCCTCATGTGAAAGTGAAAAGTGTGTGTTCTGAAAGTGCATTGAAAATAGTGAAAATTTGAAAATACAGTGACCGGACGAGAACAATGCCAGAGATGCCAACTGGTCAGAGGTGCCAAGGGTAGGGGCATTGGTAAGAATCCCCACTCCCCCCCCCATCCCCCGAGAGTAATCGACTCGAAGCACGCAGACAAGCCACAGGGGTGTGTGAGCATAACGGTGTGTATGGTATTCGTCACTTAAAACAGAAATGTTAAGATATTTTAAGATATGGTAAGGTACTTGATCGCCTTTCCTAAATAGTTTTTCTTCTTTTTTGTTTATTTATTTAGTCATATGCTATTTTCTATTTTTTTATTTACTATCATTAATGCTTATACATCTACTCAGCTAAATTATTCCTTATTTACCTTTTTATTTATCTATTTATTTATTTACTTATTCATTTATTTATTTGTTATCGTTCTTTAGTCTTCTTTTTTCTTCTATGAAATATCAGGAATTCACACAGTTATGCTCGACATCCTCTCCACACCACCACAAGCCTGGATGCATCGTTTCAAAAAATATAAATTATAGTTTGTATCTATCTAACTCGGCCTATGTCTCTCTCATCATATCTCTCTCGCTCCCTCACGGTCCACTCCCCCATCTCCCTCTCTCTCTCTCTCTCTCTCTCTCTCTCTCTCTCTCTCTGTCTGTCTGTCTCTCTCTCTATCTCTCTCTCTCTCTTCCTCTCTCGCTTTTCTCCTCTCTCTCCTCCTCTATCTTTCTGATTATAATATATATGTATATGTGTATGTATATGTATGTATGTATATATATATATATATATATATATATATAAGTATATGTATGTGTTTATGGATATATATAAGTTCAAGAGCCACAAGTTAGAGCCAGGATATGACGGCAGCTCCAGAGCATGGTGGGGTGGAGATAAATAATAAATAGGAGACTAGATTATCTAAAGTTCACACGGCATTTACGCAAACTTGATGTGGTATACTTGATGATAATTGTAAAGATAGATATAAGTTCTAAGATGTAGATGACCGCAGATGTTACGCTTTGCCAGTGAACGAGGGATAGGCACCTGTTGACCAAACAGGCTTATTTAATCATTCGCCTGTGTGCAAAGTTTTGGTTCGTAGGCAGTGTCTAGCATGCCAACATACAGCCCAAGGCACAATATAGATTTTATGACCCACAGTAGACGTTAGTCCCCTCTTTCCTCTACCCTCTTCCCTACCCCCCTCCTTTTCTTTCCCCACAGCCCCTCAGACCCAGAGAGCCGACGCTAACCACAATCCGCCCCTAACCCCTCCCCTAGTTTACACTCCTTATGCTTATACATCATCTCTTCTCCATCTCCCCTTTCTCCCTATCTCTCTCTCTCCCCTCGTATCCTCTCCCCCTTCCATCTATGTGCCTTTCCCCTCACTCGCCCTCTATCCCCTATTATCTCTCTCTCTCTCTCTCTCTCTCTCTCTCTCTCTCTTTCTCTCTCTTTCCTGCCTTTCCCCTCACTCGCCCTATATCCCCTTATTATCTCTCTCTCTCTCTCTCTCTCTTCATCCATCTGTCTCCCTCTCCCACTCTTTGTCGTTCTTTTGCCTCCTCTTTATCTTCATGTACCTCTATAATCCTTACTATTTCTCCCTCAAAATTCTCCCCCATCCGTCTCTCTGTCTTTGACACTCTCTCTATCTCTCGATCTCTCTCTTTCTCTCTCCTTCTCTCTCTCTATCTATCTATCTATCTATCTATCTATCTATCTATCTATCTATCTATCTATCTATCTATCTATCTTGCCTCCTCTTTCTCTTCATCTACCTCTATCATCCTTGCTATTTCTCCCTCAAAATTCTCCCCCCTTATCCCTCTGTCTTTGACACTCTCTCTCTATCTCCCTTTCTCTCTCTTTCCTTCTCTCCTTCTATCTATCTATCTATCTATCTATCTATCTATCGATCTCTCCCTTTCTCTCTCCTTCACGCTGTCTCCTACTCTCTCATCCCCTCCTATTACCCACCTCCTCCTACTCCCCTTACTCTCTCCTTCCCTCCTATTACCCACCTCCTTTTACTCCCCTCATGATCCCCCTCTCCCATCTCCCTCTCCAGTCTTCCCCATCCTCCCCCTCCTTCCTGTCGCTTCACTTCCCTTAGCGTTTCTCTCCTCCTGCTCCCCCTGAATCTGTATCCATCATACGTAACTACCATCGAATCTCACGCCCTGGCTTTCTTCCCATAGCTGCCCCCTGCATTATATATGCGCAACTGCATTCGAGGGCACCCCTACCTCTCTCACCCCTCTTTTCCAAGTTATTTATATATGTATATATATTTGTGTATCTGGGTGTGTGTATATATATGTATGTGTGTATGTGTATGTATATATGTATGTATTTATATATATGTATACATATATATGTGTATATGTGTGTATGTGTGTATGTATCTATATATATCCCACGCGCTATCTCAGACCTGTATGTGTTCTCTCAGATAAACATGAGGGGAAATTGGGATCTATTATGTGAGAACTGGATACTGTCAAGCCAGTGGACGAACAGAGAATGTCAATTTGAAGTAATTAAATTACCACAGAGGCTGTACCCTGGGGCTGGCACAGGTGAAGACTGGGGAATCTAGCACTGTCCATCTAAGTCACCCAAGGACTAGGAGTCCTACCCAAGATGGTCCGCAAAACATGCTGCGTTTGTTCATCTGCACAGCAAAATTGCAGGCAATGCGCTTGCGTAAAAAAATGGAAGGAAATGCACAAACTGTAGAAGAGGATGGGAATGCAGAAATCAAGGGAAGCAACAACCGCCGGAGGCGAAAAGTGATCAACTGGGAGATGTGGAGAATGTGGAAGATGGGAGCGATGCGATAGAGATGAACATGGGTAGTGGTCCTGTGAGTGAGAGAGACTTAGAAGAGGGAAGTAATCCCACGAAATTAAGGCCGGAGGACGAAAGCCCACGTCATCAAGAACAGCAGGGTGAGAGAGAGGAGGGCAGGTTCTGGCAGACATGGCAGCAGCCCAGGGCTAAAGAGTGGCTGAACGACGCCTACAACAGGATACTTGCCTTCTCTCCAGGAAACCTCTTCACCCCGCCTAAATGCAATGCATCCAAAGGCCTAATAAAGGAAATGACCCATCTATTAAGAGCATATATAAATTCATCTCCCTACGCCCCGATGGTATTCAAAACGCTAGCTATCCTTCCGCACCTTACATGTCAGAGGACCCAAAGAAAATCTAAGCACTCTGAGAATGTCCAGGCATTGCAACGGAGGATGGAAAAGTGGGAAAAGGGAGAAGTGGAGCAACTGTTGATGGAAGCAGAGGCCATCCAAGGTAGACTCTACAAGGGCGTCAACAGAAAGAAAATCCTAGAAAACAAAGCCAGAAATTTTGCAGATAAGATGAGGCAGGGAAAGGTCGCGGCTGCCATGAGGTCGCTTGCAGGGGA
Organism: Oratosquilla oratoria; assembly: GCF_046742065.1. Classification (NCBI taxonomy): domain Eukaryota; kingdom Metazoa; phylum Arthropoda; class Malacostraca; order Stomatopoda; family Squillidae; genus Oratosquilla; species Oratosquilla oratoria. The sequence continues at coordinate 52,817,345 of NC_134790.1, read as the reverse complement.
GAATGAAGATCCTGGAGTTCTACCCCTAAACGAGGAAACGTTAAAGATCCTGAAAGAAAAACACCCAAAAGCAAGACCAGCAAACCTGGAGTCTAAATTCAGTGGCGACTACCTCCCACCCCACAAGGTAGTCTTTGACAGCATCACAAGAGAAAGGATCTGGAACCTTGCTCTACACACCCAAGGAGCGGCGGGACCATCGGGCCTAGATGCGTCTGGATGGAAATGTCTCCTTAGCACCAGCCTATTTGGAACGGCAGCGGGAAGTCTGCAGGAGGCCATCGCTGGTTTGGAGAAGAAACTGGCGACTGAGGACTGCCAGCACTTGGAGGCATACACAGCGTGCAGACTTATCCCGTTGGATAAGAAACCTGGCTGTCGTCCGATTGGTATAGGCGAGGTGTTGCGAAGAATAGTAGGAAAAGCCATCATGGAAGTCGCGAAGGACGAGGTGCAAGAAACGGCTGGCAGCCTGCAAGTGCGCGCGGGGCAATAGGCGGGTTCCGAGGCTGCAGTCCACGCCATGAGAAAGATATTCGAGGAACCAGACTGCGAAGCAGTCCTATTAGTCGATGCATCAAACGCATTCAACAACTTAAATAGGGAGGCTACTATACACAACATCAAAATTAAATGCCCAATATTGGCCAGGTATGTGCAGAACACATACAGAGAACCTGCAAACCTATTTGTCAACAACAGGTTTGGAAAAAAAGAAACGAAAGTGGAGATCATCAAATCCGCGGAAGGAACCACTCAGGGAGACCCGGTGGCCATGGCTATATACGCGCTTGGTCTTATGCACCTGCAGCAGAAGATATAATATGAGGACACCAGGGTCAAACAGGTAGCATATGCAGATGATCTCACGGGGGCAGGAAAAGTAGCTGACCTAAAAAAAGTGGTGGGATCTGGTGTTGACACACGGCCTGGGCTTGGGTTACATTCCGAATGCAAAGAAGTCTTACCTCATAGTGAAGCCAGAGTACTTTGGCAATGCCAAAACCCTCTTTGAGAACAGTGAAGTGAAGGTAACAAAAGAGGGGGAAAGACATCTCGGTGCAGTGATTGGCTCAGAATCCTTTAAAAAGCAATATATTGAAAAGAAAGTGAACGATTGGGTGGCGGAAGTTAGGCTCCTAGCTAACTTTGCAAAGACCGAACCGCAGGCGGCATATGCCGCATTCATATATGGTGTGAAACATAAGTGGAACTACATATTAAGAACGGTACCTAACATCACCGACCTACTAAGACCCCTTGAAGAAACCATCAGAAACGAGCTAGTTCCGGCCATCACCA
>NC_134790.1:52793543-52808543 GCF_046742065.1 Oratosquilla oratoria | reverse complement strand
TATTATTATTATTATTATTGTTGTTGTTATTATTTATTATTATTATTATTATCATTATTATTACTATTATTATTATTATTATTATTATTATTATTATTATTATTATTATTATTATTATTATTATTATTATTATTATTATTATTATTATTATTATTATTATTATCATTATTATTATTATTATTATTATTATTTTTATTTTTATTGTTATTGTTATTATTATTATTATTATTATTATTATTATTATTATTATTATTATTATTATTATTATTATTATTATTATTATTATTATTATTATTATTATTATTATTATTATTATTATTATCATTATTACTACTAATATTATTATTATTATTATTATTATTATTAATTATTAATATTATTATTATTATTATTATTATTATTATTATTATTATTATTATTATCTTTATTATTATTATTATTGTTATTATTATCATTATCATTATTTTTACTATTATTATTATTATTATTATTATTATTATTATTATTATTATTATTATTATTATTATTATTATTATTATTATTATTATTATTATTATTATTATTATTATTATTATTATTATTACTATTACTATTATTATTATTATTATTATTATTATTATTATTATTATTATTATTATTATTATTATTATTATTATTATTATTATTATTATTATTATTATTATTATTATTATTATTATTATTATTATTATTATTATTATTATTATTATTATTATTATTATTATTATTATTATTATTATTATTATTATTATTATTATTATTATTGTTAAGACCAGTCAAGAGTTTTTACGAGAGTAGTAGAGCTTGTGTTAGGATTAGAAATGGAGAGAGTGAATGGTTTGAGGTAAAGGTGGGACTTCGTCAGGGATGTGTTATGTCGCCCTGGCTGTTCAATCTTTACATGGATGGGGTGGTGCGAGAGGTGAATGCAAGGGTGGTGGGTCAGGGGTTGGAGATGTTTTAAGAAAATGGAGAAAAGTGGGAGGTGAGCCAGTTGTTGTTTGCTGACGGCACTGCGCTTGTAGCAGGATCAGAGGAGGGATTGAGGAAGTTAGTGACAGAGTTTGAGAAGGTGTGTGAAAGAAGGAAGCTGAAGATAAATGTGGGTAAAAGTAAGGTGATGAGATGTACAAGGGGAGAGAGTGACAGCAGGCTGGAGGTGAGCATTAAGGGTGAAAGATTGGAGGAAGTAGATAGTTTTAGATACTTGTGTGCGAATGTGACAGGAAAGGGAGGGGTGGGGGTGGAGGTAGAATGTAGATTGAGAGAAGCGAGTAAATGCCCTGGTGGATTGAAAAGTGTAATGATAAATAGATATCTGGGAATGGATGCTAAGAGGAGGTTATATGAAGGAGTGATTGTGCCAACAGCAATGTACGGAGCAGAAACATGGAACATGAGAGAGGAAGAGAGAAGGAGTTTGATTGTGTTTGAGATGAAATGTCTGAGAAGTACGATAGGGGTTACTAGGCTAGATAGAGTGAGAAATGAGGAGGTGAGGAGGAGAACAGGGGTGGAAAGGGAACTGGGAGATGGGGTTGATGAAAGAATATTAGGATGGTTTGGACACATGGAAAGAATGAGTGAACAAAGATTAGTAACAGAAGTGTGGAAGGCAGAGGTGGAAGGAGTGAATATGAGGGGGCGTCCTAGGATGAGATGGATGAATGGGGTGAAAGGGGCATTGCAAAAGAGAGGAAAGTCTGTGCAGGAAGGACGGAAGAGGACAGAAGATAGGAGTGAATGGAGAAGGGTTGTGTATAGATGATGCTGTGATGCATGAGGGGGAGTGGGTGGGGGATGGGGGGTGAGGAAGTATGTATGAGAAAAAAAAAAAAAAATGACGCAGCCCGAAGGAATTTCTCCCCGTCTTCTCCTTTTCTGCATGAGGGGACGGAGAGGGGGGTTCGCCGAATTCATGAAGCGGCCTTGCTGTAGATGTGCTGTGTCTTGCGACACTGCTTCTGACCCAGGGCAGTAGACAGGATACAATGATGACCCGTCATCAAGGAGGTGCCAAGATAAGAGGGAGGGAGGAGGGTGGAGGGGAGTAGAATATATAGGAAATATAATGGGTGGGAGTGGTTTCTATGCCTTTTTCTTTTTGGCTACCCCCCATGTAGGGGGAAAAAGCCTTTGGTATATGTATGTATGTATTATTGTTATTACCAGTCAAAGGTAATGAATGGGTGCATTATTGATAAGTACGGTTATACACGTCTTATCGTGTACACCGCACGTGGGAGGGGCGCAGGTGACAGGTAGTCTGTACGGTGTGTTCGAGGTGTAATGTGTTGTATTAAGTGTTTTTGTCTGTCGTGCAGTATTTCTAGGTGTCTCGTGTAAAGTTTGTGTTTGTGTTGGTTGAGTGGACGGATGTTGGAAACTCGGTGTAAGGACTCAGCGGTTCTGAAGTCGCTCCATCGCGAACCCGTGATGAACTTGACAGCGGCATTCTGAACCTTCTGATGGTCGTAGTTGTTAGTGGGACATGTCAGCTGGCTTAGTCCCGGGGATTGGCACAGAATCGGTCTGACAAAGGCTAGGTACAATTGACGTTTGGTGGTCAGTGTTGCAGTCTTGAAGCGTCTTAGCCTTCCCAGCACAGCCCTAGCCTTTACTCCCTGTTTGCAGAAGTGTGGGGTCCAGGTAAGGCCACTATCCAGTGTGCTACCCAGCACACAGGTATGGTCTTTCACTGGGACGTTTGTGCTGTTCATTTTAAGAGGAGTGTTCGTGATAGTTCTGTTGGTTTGCTTTCAGCAGAAGTATATAGCTTTGCATTTCGACGCGTTGGTCTTAATGCGCCACTGTTGCTCCCACGCGTGTGCCCCGTCTAGGATGTTTTGCATTACGTGTAACGCTCCCTGCAGCGTTTTGTGTCTGCTAATGTGATTAGTGTCGTCCGCATACGAAAGAGTTAGAGCTTGGTTGCGTGGATAAGCTGGCTCTGGCAGGTCATTCGTATATAGATTGTACAGACCCTTATGGTACTCCAGCCTTCGGCACAAAAGGTTGTGGACAGACAGCCCCGCCACTTTATTCTTATTGTCCTGTCGTCCAGGTAGTTGCAGAGTAACCTTGTGAACGGCAGCGCAAAGACGAAATTGTGGTACAATTTGTACTTAAGGCCTTCATGCCAGACAGTATCGAATGCCTTCTCCACATCTTCACAAACCAAAATGGCCTTTCCAGGGCGACCATCCGGCGGTCTTTGATTCCATTGAGTGATCATGGAAATGACGTCGTCTGCACCGCGCCTCGGCCGAAATCCAAACTGGCAATCACTCAGCACATTCTCCGTCTCTAGGTACACGGTCAGGTGGCGGCAGAGGACGTGCTCAAGCACCTTACCAAAGTACTCCAGAAGGGAGATCGGCCGGTATGAAAGGGGGGCGGAGGCGGGTTTCGAGGGTTTGGGAGTGAGGATGGTGTGAGAGGCCTTGAAAGGTTGCGGGAAGTACCCAGAGACTAGTGAGCCATTGTATAGTGTCGTCATGTGTGAGATTATGTTGTCTGGCATACGTTTGAGTAGGTGTGCATCGATGCCTGAAGGGCCAGGGGATTTGAATCTTAAAGCCGAGATAACCCCCTTTACCTCCTCCAAAACTTTGGGGCAGATAAGGGGATCATCTTCATCTGAGAGAGATCAACAGTCTCGTCGGGAATGAGGTCACTATATCTATTCATCAAAGAGTTAACACTGTGCAAGGTGCTAAAGCAATGTGGTCCTTGCACAGGATGGGGCGTAAAGACCTCACTCCATGCTGACGTCAGAAGGTCAGCTTAGTGTTTGGGGGAGTATGCAGAGTGGTTCAGATGGTTAATGACCTTGGGTGGAGGCGCAGAGCACTCCTCCAGCTGACGTTTGATGGTCCTCCAGAACTTAGAAAGGTCCGTCTCATAAGTGCCGGAGAGCGAGGCCATCAGTTACTCCTCCTCCCGATGTGAATCGATGTAGAGAGACTTCCTCAGGCTCCTCTGTAGCCAGTGCATGTCTTGTAGGATAGCGACAGGTGCCTCTAGGGGTGCTTGTAATAGGTCTGTAAATCTGTTCTGTAGTGCAATGCGTAGTCTGTTAGTGTGCATAGAAGCGATGAACGTGAAAACCTTGCGGTGCTTTGTTCTAGGGATGTGCTTGTTTACCGCGTTTTTGACAAACTTTGTAAGTGAGCGCCATTCCTGCTCTATCACCGCATGTGGAACGTTGTTCATGTTTGTGTGGGTGTATGTTATAAGTGTGTTTTTGAAACCACTGTTGGAGTAAAAAAGACTGGAGACGGGAAATCTATATATTTTGATTGCAAACTGCAATCCTCTTCAGTAGATACAAATTGGAATAGTGAATGCTACTTAAGTAGCACCCTTGACATGACAAAGAGGAACATTGGGAGAGGTCTCTACTCTCGGCTCACTTCGTATGTGACATTTGCCTCCTGACCTCACATACGGAGTGAGCTGAGGGTAGAGGCCTCTCCCAATGTTCTCCTTTGTCATGTCAAGGGTGCTACTTAAGTAATACTCACTATTCTAATTTGTATCTACTGAAGAGGATTGCAGTTTGCAATCAAAATATATAGATTCCCCATCTCCAGTCTTTTTTACTCCAACAGTATGTGTGTGCGTTTGTATATATATATATATATATATATATATATATATATATATATATATATATATGCAGAAAGATCACTAAAAAAAAACACGTGATCCACAAATTTTGCTGGTAGCCACTAAGGAAATCCCCTTATTCCCCTAAAGATGTGAATTACACGAAAGCGCTGGGAATTACTGTTTTCTTCCGATTTCCTTAGTGGTTACCAGCAATATATACATATATATATATATATATATATTTGTATGTATATATATACATTATATATATATATATATTTATGTATATATATACATGTATATATATATATGTATATATATATGTATATATATTGTTACGGACGGGCTGATTATGTGAAGAGACGTTACTTGTAACGGATAGGTGCTTAAGAACCAGCTCACCTCTAGAAATCACTGTAGGACTGAATTATCTGGTCAGGGCCTAGATAATTCGTAAGACTAGAAGTAAAAGTAACAAAGAAGATTCCAGGAAAGGAATATTAAACTAGCGGTAACACTAGTAAACGAAATTATTAATAACATGAAAGTATATCTACAGGCAATAATAAACACAAAAGAGAATGGGCAGTCGGGTCAATGGAACCGTTACATGAATACAAGAATATGGAAAGTATCGTTCAAATACGAAGCACAAGACACGTATACAATATGGTACTAAGTACAAAGAGGTCAGGTACATATGTATCAAAAGAAGTATTAAGTACAAATACAAGTATAATGCAATGGAAATGTATATAAGGCAAGTAATAGAGGCAAAAGAGGGTAAAAGGGTGATAACTTCACACGAATCGTCTCCTGAGTCCAACCTGCGAGAGGTCTTATCAACAGAGCAATTGCGAGAAATGACAATGTGTAAGTGATTTTTACAGCTTATATGACATTGGACCGGGATACTTCCGGTGAAGGGTGCGGGCGAGGGCAGAGGAGGGGGAGAGCAATTTGTCACACGTCAACTTGGATAGTCTTAAGACTCTCGGCTCGCTTGAACAATCTACTTATTGAGTAACTGTCAAGTCTGTGCGCTCTGAACTACCTACTTAGGGACAAACAGCGAGCGCTGAACTACTTCGGATTACTTCGCTTGTCTGTTTGTTCTACTTACATCAAGAGTGCGCACATGATTTTCGCACGTAGGCAAGATTACATACATTGGACGTGCGTTACTACTTGCATTGTAACAATACATACATAGACAAGAAATATGAACATATTTATACATAATACAAAGAAAACACAATTCTATGACATAATAATTACATATATGACGTAATATCTAATATTACGTTACAATATATACATATATATATGCATATATGTGTATATATATTACACACACACACACATACACACACACACACACACACACACACACACACACACACACACACACAACCACACACACACACACACACACACACACACACACACACACACACACACACACACACACACACACACACACACACACACACACACATACACACACACACACATATATATATATTGATAAGTATTTTAGACAAATTATTTGGATGATGGAGAACATAAACACAGGGGAAGGCTCGGAACCCTAAACACTATAACGTTTCGTTCGCGTAGAACTTCTTCAGAGAGTGTATGTAGAACTGCAATTGAAGTTTATGTACTAAATCTAATTATCTTTTCGGACACTTGGGAAACGTCGTTTTTCTGGCGTGCTTTAGAATTAAAATACTAGTTTGTTTAGCTAAATTGATAAACCCTCCTCGATGATTCGATGAATTATTAGTTGAAATATATGCTGATTCAACAATTCTTCTAGTGAATTTATCAAAACCTTTATGTAGCACTTCAGCTTCTCTCCAGATTGGTAAGTGATCGAATTTTTCCGCATGAACTACTAAAGAATTAGATGTCCTATGTGCGTTAATGTCGTTTTTATGTTCATAAATTCTTTTTTCTAATCCTCTTGACGATTCGCCAAAATAAGCCATTGAACAACTATTGCACGGGATTTTGTATACGACGCTGTTTTCGGACTTCTGAAAAGAGAACCAATTCCGAAAACAGCGTCGTATACAAAATCCCGTGCAGTAGTTGTTCAATGGCTTATTTTGGCGAATCGTCAAGAGGATTAGAAAAAAGAATTTATGAACATAAAAACGACATAAAAGCACATAGGACATCTAATTCTTTAGTAGTTCATGCGGAAAAATTCGATCACTTACCAATCTGGAGAGAAGCTGAAGTGCTACACAAAGGTTTTGATAAATTCACTAGAAGAATTGTTGAATCAGCATATATTTCAACTAATAATTCATCGAATCATCGAGGAGGGTTTATCAATTTAGCTAAACAAACTAGTATTTTAATTCTAAAGCACGCCAGAAAAACGACCTTTCCCAAGTGTCCGAAAAGATAATTAGATTTAGTACATAAACTTCAATTGCAGTTCTACATACACTCTCTGAAGAAGTTCTACGCGAACGAAACGTTATAGTGTTTAGGGTTCCGAGCCTTCCCCTGTGTTTATGTTCTCCATCATCCAAATATATATATATATATATATATATATATATATATATATATATATATGTATATATATATTGTAACCATTACTAACCTTGTCACCTACCACGCACGTGATCCACATGCATGCGACATAGCATTCCCTCCCCTTTTCGCTGATTTTGCTTTCACAGACCTCAGGAACCTAACGCAGCAGAATTTAGACAAACAAGATATCGCTACACGAAGATGCCTAATGTCACCAGAGAAACCCATTAAACCCCCTTTATTATACATGCCCCTATTATATTACCCATAAGCTGACATATATATAACATATCTAACCATACCCACTAACCATACAACTAACCCCCATAAGTAGAACTGAACACAATGCCTAAACGTACAAAACTAACACCTTTACTTACGACAACCCACTAACCCCCTATATTAAGCGACGATAATGTAACCAAGATATACACACAACGTCGAGACTGTACAAATGTACAACAGGCTTAATGACTATTTTATGAGTCGATAGCCTTAAAAAAAAAAAAAAAAAAAAAAAAAAAAAAAAGAGAGAGACCTGGGCAGGTCAAGAACCTGCCAGCCAGGGTCTGGCTAGGTGAACCACCTGCCAGACACAGGTGTGCCCGAGGTCAAGGTCCAGCACTTTCTGTATTTTGCCCAAAGGGTCTAATGATAACTTGTTGTTTAAAGACCCATATCTCTTGTTATAAATAAATAGAAAAAACTCCGGTTTTGGAGTTTATCTCGCCCTCATTAAGTCCCCCTTTATGTAGCTACCCAAGGCAAAAGGCTACATAACTGGCGGCAGCAGTGCACCCACGCCCTGAACAGAAGTGCCGTCCTCCGCCACACAGCCAGTCAAAGGCTACATAACACAGACGAGCGGTGCTTTCATCCCAAACTCCGAAGAGACACGCCTACCTTATACCAGAAACACTGGTTACACTCGCGCCTACCACAGAAGGCCGAATAAAATCTTCAGCCACTCAAGCCACGCCTACCATTCAGAAGGAACAGACCACGGTCTACGAAGAAGAAACCGTCTATCTTCGACTTCTCATATCTTCAATCAAGCTCCCAGAATCGAGGAATCAAGCCACTAGATTCCATTCAGCTCCAAGCAACATACACGCCTACCAGCCACGCCTACCATTCAGAAGGACAAGACCACTGTCTACGAAGAAGACACAGTCTATCTTCGACTTCTCATATCTTCAATCAAGCTCCCAGAATCGAGGAATCAAGCCACTAAATTCCATTTAGCTCCAAGCAACATGCACACCTACCAGCCACTGTCTACGAAGCAGACATCGCTTGTCTTCGACTTCTCATCAACCACCCCCAGAATCGAGGAATCAAGCCACAGGATTCCCTTCAGCTCCGCATCAAAAAGCAAGCCCATTGCTTCGTCAGCAAGCTTCCAAGCAAGGGACACGTCTAGACACTACCCCTCCACCAACCGTTCCCTCCGGGACGACATTCTGACTTCTAAGATAGCAGCTGTGACCTGCAGTTGCACCCATCTTAGAATCGGTGGTGAAATCGTAATGCATTCGATTTTAAACCACCTGATGGCAGTACGCTACCAATAAGACGACATATGTCTACGGAGAGACCGCTGTCAGAATAGGAAAAAACACCTGTCATCTCTACGCAGCACCATATCAAGACTCCAATCCAATATCAAGCAAGCCCAGAGTCAGGTGGTCGAACTTCAATCAAACCACAAGACCCCATTCAGCTACCACAAGACTCCCAACCAAGTGATCGAACTTTAATCAAATCACAAGACTCCATTCAGCTACCACAAGACGCCCAACCAAGTGATCGAACTTCAAACCACAAAATTCCATTTAGCTACCACAAGACTCCCACCCAGGTGATCGAACTTCAATCAAACCACAAGACTCCTTTCAGCCACCACAAGACTCCCACCCAGGAGATTGAACTTCAACCAAACCACAAGACTCCCATCAACCCAGAGCATCTCCGAGCGAGAGAGTATACTTCACCTCGCCCCTACCGTCCTCCCCCGAGACATCTGGCTTGCAAACGCAAATCTTCACACTCATCGACTCACCCGGTAAGCAAATACTATTGACCCTCTCTATTCTTTCAAGCAGTGGACCCAAGCCGATACCAGACGAATCCAATCAGCTGTAGAGATCCAGCGCACCAAGACCGACGCGGTATCACGAGTTCAGTCAAGACGCATCGGACCCAGGCCAATGGGACCCGTCCAAAAGACAATCTCATCCGCCACCCGCAACTACCGTCACCAATCACCGTGAGTATAAACCATAGACTCTCACTAATCCCCCCCCCCTTTTTTTTTATAATTCAGGGGCCGGATGAGAACCCGCCTCCACCCCCTCTCATGACCAGCCAGACCAGGGAATTTGCAGCGGTTAGGGTCCGACCCGCCTAACCCACCTCCACCCCCCCCTTCATGACTAGCCAGAATAAGGAATTTGCAGCTGTTAGGCCCCGACCCGCCTAACCCACCCCCACCCCCCTTCATGACCACCCAGACCAGGAGCCTCGCAGCGGTTAGGCCTCGACCCACCTAACCCCCCTCCACCCCTTCCACCCAGACCAGGAGCGTCGCAGCATTTAGGCCTGGACCCGCCTAACATACCTGCTATTCGCATCGCATCAGCAACCTCGCTCACCACCCCCGCCACCGGTCGAGCGAGCCCTTCAGCACTTCCCAGTCAACTCAACACCTCAACCTACCAACCACACCCACCCATCGCCACCCTTGACTCGAGCTGCTCACTGAAATTTGCTTACCCAAGCAATATTCAACACCAGCTAGGAATCAACACCTTCAGATCCAGTTCTCATCTACCCACGGTGCCAGCCAGTGCTACCCAGACTTCAGCGCAGGCCTACCATAAGTACTTTTTTTTTTTTTATTATTTTTTTTTTTTTATCACAAACAAACCCATAGGTGCATATAAATAACCCACGTATCAAAGACATAAAATGATCATTTCAATTAACATTCTTTAGATGTAAAATAACCCACGTAGAACTATCAGAAATAACTACGAGTTACAGTTATAAAATATCAAAGACCACGATAGACAGAACTCAACAATTAAGTTATAAAACTTATCCCAGTGCAATTTTGACATTAATGAGATAATTTTTCAATTTCAACGTAGACTAACTCCCAATATCAAAATGTCACCGCGAAGAAATCTCCCAGGCAGTCACCTGAAACCGAGTAAATTAGGGCAGAATAAAGGACAACGACAAATCCCACGATGAACATAACTAACACATAAAACTATGCCATTACATTAATTATTCCTCCTTCGGACGCAGGACGTCATGCGATTCGATAGGTTAAGTCCTCACGATTATTTACTTATCAAACTTTTCCCACTATCTGTAAAAGTACTTCTTCACTTTTTTCCTACCGTGAAGCCCCCGAATAATACACTCATAACTCCCACTCAAAGACGACCAATAAGCATTTCATACCATAATGTAATATATACATAAATCTCAAACTTAAATATTAAAAAAAAATCAAAAGTTAACTGCCTTGAATAAATAACAATATCTATAAGCGCAATAACAAGAACAGCAAATCACAATTTCCCATAAAAATTGTAACAAATAACCTCGACAGCATAAATATTAGTAACATTCAACTCGTAACATAATGGAACTTTTATGTAAACGGATATATCTCCATGTTAATATATATATATATATATATATATATGTATATATATATATATATATATATATATATATATATATATATATATATATATATATATATGCACTAAGAACCCACTATTATTTGGATTTAAGAAAAGAAGAAAATAACGGATTTCCGTATATTTCGATCACTTGCTGTGATCCTCTTCACGCGGAATACATAGACAAGAGAACATACACACATTATATACAGATGAGAGAGGTAAAGTTAGGGAACATGGACAAGTCAACTCATGTGGCATCTATATTGTTGTGCGGGTTATGTGGTAAATCGTCCGCTTTTACAATATGGGGAAATAATTTATCAACTGCCAAGGTGGTTATGTAATCTGGTGACCATTGGCCTTTTGAGATGTTAAAATTCGGGAATTGTTTTATTAAGGAAGATTCAATTATTTTCCTTTTGTAGCTACATTTGGATTTGAAAATGGTTTTTGCCTCGTCCCAATTTATTCTGTGATTGTTGTTGGCTACGTGTTGAAATACCGCGGAGTTATGTTGAGCATATTTAACTGAGTTTTTATGTTCTTTAATTCTCGTTTTTAATTCTCTGCCATCTCAACATCAAAAATGGAACAAACACTGCCTAAAACTTCCTTTTAACCAATCCATCAATAATTTCTCTCAAATGTTGCCAAAAGATAACGTAAATATTATTTTTAGTTATCCTAACAATCTTTTCAGAAAAGTAGTTAACGTTCATCACAGACCAACACAAGACATAAATCCCGGAGTTTACAAATTACCTTGCTCAGATTGTGATGAAGTGTACTGGGGACAAACGGGCAGAGAATTAAAAAAGAGAATTAAAGAACATAAAAACTCAGTTAAATATGTTCAACATAACTCCGCGGTATTTCAACACGTAGCCAACAACAATCACAGAATAAATTGGGACGAGGCAAAAACCATTTTCAAATCCAAATGTAGCTACAAAAGGAAAATAATTGAATCTTCCTTAATAAAACAATTCCCGAATTTTAACATCTCAAAAGGCCATATATATAACATACCAGATTACATAACCACCTTGGCAGTTGATAAATTATTTCCCCATATTGTAAAAGCGGACGATTTACCACATAACCCGCACAACAATATAGATACCACATGAGTTGACTTGTCCATGTTCCCTAACTTTACCTCTCTCATCTGTATATAATGTGTGTATGTTCTCTTGTCTATGTATTCCGCGTGAAGAGGATCACAGCAAGTGATCGAAATATACGGAAATCCGTTATTTTCTTCTTTTCTTAAATCCAAATAATAGTGGGTTCTTAGTACAATTACTAATGTGTAACGACATTACTGGACAGTGATATATATATATATATATATATATATATATATATATATATATATATATATATACATATGAATATTTAGCTCTACACAAACTAACACATTATTTAAAAACAAACTAACTACTTAGGATGTCATGTCTTCAGTAAAGCTATGCCTCTAGTGAAAGTGTACCCATATAAAAACTAAATATATCTCATAGAAAAGACATCGCCAAAACTCTTATTGAACAGAGAAAGAACACAAGTGAAAATGCAAATTCATTTTCATTGAATAGAGAATATACAAGTGTAAATATCTTTACATAGCTTTATTGAACACATTTAAGATATGATAATATACATAAAATCTACTTTTTTCCTCATTCAAATCAATTTTACATTCCAATGTCTCCCACTAGAAACTTAACAAAATATCATATATTAATTTTTGCAATTATGTATGCCAAAATCCCACTGTCACGACCTTAACCCAAGATACGCGGAGGTACCTCAAAAGGTCGGGTGGGAGGCAATGTAACCATTACTAATCTTGTCACCTACCACGCACGTGATCCACATGCATGCGACATAGCATTTCCTCCCTTTTTCGCTGATTTCGCTTTCACAGACCTCAGCAACCTAACACAGCAGAATTTAGACAAACAAGATATCGCTGCACAAAAATGCCTAATGTCACCAGAGAAACCCATTAAACCCCCTTTATTATACCTGCCCCTATTATATTACCCATAACTTAACATATATATAACATATCTAACCATACCCACCAACCATGCGACTAACCCCCATAATAGAACTGACCACAATGCCTAAATGTACACAACTAACACCTTTACGTACGACAACCCACTAACCCCCTATATTAAGCGACGATAATGTAACCAAGAGAGGAGAGCTGGGCAGGTCAAGAACCTGCCAGCCAGAGCTGGCCAGGTGAACCAACTCCCAGACGCAGGTATGCCCGAGGTCAAGGCCCAGCGCTTACTGTATTTTGCCTAAAGGGCCTGATGATAATTTGTTGTTTGAAGACCCAGATCTCTTGTTATAAATAAATAGAAGAAACTCAGATTTTGGAGTTTATCTTGCCCGCATCAAGTCCCCCTTTATGTAGTTACCCAAGACAAAAGGCTACATATTCATACACATTTACACACACACACACACACACACACACACACACACACACACACACACACACACACACACACACACACACACACACACACACACACCTCTCATGGCGCTGTGGTTAGAGCTCTGGCCTGCCACTACGGAGGTCCGGGTTCGACCCTCGCCCGGGGCTGAAATAATATCAGTATCGCAGCGCTGAGGGGTGTTACTCCAACTCTCGTGGGCGGGGAGTTGGGGGTGTGTGTGTGTGCAAGGTCATAGCATTACCCATAGATCGGACCTACGAGCTCTGAGCTCTCTTCCAGGAGGGAAATAGCTGTCGATCACGAGTCCAACACGTGATCCAAAGACCAAGTGAACACACACACACACACACACACACACACACACACACACACACACACACACACACACACACACACACACACACACACACACACACACACACACACACACACACACACACACATATGTATATATATATATTCGTGAAGCGTGGCAGGAGATTCTCTTTTAAGCATATTCTGTTGAAAACGACAGCAAATTCATTAGAAATTAATTTCTTTCTTAAGCTTTCTAGCTTTCGGAAAGTAGATTTCTGGGGGAATGAGAGGGGAAGAAGCAAATTTCCAATTGACATTGGTAATTTATATTAACACAGAAGTCTATGTTATATACAAAATAAATGAAAATAAACAAAACACAGTATAATAAACCCAAGACGTTTCGCAGATCGTTCTGCATCTTCAGTTGGAGTGAAGGGAAGTGTGACCAAGACGAGTATAAATATGTATAAAGGAAAACTTGGAGAGGTCACTTAATGACTCTCCTCTGTTTGGCTGGCGCTATTTGGTTGGTTCCTAAGCCTAGCCGATCGCCTAAGGCATGACATTTTATCCTCTGCGGGGATATTTTGGACCTTTATGGGTGTTCTCTGATCTGGTGGTTGTACTTTGGTGAGCAAATGTCTCCTGCGTGTAGGTTTCATGCTGGGGAGGAGGGAGAAATCATTTGTTTGTACATTAATAATAGGTTGTAAATCTTTTATGATTACAGCCTCCAAAATGGTCAAACGTTGGAGGTCCTCCTCCTCTGCAACGATTTCTGTGTTGTGTACCATGGTTTCCCTGTCTAGATGGCGTCTGTGGTGGGTCCAAAGGTGTTGTTTCGGTCCTCCTTGTTGTAGGTGAAGGGTGATTCTTCTGGACAGGGTGGTAGTTGTCCTTCCCACGTAGGTAGATAGGGGCGTACAGTCCTCCTCTGGGCAGGTGAATTTATATACTACGTGGGATTGACGTATACCATGAGGTTTTGGGGTGGTGTGATTTCTTAAGATCAGGGAAGATGTTTTCTTGTTCCTGTAGTAAATGGTGAGTGATATTTTGTCACGTTCTTTCGTGGGGGTCACATTTCTTTTAATAATATCTTTTAATATTTTCTCATATATATGCGTAAATAACCAATAGGAAAAAGTAAACTAACGAAGTAGAGCGCTTTCGTGTAATTACATCTTCTTTGTATCTGCACTGAAGATGTAATTACACGAAAGCGCTCTGCTTCGTTAGTTTACTTTTTCCTAGTGGTTATTTACGCATTTGTGAACACACGCTCCTAGTGTTTTTATTGCATATATATATATATATATATATATATATAT
>NC_134790.1:52766043-52783543 GCF_046742065.1 Oratosquilla oratoria | reverse complement strand
TCGACTTCTGGTTTTGGGTCCTGTGGGCTGGGAATTTTGATGTTGCTGAGGATTTTGGTAAATGTATCGTTCTAGTCTAGAGGGGGGGGTGGGTTCGGATGCACCTTGATCTTGTCGTTTTTGTTGGGCATGATGTTCCTGGGGGCGGGCTGAAGGGAGGATGAAATCTGCAGCTTGCTGTACATTGATAGAGGGCCGCTGAGTAGTAATAGCAACAGCTTCAGCAATCTGCAGTCTTTTAAAATTTGTTTCTTTGTGGAGTATAACTGTATTGTGTACTAATGTGTTAAGTAGTGGCTTCATGTCGTGGTGGTCAATGAAGTGTTGGAAGATAGAGCATTGGTTTCGGTGGTATTGGTGGCGTCTTCTTAATGTGGTGGAGGTTCTACCAATGTAGGAAATGGAGCCGTCACAGCGGCCCTCCTGGCAAGAAAACTTATAAACTACATTGGTAGAGGCTTCCTTCGGGATTTTTTGGTGTTGTGTTGTTTCTCATAACTAGGGACCTAGTCAGGTTTGGCTTACAGAAAGTTCTTACGTTGATTGTTGTGTCTGCGTCTGTGGGGAAAACTCCTCTTTTTATGATGCCTTTAATGGCATCACACTCTTCCTTATAATGGCTGTGAAAGTGATTCTGGTGGTAAATGGTGATTTCATTGTTGATCTGATTTGGGGCCTGGGCTGGTGTGGCATACTGATCAAGTTTCTTCTTGATAACACCTTCGATCATCTGGTCGGGAAATCCGTTGTTGGTAAGGAGTTGTCTGATCCGGTCGAGTTCCCTATGTGTCTCCCTCCAACTACTACAATGTGTCAGAACTCTGTTGACGTATGCTGCAGCTACTGATCTTTTATAAGCTGCAGGGCATTCACCACGAGTATTAAGGGAACGGCCTATATTGGTGTCTTTGGTGTAGACTGGTGTTGAACCCCTTTCTCTCTTTGCTGATGTCTAAGTCGAGGAAGGGAAGATGTCCCTCTACACTTTGCTCATGTGTGAAAGCCAGGCAGGAGTTATCCTGAAAGGTAGAAATCAGGCTGGTGACGTCTTCTTGTGAACTGGTGTTGATAAAAATGTCGTCTATATACCTGGCATAAATTCCTGGAGGAGGTCGATGGTGGAAAGTCTTCTCCTGAAGAATTTGAATCTTAAGATAGCTAAAGCTATTAGCGCAGTTGACTTCGATAAAAAAAAAAAAAAAAAAAAAAAAAAATATATATATATATATATATATATATATATCAAGATCAAGAAAATATATATCAAGATCAAGAAACGCTTGAGTGAGCACAAAAACGAACTCAGGGCACATAGAACACCTAACTCCCTGGTTCGTCACCTGGACAAATGTGGACATTTACCTGATTGGAACAACACAGAAAAGAATTTGAAAAGAAATTGAGAAAAACTGTGGAAGCTGCATATATCGCCACCAGCAAGAACAACAACGACAGAGACGGATTTAAATGCCTCTCGAAAGCAGCAAGTGTCCTAATAATTAAATCGTTAGCCAGAGGGAAAACATGACCCTTCCGCTCATACCTTAGCGGGTTCCCTCTCGCTACGAATATAAGAATTGTGATCCGTCTGTAATGCTGTAGTCCTCTGAAGAAGACCAAGTTGGTCGCAACGTTAGGACAATAAACTCTATTCCCAACACATCTTCGTTTGCCCTTCCCCACCCATATATATATGTATATATATTGTGTATTTTGTATTGTTTCATGTTTCATGTCCCGGACGTCCGGCAATTATCTTTTTTTTTTACTGGCACCAGTACATTTCTTTATCATTGTGTATGTGTAATTGTGTATAAACTTCTTGTATTTCTTGTGTCTTACCCAATTCTATGTCCTTTTTTGTGTTTGTATATGTTGGTTCTGTATTCAATTATGTATATGTATTTGTGTAATATTTTGGGTGTGCTTAGGTTCCATGTGTGCCACACTTCTGTCTGCCACTTGTGCGTGTGGTTTGTGTGTGGCTTGCCTGTAATTGTATTGTTTGCCTTGGTCAGTTTTTCTTGGTTGCTCGGTGTGGGCACCGAGGGCGCGGGCCGATCAATGTGTTGGCACGATGTTTGTATATTTATATTGTATTATATTCTGTGTGTTTTGTATATATATTCTAAATGCCGTATTTATTATTTTTATCAAATGCCGCAAGGCTTGGCGTGGGTAGTTTTTTTTAGCGGGAATGTTGGCGTCAGTCGACGAATCACGTTCACGACTACCGCACGCTTGTCCATTGTGTCGTGCCATATATTATATTTTTTTCCAATTCTATAAATTTGAACTGTGCCTCCTGAGTTTCTTTAGCCACCCAGAACAATCGCTTCGGGCTGCGTCAAATTTTTCTCACACATACTACCTCAACCCCATCCCCCACCCATTCCACCTCATGCATCACAACATCATCCATATACAACCATTCTCCATTCACCCCTATCTCCTGTCCTCTCCCGTCTTTCCTCAACAGGTATTCCCCTATTCCCCAAAGCCCCTTTTACCCCATCCATCCATCTCATACTAGGTCGCCCCCTCATGTTCACTTTCTCCAAATCTGCCTTCCATATCTCTTTTACTAGTCTTTCTTCACTCATTCTTTCCATGTCTTCAAACCATCTCATTACTCTTTCATCAACCTATTTCCCAACTCCCTTACTACCCCCGGTTCTCTTCCTCACCTCCTCATTTTTTACTCTATCCAGCCTAGTAACCCCTATAATTTTTCTCAGACACCTCATCTCAAACACATTCAAACTCCTTCTCTCTTCCTCTCTTACTCGTATGTTCCATGTTTGTGCCCCATACAGTGCTGTCGGTCCAATCACTCCTTCATACAATCTCCTATTAGCATTCATTCCCAAATGTCTATTTCTTATTACATTTTTTAATCCATCAAGGCATTTACTCGCTTCTCTCAATCTACATTCTACCTCCACCTCCACTCCTCCCTTTCCTGCTACATTCATATCCAAGTATCTAAAACTATCCACTTCCTCCAGTCTTTCTCCCTTAATGCTCACTTCCAGTCTGTTGCCACTTTCACTCCTTGTACATCTCATCACCTTCCTTTTACCCACAATTATCCTCAACTTCCTTCTTTCACACACTCTCCCAAACTCTGTCATTTACTTCCTCAATCCCTCCTCTGATCCTGCTACAAGCGCAGTGTCGTCCGCAAACATCAGCTGGCTCACCTCCCACTTTTCTCTGTTTTCTTTAACCATCTCCAATCCCTGACCCACCACCCTTGCATTTTCCTCTCGCACCATTCCATCCATATATAAGTTGAAGAGCCAGGGTGACATAACACATCCCTGACGAAGTCTCATCTTTACTTTGAACCACTCACTCTCTCCATTTCTAATCCTGACACATGCTCTACTACTCCCGTATATCTGCAAAACCTCCCACAGTGCCTTCCTGTATACCCTGTCATAAGCCTTTTCCAGATCCATAAAAGCCAAAAAAAAATCCTTACCTTTTCCTATAGCTTTCTCACAAATCTGTCTTACCACAAAAATCTGATCTACGCAACCTCTACCTGTCCTAAATCCACACTGCTCCTCACCAATTACTCCCTCTGTTCCTCTCCTAATCCTCTCAATTATGATCCTCCCATAAGCCTTCCCAACTACACTTAACAAGCTAATCCCTCTGAAATTGCTACATTTACACTTGTCCCCTTTTCCCTCGTAAAGTGGAACTATACAGGCACTGCTCTAATCCTCCGGCACTCAACCTCTCTCAAACAAACATTAAATAATCTCACCAGCCAGTCCACCATCACTGTACCTCCTTTTTGAGACATTCTGCATGACATCCAACCAGACTAGGTGCCTTGCCTGCTCTCATCATCTTAACAACTGCCTTCACTTCATCCTTACTTATTTCTCCTCCATTTTCCTCACTCATCACGGTAATTTTCTTAGCTCTTCCCACTGCAACAATAACAGTGATTGGAATAAGTATGTCTACCCAGATTTTGTGATAAATTTGTCTGACAAAGTATTGTATTGAGTGATAATGAAAAAGTTGCACTTAGTTTCGGTTTGCAGTTTGCTGTGACAAAGCAAATAGAACAGTGTAGACATTATTTTGTTTTTGTTTTTTGTTTTTTGTGATTTAGATAAATCTGATGATCTATCAATTGAAGAATTAAATATTTGTAAAGATATAGTTTATGAAGCAATGTAAAAAAAAAAGACAAGAATACGAGTTGTCCTCTTAAATTTACAAATACTTTCAAAGATCTTAGGAAAGACCAAAAATTCACCTTACCAAAGCAGACAAATGCTTTAGTAATAATGAACAAGAATGAATACTTAGAAAAAATGAATTAGCTTCTTAGTGAATTAGAAACATATTGTGAACTTAATAAAAAAACATTAGAGTCAGTAAACAGTCCTTTTAACAAGAAATTTTTTTTTAGGAATGAGGACACCTGGATTAAGAAGTTCGTGACCATTTCCCCATCTTTACCTTATATGTATGGGTTAATTAAAGTTTACAAAGAAAATAACACTGTTAGACCCATTATTAGTTCAATAGGATCGGCAGCTTATAGATTGTCCAAATGGCTGGTGACAATTAAACTCATTAGTAGGAAAAATCTGTGGAATGAATATAAGAAATAATGTTGATTTAATTGACCAATTAATTTATTTAGAATTAAATCATGATTTCAAACTAGTTAGTTATTATATTATTTCTTTATTTATAAAAGTTCCCATAGATATCTTGCTTGAATTTCTAGCAGAAAAACTTCCCCGGCACAATAAGTATTATGATACCAAAATCATCGCAGACCTTATTAAGTTATGAATCAAGGGTAGTAGATTTGATTTAATGAAAATTTTTATTAAAAAAAAATTGGAATGGCAATGGGTAATCCTTTGTCAGCTGTCTTAAGTAACATTCATATGGATTCTTTTTTAATCTAAAACTTTCAATAATATGTTTCCCAAGAAGGTTAAATGGTTTCGGAATGTTGATGATATTCTCTGCATATGGCCTAATAATGAAAATCTTGATATTTTTTGCCTAAATTAAATAACCTAGTTCCTTCAATAAAATTCACTGTGAGATTGAAAATAATTCAGGCATTCCTTTCTTGGACTGCAAAATTTATAGATGTGATAAGCAATTTAAATATAGCGTTTACCGTAAACCTACCAGTATAAATTCTTATATTCATTATTATTCTGATCACCATGTTAGATGAACAGAACAACCAGCATTTTCTTTTATGCTTTTTCCTGGTTTACGTATCTGCAGCCCATAATTTTTTGATGATGAAATATGTAAAATTTATGATTTTGGAATGCAGTTGAAATACTCAAAATTCTTCCTTGATAATTTTTAAAACATGCAAAAAGAACATTTGATAACAGAAAATCAACACAGAAATTTGATGACACAAATCTTTTGGTACTTCCTTATAATGAAAATTTGACTGAGATTCTCAATATTCTAAAAAACTATAAATGTTGCCTTTAAAAATACTGCGACTGTAAAGAATCTCATAAAAAAAAACTCCCCAGATAATCCTATGGGATGTTTGTACAAAATACTATGTAATAATTGTTATAAATATTACTTTGGTCAAACAGGAAAAGAATTAGAAATCAAAATAAAACAACATAAAATAGCATAAAGACTGGCCAGAAATCTAACGTTCTGTTTACTTACGTTAGGGATTTTGACCATCCTATTGATTGGATTTTTTTTTCTTTTAATTATACCTTGTAAAAATATGTTTGACTGAAATATTATAGAATCAGGCGTTATTAAACATGATTATGACCAACTGTTTAGGTTTGTATAAATTAGACCCATTTATCATTAAGGATATCTAAAAAATTATGGTAAGAAATTAGGTTGTATGACAACGTCTGCCCTTCAAGACCTGACCTGACCCGGGGCAAATGTCATCCGCTTGAGTGGCCACTTTCCCCATTTATCAAACTTTACAACTTACTCTGTACCTGTTCACAGTCCAGTCAGTATCAGTTCGACTTGTGACAGTGTAAGAGTAAAGATATACAGTGTGCTAAAATCGACCGTGTAGTCTCCCTCGGACATGAAACACTATGGCTGAAGCCCTCCGTAAACGAAGTATATTCAGTAACTCGGACGGCGACGAAGACGTTGCGGTAGAACTCAAAAACCGCCACCAAGACAAGACGGACCGACGATGGGGGCGAGAACTCCCATCCATCAGACTACGACAACATGGAGAAGATGGTGAATGACGGTAAAGACTCCCGAAGTCACCTCCAGGCCCACGAGGAAGAGAGATGGCAAGTAGTGAGACGGAAGAAAAGCCCCCGCAAAAATGCGGAGGAAGGCACGACCGCACCTCTCCCCAAGTTCAAACTCCGGAACCTTTAAGCCTTCCCAATCCCCTACCAGGCAGTTGTGACACTGGAGGGGAAATCCCTGGGATGAAGATCACGCTCGGCGCCAACCTAAAGGGTGAATACATACTCACCCCCAGGGATAGGGAGTCGGCAATGGAGATGGAGGCCCGGACGGGACCCGAGGCAGGCTGCAGGCTAGTTTGTTTTGACCCCACCGAGAACCACGCCAAGGCAGTAGTTCAGAGGCATCCTTTTTACCCTCCAGGGAAGAAGCACAGCAGCAACACCCACCCCTCAGCCATCGCTTCATTCCCGCACCACCGCCCACCCGACCTGCATGGCATAAGTCGGACAGCAGCCCACCAGCCACCCCCGCCCAGGTGACGAGACCCCCGACACCACAGAAGTTTCCAGGAGGACCACAAAGGGGCACAAAGTAGAAGGTCAAGCCACAGAGTAAGAGACGGAACGGACCAGGAAGCCAAAGGCGGCAACCAGCACTCCCCCCTCCCCCAACAGGCTCCCACCGTATCACCAGCCGTGGTCCTGTATCCATCATTATCCCAGACGGATGGGAAAACCCCGTGTCTCAAGACAGAAACACCACCCGGGAACCAGCAGGACCTCCTGCGCAGGCACGTCGACTACCTTGTCAAGGTCATCAGGAGGCTCCTGCAGAATCAAGACACAGTACCAGCTCGTACCTACCACCAACCCATCCCCCAACAGCCGTCATACAGTGAACAGTCACATTCATGATGAAGCCAACTAGCAAGGTAAACATCCTGAATATTCTCCAGTGGAATATGCAGGGGTTACGGAACAAGAAGGGCGGGTGGTCTCCACTCCAGGAGACCCTGTTTCCGGCCACGGGTGAACTGAGAGTGGCGGGCTTCCACATCTGCTTGCTACCGCATGTCGTAGGGGCGATTGGGGGTGCATGACGCTAGTGAAGAGCAATATCCCGCTACACCGGACCACCGACCCGGTGCCCTGTGGGGAGGGGGTGAAAAGGTTGGCGGTCTGGCTCGACCTATCCAACTGTCCCCCCAACATCTACAACATCTACATGAGTCCGCGG
This sequence comes from Oratosquilla oratoria, assembly GCF_046742065.1. Lineage (NCBI taxonomy): Eukaryota > Metazoa > Arthropoda > Malacostraca > Stomatopoda > Squillidae > Oratosquilla > Oratosquilla oratoria. The sequence continues at coordinate 52,776,094 of NC_134790.1, read as the reverse complement.
AATCGAGAAGACGCAGGAGAATTGCTCTCCCTTGTCAACTCTGAAAACACTCTAGCGGCCGGCGACTTCAACGCCCACCACCCTTTACTTTAGTCTCCGTCTCCAACAAATTCTGCAGGGCGTCACCTGGTCACCATATTGGAGGGAAACCCCAACATCAAGCTGCTCAACACCGGAGAGCCCACGCACACACATGGCCCATCTCCTTCCTCGGCTGCGCGGCCAAGACAGCAGAAATGATGGTCCTTAACCGGCTCCGGTGGCAATTGGAACCCCGTCACCCACACGTATTTGGGTTCACCCGAGGTGTTGGCACCTTAGACTGTATCATGGCTCTCTTAAACCACGTGGACTGCCGTTGCCGTATTTCTCGACCTGCAAAGGACCTGTGATCTGGCGTGCTCCCTTGAGATCTTAGCAGCCTTTGTCAGTAAGGGCATCCAAGTGCAGCTACTTGCTTGGATAGAGGATTACCTACAGGAGCGGCGTGCCAGGGTCAAATTACAGGACCACACATCATCCTACAGGATCTATGAGAACGGGACTCCACAAGGAGGGATCCTCAGCTCCGTTCTCTTCAACCACCTGATGGAGCAGCTGGTTAGCCCACCATTCACCGCTGACACAGTGCTCCTTAGCTACGCCGATGATCTAATCCTCGTCGTCACTGGTGACGGCAACCTGATCGCCAAAGCACAGAAGGCCCTTAACCTCCTGAGCGGGAGAAGTGAGGAGATGGGACTGAAAATTTCAGCCGAAAAGTCCGAGGCATGTTCAGAGTACCCGCACCAAACCGGCATCTACATGTCCAGGACGTGAGGCTGAACTGGACGCAGACCTACCAGTACCTCGGGGTATGGCTATATCACAGGCTGACTTTTGCCCGTTAGGTCACCTACTTGAGGGAGAGGATGCAAGCGAGAACCACAATGATGAGGGTCATGGCAAGACGGGGGGCGAGGATGTCCTACGCAATCTTGCGACTATACCATCTGCAGGACGTCCGCTCCCTAGTCGATTGCAGCGCCCCTGTTCTCGTCGTACTCAGCGACGGACTGCGGGAGAAGGTCAAAGTCATCCAGAACCAGGTTATGAGAACCATGTTGGGGGCGCCCAGGAGGATCAGCGCCTGTGTACTACAGAGCAAAACTCGTCTGGTTCCCCTCACCAGAATTCAACAGGGTGGCCAAGATCCTCCTACAGGGCAGCGAAACGGCATTACACACCAGGCTTAGTAGGACCCTACCTCCACGATAGGGCCCTCTTCACCGCTAACACCTGGATCTACAGAGTCGCCGACGCAGCCAACAAGTTCATGGACTCTACCTAGTTCCTACGAACGCCTTACCAACCCACGTGGCATATCCATATCAAGAACCACCCCGTGGGAACAACCGCCTGTTGAGGTGACTTATACGTCTATCCTTGCACCAAGAGCTCTGTGTTACTTGGAGGAGCTATGCCAGCTCGCCCTTGTGACCATGGCACAGGGCTGGAACCCTGGCAGTGCGGTTTACTTTACGGATGGATCCGTTGACCGTGAAAGAGGCACAACTGGGACGGCAGTGGTCACGGGAGGGGAGGTATTCTCTTGGAGGACATCTGGCCACTGTTCCACCTTCCAAACGAAAGTGGTCGCCGTCCAGCACGCCCTCCAGCACGCCACCAACCACCGCGAAGAAACTGTGATCATTCACACCGACTTTAGGGCCATTCTACATGCACTTTAGCAGGCGTGACCCATCCAAGACATCGCTCTCATCACGACCACACTAAGTCTCATCCATAGCTTGGAAACGGTGGGGAAACGGGTGAGGCTCAACTGAATCCCCAGCCATGTGGGAATAAGAGGGAACGAGGACGCAGATGCGGAGGCACGAGCAGCTTCAGCCCTCCCATCTGTCAGCCATCATGTCCCAATGCCCTTAGAACAAATCAAGACGCTGGTAAGATGCACCGCAGCCCGTCATGCACATCTGCGTCACCGGGAGCGGGAGGCCACCAAGTACCACGCTGCCTGGTATGCCCTGGACACCGATTACCAAAGTCTCGAAAGCCCCAGAGATCTAAGGAGAGTGGAAGAAGTCGCGCTGCATCGTCTCCGGCTGGGCTATTGCTCCAGAGAGAAGTGTAGCGATGCTATTGCGAGAAAAGAAAGATACTTTGGTGAGTTCATCTCCTTTATTGTGAGGTACGAGTGAACTGACTGTATATGCGTCCAGGAGCCAATATATATATATATATATATATATATATATATATATATTTAAGATTATTTCAGACAAATGAGAGAGAATGTGGGTGGGGAAGGGCAAACGAAAGTGTGTTAGGAATAGAGTTTATTGCCCTAACGTTGCGACCAACTTGGTCTTCTTCAGAGGACTACAGCATTACAAACGGATCACAATTCTTATAGTCGTAGTGAGAGGGAACCCGCCAAGGTATGAGCGTCATGTTTTCCCTTTGGCTAACGATTTAATTATTAGGACACTTGCTTCAAGAATACCTTTAGGAACTTTAGGAAGCTGAAATACCCCGGAGGTTTGATCACCAGGACAACGAGGAAAGCCAAGAAGATCTACGATGGCTCAAACGTCCGAACCCCGGGAAAGGATAAGTCTCATTTTATTTCTGTCCCTAATTCTATAAACACCATAGCTATTGATGATTATTTGTTAAAAGGTGGAATAAATATAGCAAAAATATCTTCCAATAAAATAGGAAAAATATTTAAGAAACATAATAATATGCGTAATAATCTCAGTGTCATTTACCGTATTCCATGCAACGGTTGTCCATCATCTTATTTCGGTGAGTCAGGTCGAGGGTTCAATAAACGCTTGAATGAGCACAAAAACGATCTCAGGGCTCATAGAACATCTAACTCCCTGGTTCGTCACCTGGACAAATGTGGACATCTACCTGATTGGAACAACGCAGAAATTCTACACGAGGGATTTGAGAAGAAAATGAGAAAAACTGTGGAAGCTGCACATATCGCCGCCAACAAGAACAACAACGACAGAGACGGATTTAAATGCCTCTCGAAAGCAGCAAGTGTCCTAATAATTAAATCGTTAGCCAAAGGGAAAACATGACGCTCATACCTTGGCGGGTTCCCTCTCACTACGACTATAAGAATTGTGATCCGTTTGTAATGCTGTAGTCCTCTGAAGAAGACCAAGTTGGTCGCAACGTTAGGGCAATAAACTCTATTCCTAACACATCTTCGTTTGCCCTTCCCCACCCACATTCTCTCTCATATATATATATATATATATATATATATATATATATATATATATATATATATATATATATATATATATACAATCTCCAGGACCGTCGCGCAGAGGATTCGAACCAGTGCCAGTAGACCCAAGAGAGTCCACAGCACCCGCCTTTGGCCACTCAACCACAGACGATCTAAAAGTGTACGAACTTGTAATCTATCTGATTACCGAGATTGGGGAGGTTGCTAACTGCCACCCATATAAACCCCTTTTTACCATACACCTAATCGCACCAGTGAGAATAGTAAGGACTAGAACGAATCCCCCTCACGCCTCTCGTCATCGTAACTATGTGAATAATTCGCTATTGGACAGCGACATCAATCATACAATCTCCATGACCATCGCGCAGAGGATTCGAACCACTGCCAGTAGACCCAAGAGAGTCCACAGCACCCGCCTTTGACCACTCAACCACAGACGATCTAAAAGTGTACGAACTCGTAATCTATCTGATTACCGAGATTGGGGAGGTTGCTAACTGCCACCCATATAAACCTCTTTTTACCATACACCTAATCGCACCAGTGGGAATGGTAAGCACTAGAACGAATCCACCTCACGCTTCTCGTCATCGTAACTATGTGAATAATTCGCTAGTGGACAGCGACATCAATCATACAATCTCCATGACCGTCGCGCAGAGGATTCGAATCACTGCCAGTAGACCCAAGAGAATCCACAGCACCCGCCTTTGACCACTCAACCACAGACGATCTAAAAGTGTACGAACTCGTAATCTATCTGATTACCGAGATTGGGGAGGTTGCTAACTGCCACCCATATAAACCCCTTTTTACCATACATCTAATCGCACCAGTGGGAATGGTAAGGACTAGAACGAATCCCCCTCACGCTTCTCGTCATCGTAACTATGTGAATAATTCGCTAGTGGACAGCGACATCAATCATACAATCTCCATGACCGTCGCGCAGAGGATTCGAACCACTGCCAGTAGACCAAAGAGAATCCACAGCACCCGCCTTTGACCACTCAACCACAGACGATCTAAAAGTGTACGAACTCGTAATCTATCTGATTACCGAAATTGGGGAGGTTACTAACTGCCACCCATATACTGGCAGTGGTTCGAATCCTCTACGCGACGGTCATGGAGATTGTATGATTGATGTCGTTGTCCACTAGCGAATTATTCACATAGTTACGATGACGAGAAGCGTGAGGGGGATTCGTTCTAGTCCTTACCATTCCCACTGGTGCGATTAGGTGTATGGTAAAAAGGGGTTTATATGGGTGGCAGTTAGCAACCTCCCCAATCTCGGTAATCAGATAGATTACGAGTTCGTACACTTTTAGATCGTCTGTGGTTGAGTGATCAAAGGCGGGTGCTGTGGACTCTCTTGGGTCTACTGGCAGTGGTTCGAATCCTCTGCGCGACGGTCATGGAGATTGTATGATTGATGTCGCTGTCCACTAGCGAATTATTCACATAGTTACGATGACGAGAAGCGTGAGGGGGATTCGTTCTAGTCCTTACCATTCCCACTGGTGCGATTAAGTGTATGGTAAAAAGGGGTTTATATGGGTGGCAGTTAGCAACCTCCCCAATCTCGGTAATCAGATAGATTACGAGTTCGTACACTTTTAGATCGTCTGTGGTTGAGTGGTCAAAGGCAGGTGCTGTGGACTCTCTTGGGTCTACTGGCAGTGGTTCGAATCCTCTGCGCGACGGTCATGGAGATTGTATGATTGATGTCGCTGTCCACTAGCGAATTATTCACATAGTTACGATGACGAGAAGCGTGAGGGGGATTCGTTCTAGTGCTTACCATTCCCACTGGTGCGATTAGGTGTATGGTAAAAAGGGGTTTATATGGGTGGCAGTTAGCAACCTCCCCAATCCCGGTAATCAGATAGATTACGAGTTCGTACACTTTTAGATCGTCTGTGGTTGAGTGGTCAAAGGCGGGTGCTGTGGACTCTCTTGGGTCTACTGGCAGTGGTTCGAATCCTCTGCGCAACGGTCATGGAGATTGTATGATTGATGTCGCTGTCCACTAGCAAATTATTCACATAGTTACGATGACGAGAAGCGTGAGGTGGATTCGTTCTAGTGCTTACCATTCCCACTGGTGCGATTAGGTGTATTGTAAAAAGAGGTTTATATGGATGGCAGTTAGCAACCTCCCCAATCTCGGTAATCAGATAGATTACGAGTTCGTACACTTTTAGATCGTCTGTGGTTGAGTGGTCAAAGGCGGGTGCTGTGGACTCTCTTGGGTCTACTGGCAGTGGTTCGAATCCTCTGCGCGATGGTCATGGAGATTGTATGATTGATGTCGCTGTCCACTAGCGAATTATTCACACACACACACACACACACACACACACACACACACACACACACACACACACACACACACACACACACACACACACACACACACACACACACACACACACACACACACACACACACACACACACACACACACACACACATGTATATATATATATATATATATATATATATATATATATATATATATATGTATATATAGGCGACCCGTGTGGTGCTTTTGGGTCCGGACTGTGATTTTTTATATTTTTCATTGTCAGTTTGCCATTTTTTGCTTTTTGTTATTTCTGTGGACACTTGGTGCAAACTTTGTAATTAAATTTCTTTTTGTCATTTAGTGTTGTTTTTTGTTTTTGTTTTTGTTTTGTTTTATAGTTTGATTTGTACTGATAAGGTCATACAGGACAGTTAGAGCGGTGACAGACGACCCGTGTAGTGCTTTTATGTCTGGTCTGTGACATTTGATATTTTTCTTTTTGCCCTTTTATTTTTTATTTTCGGTGGTTCCATTTGTTGACACTTTGTACTTACTCTGTTATTAATTTCTGGGTGTCGTTCAGAATTTGTATTGTTCCGTTTATTTTGACATGGGATATGTGGCGTTTTTGTCAATTCTTTTCATTTGGGTGACGCTTTATACAAATTTGAAATTAATTTCCTTTTGTCATTCGGAATAGGTTTCGTTTTCGTTCAACTTTGTTCAATCCGGTGGGACCTGTCCCAGAGAACATCGTTACACTTTATAACTGAATCCTTTTGCTTACTATGTATAACCCTGAGGACAAACCCCGGACAGGGTTCGAAACGTCGGTAATAAATTCTGTTACTCTGAGTCCAGTGTTTTGAAATTTTCCGAGAATATATATATACATATACATATACATATACATATACACACACACACACACACACACACACACACACACACACACACACACACATATATATATATATATATATATGTATGTATGTATGTACGGAAAGAGTGGTGTAGGTAAAGTCCAGGAAGGAGCAGAAGTACTTTATTCTCTAACGTTTCGACAGAGTCTTCTTCAGAGAGATAATGGTACAGGCAAATTTATATACATTGTTTATATACTAAGCGGGTCATCTCACAGGTCGTCTTGGGATAGAGTTCGCCGTATGTACCTCCTTGATGTCCAATCTTGCTGTTACGTGTGCTAAATTTACAAATCCTTCTCTATGATTGGTTGTACGAAATCTGGCATAATAATTGGCTTTTTCCTTAGAGCATTTAGAATATGTAGCGAAGAATTTTTACACGACGAATGTAAACACATTACTGAGACGTCCAGCCGCCTGAAATATCCACCGGGTCTCTTACAAAAACTGGAAAATAAAGCCAAGTAAATACGGAGAAGACACAGTTACAGAAGAACAGAGGAAAGAAAAATATTTTTTAGTGGTTCCTTACTCTACAAGAGGTGAATTAATTTCCAAGTTTCTCGCAAGAATAGGGATAGAAATTGTACACTCCTCAGGACAGAAAACAAGGGATATTTTGTCCAATAACCAGCACACCGGAGAGAAGAATGAAAAGAGCGTGGTTTACAAGATTCCATGTGGTGGATGTGATGCAGCTTGTTTTGGAGAAACTTCAAGAGGATTTACAAAAAGATTATACGAACACAAGAACGACATGCGACACCACAGAACATCTAATTCGTTAGTAATACACGCTACACAACACGGCCATATGCCTAATTGGAACAGCCCAAAATCTTACACACCAGTATGAAAAAGACCACAAGAAAAACTATCGAAGCTGCATATATCAACACTTTTAGCTCAACCAATCATAGAGAAGAATTTGTAAATTTAGCACACGTAACAACAAGATTGGTCATCAAGGAGGCACATACAGCGAACTTTATCTCAAGGCGACCTGTGAGATGACCCGCTTAGTATATAAACAATGTATTTCAATTTGCCTGTACCATTATCTCTCTGAAGAAGACTCTGTCGAAACGTTAGAGAATAAAGTACTTCTGCTCCTTCCTGGACTTTACCTACACCACTCTTTCCATACATTTGTCTTTTCTCTTGTCGAATATATATATATATATATATATATATATATATATATATATATATCTCTAAATATAAATATACATATATATATAGATATAGATATGTATATATATACAGAAATATATATAGATATATATATATATATACGGCGCGGGTACTGACCCGTGGTGCACAATTACATAATTGCACTGGATTAGGTTAGGTCGGGCCAAACAGGTTTGCACTGTCAAAGGAGGGTCAGGTTTAGCCACGTGGTTGTAGCGGCTGTACAATACTCCCATATTAAAAATGCCTTGGCTTAAGAGCACATTCCGCATGCGAGGGGATGAACACTGGCCTTCTCCGCTGGAGACATTTTCAGGTTGCTCCAGATGGCTCGATGAACGTTGGGCATAAGAATGTTTAACGTCGATGGTGGTAGCCGTGGTTGATTGCGATGAGGCTTGCAGTGGAGTTGAGATGAACCACCCCTGCTCTAGATATTATAAGGTTACCCCATATGGCTGCGGTGAGCGTTGGGCGTGAGAGGTCTAGCGTCGACGGCGGTGCGGTTTGGAGGATAGTCGAGGCGGGCGCTATTGCAAAGACCAACCAGTTGTTGGCGACGTTGACCAGTAACTTGTAATGAATGGGAAAGTCAGCACCGAGGAGAGGCGTCCTGAGGTTTGCCAGGACGAAGCTTCAGGAGTCGTGGCGACTCCCAAAGATTAGATGTAGATATGCAGTGCACAAGATTACGGTGTTGTTGGTGCCTGTAGACTGGCACTGCTGCTGTGGTGATTATTTCGTCATTAACGTTGCAAAGGACAGATCGGGCGGGCACTAGTGTCACATCTGACGGAACATAATGATGCTAATACTGGCTCCGTCGGATGTGGGTAGGAGGCGTTGCTATGGACAGCATCTCGACGTATGCTGTGCTTGGTTTAATGGCTATTGGGAGAGGTGGAACAGTGATGGGGGCGTCAGCAACGAGAGACGGGTCCATGGTCGTCACTCCGGGTTCACCAGTGTAGCAATGCTATCGCGAAAAAAGAAAAATGTTTTGGTAAGTTCGTCTTCTTTATTGTAAGGTACGAGTGAGCTGACTGTATATGTGGCCAGGAGCCGATATATGTATATATATATATATATATATATATATATATATATATATATATACGCATATATATACGGCCCGAGTGGTGACCCGTGGTGCGCAATTATATAATTACATTGGATTAAGTTAAGTCGGGTCAAGCAGGGTCGCACTGTCAAAGGAGCGTCAGGTCTAGCCATGTGCGTGACAACGTGCGTTTCACGTGTTTGTCGCGGCTGTACAGGAGCTACGAGAGGACTTCGCACCCAAAGAGTGCAACCACTATGGCCACCCCACCCTCCACCCACTCGCCCCCTATCTAGCGAAGAATTTTTACACGACGAATGTAAACACATTACTGAGACGTCCAGCCGCCTGAAATATCCACCGGGTCTCTTACAAAAACTGGAAAATAAAGCCAAGTAAATACGGAGAAGACACAGTTACAGAAGAACAGAGGAAAGAAAAATATTTTTTAGTGGTTCCTTACTCTACAAGAGGTGAATTAATTTCCAAGTTTCTCGCAAGAATAGGGATAGAAATCGTACACTCCTCAGGACAGAAAACAAGGGATATTTTGTCCAATAACCAGCACACCGGAGAGAAGAATGAAAAGAGCGTGGTTTACAAGATTCCATGTGGTGGATGTGATGCAGCTTGTTTTGGAGAAACTTCAAGAGGATTTACAAAAAGATTATACGAACACAAGAACGACATGCGACACCACAGAACATCTAATTCGTTAGTAATACACGCTACACAACACGGCCATATGCCTAATTGGAACAGCCCAAAATCTTACACACCAGTATGAAAAAGACCACAAGAAAAACTATCGAAGCTGCATATATCAACACTTTTAGCTCAACCAATCATAGAGAAGAATTTGTAAATTTAGCACACGTAACAACAAGATTGGTCATCAAGGAGGCACATACAGCGAACTTTATCTCAAGGCGACCTGTGAGATGACCCGCTTAGTATATAAACAATGTATTTCAATTTGCCTGTACCATTATCTCTCTGAAGAAGACTCTGTCGAAACGTTAGAGAATAAAGTACTTCTGCTCCTTCCTGGACTTTACCTACACCACTCTTTCCATACATTTGTCTTTTCTCTTGTCGAATATATATATATATATATATGTATATACATACATATATACACATGTATATGTATATATATATATATATATCTATATATATATAGATATATATATATATATATATATATATATACGGCGCGGGTACTGACCCGTGGTGCACAATTACATAATTGCACTGGATTAGGTTAGGTCGGGCCAAAC
>NC_134790.1:52746043-52761043 GCF_046742065.1 Oratosquilla oratoria | reverse complement strand
AATGCTCTGTTTGCTTTATTTCTGGCGCTAATGCACTGCTTCCTGGTTTTAAGGTCCGGACTCACCAGAACTCCCAAGTCCCTCTCGCACTCAGATTTTTCTAAAAACGTGTCATCTAAATTGTATCTATTTTCGGGGTTGTGTAGCCCTACGTTTAACACGCTACACTTAGAGATATTGAAGTTCATTTGCCATTTCACCGACCATGTTAACAGTTTATTAAGATCATCCTGCAGAATCTGGGCGTCTTCTCCTGACCTAATTAGGCGTCCTATTTTAGTGTCGTCCGCAAACTTACTAACATCACTATTTAACCCATCGTCTAAGTCGTTTATATACATAATGAACAATAAGGGACCCAAAACCGAGCCCTGGGGGACCCCGCTAGTAACATTGCCCCACCTAGATTTTATTCCATTTATGGTGACCCGCTGTTTTCTGTTACTAATCCAAGCTCTAATCCATTCTAACACTTTTCCTCCTATGCCATGGGCTTTGATTTTATTTAGTAGTCTCTGGTGTGGCACTTTGTCGAACGCTTTGCTAAAGTCAAGGTAAATAACATCGTAATTTTCATTGTTGTCTGACACCTTATATACCTTAGTGTAAAAGGATAGAAGATTAGTCACGCATGACTTACCTTTGGAGAAACCATGCTGTGAATCACGAATTAAATTATGGCCTTCAATGTGTTCTCTGAGTCTATTTACTATTATTGATTCAAGCATTTTTCCTATAACCGATGTCAAACTGATTGGCCTGTAGTTGCATATGGTCGATCTATCTCCCTTCTTAAAAACAAGAACAACGTTTGCCTGCCTCCAAGCAGTTGGAACAGAACCAGTGTCTACCGATTTATTGAATATTTCAGTTAACTGGTCGCAGATTTCAAATTTACACTCTTTAAGCATTCTTGGAAAAATTTCGTCCGGACCCGGAGATTTTGTAGCTTTAAGTCTGTCAATCTGCTTGATAACTTCTTCTTTACTAATGCTGATATTAGTTAGGCTATTTTCTTCATCCCCTCTGAAAATCGGATCGCAGTCAGGTACTTTATCTAACCTCTCATTAGTAAACACCGATAGAAAATAATTGTTAAACTCCTCACTCATTTTTTCTTCCGATTCTATCATGACATTTTCATCGTTTTTAATTGGTCCTATTCTTTCTTTATTTTTTGTTCTATAGAGGTGAAAGAAACCCTTTGGGTTGGATTTTGCTTGACTGGCATTCTTGATTTCATAATTACGTTTCGCTGAACGTGTATTCCTTTTAACCAGCTTTGCCATTTCGTTATATCTTGATCTAAGGTGTGATTCCCCGTTTTTTATTTTTACGTAAAGTCCTCTTTTAATTCCGATCTCATGTTTCAATCTGTCCGTCATCCATTTGGGAGTATTACTATTTTTCCGTATTGACTTTAGGGGGATAAATGTGTTTTGTGCATTAATAATTAGATCTGCCAGATTGCTATACATCTCATCCAAAGTACTGACCTGATTTTTGGGCCGTCGCCCCGAATCGACCTGACCCAAGGCACGCGCATCACTCTCTTTGACCCAGACCTGACCTAAGGTATGCGTATTTCTCTCCTTGACCCAGACCTGACCCAAGGTACGCGTATCCTCCTTGACCCACTATGACTATCAGCCCCGCAACGAGAATCAAGAATGTTTGAAACGTCCGGATTGTTTTTCGTATTCAATTTCAAATAGGTTTTTATATTGTCAAAGTTTGCTTTCCTGAAGTCTGGTACTTGAACGTTATTTGTACTTTTTATTTTTTCCCAAATAATATTAAATCTTATTTCTTGATGATCGCTAAAGCCTAGACTATCGCCCACTATTATGCTGCTAATTTGGTGCTCATTATTTGTTAGAATTAAGTCCAGGGTATTTTGTCCCCTCGTAGGATCGGTAATCATTTGTTTTAGGAAATTATCCTGCACCACATCTAGGAATTTTTTCGCTTCATGATCTCCTATTAAAGTTTCCCAGTCAATGTTTCTATAGTTAAAATCTCCCATGATTACAACGTTTTTGTACTGGGACGCTCTGTGAATTTCATGAATTAGGGAATCAGTCTGCTCAATGCTAAGGTTAGGAGGTCTATACATGACGCCAATAATAACTTTCTTATTCTTGCCTATAATCTCTACCCAAATAGATTCCGTACAGTCCTCTTCATTAATTCGGTGACCCCCCTCTCCATCCACTCATGTAGAAAAGGAGATGGGGAGATATCCTTTCGGGCTGCGTCAATTTATTTCTCATACATATTCCCTCACCCCCCATCACCCACCCACTCCACCTCATGCATCAGAGCATCACCCATACACAACCATTCTCCATTCACCCCTAACTTCTGTCCTCTCCCATCCTTCCTCAATAGACATTCTCCTCTTTCCCAATACCCCTTTAGCTCCATCCACCCATTTCATCCTAGGTTGACCCCTCATATTAAATCCTTCCACCTCTGCCTTCCACACCTCTTTTACTAACCATTCTTTACTAATTTTTTCCATGTCTCCAAACCATCCCAATACTCTTTCATCAACCTTATCTCCCAACTCCCTTTCCACCCCTGTTCTCCTCACCTCCTAATGTCTCACTTTATCTGGCCTAGTAACCCCTATCATACTTCTCAGGCATTTCATCTCAAACACATTCAAACTCCTCTCTTTTTTTTTACCCATACAGTGCTGTCAGCACAATCGCTCCTTCATATAGTCTCTTCTTAGCATCCGTTCCCAAATATCTATTTCTCATTACAATTTTTGTTCCCCCAAGGCATTTACTTGCTTCTCTCAATCTACATTCTACCTTCACCACTACTCCTTTTCCTGCCACATTCGCACCCAAGTATCTAAAACTATCCACTTCCTCCAGTCTCTCTCCCTTAATACTCACTTTCAGTCTGCTGCCACTTTCTCCCCGTGTATATCTCATCACCTTACTTTTACTCACATTTATCTTCAACTTCCTTCTTTTACACACCTTCACAAACTCTGTCACTAACTTCCTCAATCCCTCTTCTGATCCTGCTACAAGTGCAGTGTTATCAGCAAACAATTGGCTGATCTCCCACTTTTCTCTGTTTTCTTTAACCATCTCCAATCCCTGACCCACTACTCTTGCATTCACCTCTCACACCACACCATCCATGTATAAATTAAAAAGCCAGGGTGACAAAACACATCCCTGACGAAATCCCACCTTTACCTCAAACCACCCACTCTCCATTTCTAATCCTAACACAAGCTCTAATACTCTCGTAAAAACTCTTGACTGCTCCTAAAGCTTTCCTCCAATCCCAAATATCCGTAATGCCTCTCACAGAGCCTTCCTGTCAACCATGTCATAACCCTTTTCCAGATCCATAGAGCCCAAAATACATCCTTACCTTTTCCTATCGTTTTCTCATATATCTGTCTTACCAAAAAAATCTGATCTACAAAAACTCCCACCTGTCCTAAACCCACACTGTTCCTCAACAATTATTCCCTCTGTTCCTCTCCTAATCGACTCAATCAAGACCCTCACATAAGCCTTCCCAACTACATTTGACAAACTGATTCCTCTGAAACTACTACACTCACACTTGTCCCCCATTCCCTTGTAAAGTAGAACTATACAGGCACTCCTCCAGTCCTCCGGCACTCTACCCTCTCTTAAATAAACATTAAATAACCTCACCAACCAGCCCGCCATCACTGTACCTCTTTTTTTCAGACACTCTGCATGACATCCATCCAAACCGGGTACCTTACCTGCTCTCATCATCTTAACAGCTGCCTTCCCTTCATCTTTCCTTATTTCTCCTCCATTTTCCTCACTTATCACAATAATTTTCTTAGCGCTTCCCACAGCAACTACCTTTCCCTCCCTATCCTCCTTCACATTTAGCAATTACAAAGGATTACAAAGGCGGAGCATGCCGACAGGAGACCTTTTGGTCCATATCTAGGTCGGATGCGAAAAAAATCATAATAATAAAATAATAAATAAAAACTATAATAATGTAAATAACAAATAAAATACATAAATAAATGCATAGGTATAGTTAAATAATAAACAAACAGGTAAATAGTAAATAATGATAAATTGACATATAACTAATAACAAATGAAAATCAAACAGACAAATGATAACAAAACAAAAACAAATAATATAAAATAAATTATTATCATTACAGCATCTTGCTTAGGTGTTTATCTAAATGATTCTTAAAGCTTCGAACTGAACTACGTTGCACTACCTGTGCAGGAAGTTTATTCCATTCATTAACTACACGGTTGGCCATGTTGTTTCTACCTACTTCCAAATTGAATCTATTTCCGGACAGTTTGAGACCATTGTTTCTTGTCTGATTCTCATTCAATGTGAAAATTTTGTCACTTTTGATGTTGTCAATTCCCTTTAAAATCTTAAAAACCTGTATCAAGTCACCTCTGAGTCTACGCTTTTTTAGGGAAAACAGATTCATATGTTTTAGTCGATTTTCGTATGATTTATTTTTGATATTTGGAATCAGTTTTGTGGCTCGCCGTTGTACTTTTTCCAGTCTGTCAATGTCTTTAATGAGATTCGGTGACCATACGGAAACAGCATATTCCAAATGTGGACGAACTAACGATTTATATAGCTGGTTAATGAGTGATGGACAATTGGAATCAAAAGATCGCGTAATCAGTCCCAGAATCTTATTTGCTTTCTCAGAGGCTGAAATACACTGCTTGGATGATTTGAGGTCGTTACTGATAATTACGCCGAGATCTTTTTCACTATCCACTTTTGTTAACGAATTTCCAAATAACTTGTAATCGTACTTACTGTTATTTTTACCTATGTGCATTACCTTGCATTTACTTGTGTTAAATTTCATTAGCCACTTTTCAGACCATTGCTGTAATTGATCTAAATCTTCTTGAATATCTAATTGGTTTGAGTGATCATTTGCCATTCCGCACAGTTTTGTATCATCAGCAAATTTGGAAACAGTAGATTTTAGTCCATGGTCTATATCATTTATATATACTATGAATAGAAGTGGCCCAAGAACGGAACCCTGTGGAACTCCACTTGTAACACTTTTCCATCCAGAAGTTTTTCCATTTAAAACAACTCTCTGTTTTCGACCATTCAACCAATTACTAGTCCAACTCAATAGGCGACCACTTATTCCGTGTAAAGCTAATTTAGTAAGTAGTCTTTCGTGTGGGACGGTATCAAAAGCTTTAGCAAAGTCTAGATATATTAAATCTAAATTGTTTCTATTGTCATAATTCGAGATAACTGTATTGTAGAATTCGAGTAAGTTAGTCACGCAAGAACGTTTCCGTCTGAAACCATGCTGGCTATCATTTATCAAACGGTTACTTTCTAAATGATGTTCGATAGCATCTCTGATGATAGTTTCCATTATTTTTCCTACGATTGAAGTCAAACTTATAGGTCTATAGTTATTTGGCTTCTTTTTGTCACCTTTTTTGAATATGGGAGTAACGTTAGCTAGCTTCCATTCTCTTGGGACATCTCCGGATATGATGGATTTCTTGAAAATAATTTCTAATGGAACAACAATCTCATTTTTCATTTCCTTTAAGATTCTTGGATGCCAACCGTCAGGCCCTGGTGTTTTATTAACTTTGAGTTTATCTATACACCTTTTAATTTTTTCTTTTGTTATATTTACCGTAGTGAGTAAGTTTACCCTAGACTTTTCACAGGTTTCAATTTGGAATTCACTTTGAGGTGTTTTGTTTACGAATACCGAGCCAAAATAATTGTTTAAGATACTACACATTCCTTCATTTGAATATTAAAGTTGACCGTCAGCAGATAATAGTGGACCAATGTGATTCCTAACAACCTTTTTATCTCTACTGTAACTATAGAATTCTTTGGGATTCTCTTTGGATTTATCAGCGATGTTCATTTCGTATTGTCGTTTTCTTTTTCTTATTGTCTTTTTTAAATCTCTCTGTATCGATACATAACTTTCATAGTCATTAGATGTACCCGAGCACTTATATTTCTTATAAGCCTGTCTCTTTTTACCAATACTTTTTCAGTTTCTTTGTCGAGCCACTTTGGGCGAGCCTGATTTGGGGGACGTCTGTCCTTAAAAGGAATGTAAGTTTGAATCATCTGCCCATCTTCCTCTCACTACCCTCTCTTCCACCATCATCTCTCCATTTGCACCTTTTACCTTTTGTTCTCTACTTGATTCGCCTCCTCTTCCTCTTTTAATTTCTCTCCAAAACATTTTGTTATTACTTTCAAAAATTTCTGTCATACTCTTATCCCATTTTACATCTGCTCTCATCTTTGCCTCCTTTATCTTATGCTTTACTTCTCTTTTCTCTACTTTGTACCTCTCATATGATTCCCTCGTCCTAATTTGTAACCAGTCTATGGAAGCCTGCTTTTTCTCTTCTACACCCTTCTTTAAAACTTCCTCATCCCATCACTAACTACCCTTCCTTCTATTTCCTCCCATCTATTTCTCTTCTATCTCCTCCCGTCTATTTCCCCCATATACATACATATATATATATATATATATATATATATATATATATATATATATATATATATATATGTGTGTGTGTGTGTGTGTGTGTATGTGTGTGTGTGTGTGTGTGTGTGTGTGTGTGTGTGTGTGTGTGTGTGTGTGTTTGTGTTTGTGTTTGTGTGTGTGTGTGTGTGTGTGTGTGTGTGTGTGTGTGTGTGTATGTGTGTGAATCACCATAGTCTTGGTCTACGTGTTGCACTCGTGATCGACAGCTATTTCCCTCAAGCAAGAGAGCTCATCCCTCATATATGACCGATCTATGGATAATGCTGTGACATGTACACACCCAACTCCCCGCCCACGAGAGTTGGAATAACGACCCGCAGTGCAGCGATACTGAAATTATTTCAGCCCTGGGCGGGATTCGAACCCGGACCGCCGTAGTGGCAGCTGGATATTTTACCACTGTGCCAGGAGTCGCGCGCGCGTGCGCACGCGCTCGTTTGTGTGTCCGTGTATTTGTGTGTATATGTATGTATATATGTATGTATGTATGTATGTATGTATGTATGTATGTATGTATGTATTCATGTATGTATGTATGCATGTATGTATGTATGTATGTATATGCAGTATGAGGCTGTGGGTGAGTTTGTGGGTGTACATATACATGCATACTGGAGATCATGTGAGCATGCAAATATGTATGTAATTATGTAAGTATATTTGTATTTATATGCAGTACATATGTATATTTGTGTATGTATACATGAATGCATTATGCATATCTACACTTATATGTATGCACACTGGTTAATGGATATATATATATATATATATATATATATATATATATATATATATATATATATATATAAATGTACCTTACCCTGGAAGTACACGAGAGTGCATGAATTCGGTGTATACATTCTCTGTACATAAGTAAACTGTTTTTCACTCAAATTTTGTAAACTTTTGGACTGCTTACTAGGTTAGGAAAGAATTTTTTTTTCCTTTGGAACAAACATTACGAATATGGTGAGTTGCTTTTTATGGGCACTGACTTTTAAACTGTGACGTGCCTGTGATTAATATAAATGCCATTTTCCGTGCCCTGAATATTAATCCCGCTACTCTCACAACGATACGCGTTGGCAGCCGAAAGCTGATTGCTGGCGTTGCCTATTTCTGTTCTCAAAAGGGGTCCATGTTCGTTTACCACGGGCAGAATACCTAACAAAGCAATAGATATATATCAAAGATCGTTGATATGTATGTGTTGTATTTTTCGATAGAATCTGTCGGTGTTTTAAGCCTTTATATTTCTTTTTCGATCTAACCCCTCGAATGTCAACAAGGGGGAATTGTATTTGATTAATTTGCATACAAAAATTGTGCAAACCCGAAACCGTCGGTTAGAATTATTTATAGGACAATTGTAATTGATAATGATCATTACGGTTGATTTTGTTATTGCTTTTGGTGAGGAGTTTTATTTCGACGCATGCAGCATTGATTCGCAATAAATTTGTGATGAGTATAATCCTCCTTTAACTCTCGTACCTCATTAAGCTTCAATGATCCTTTTCATTTCTGACAACCATTGACGCATGTGTGATAGCTGCTTCTAAGGATTGAGAATCGCCTCGTAACATATTCTGACTAATAGGAGTGACTAGTTCAAGAAAAAAACAATAATCCAAGAATCTACATTTGCGTAGTACTTTGCTTTTCCAAAACGGAGGGTGTATAAAGAAATGAATTTTCTTACTACTTTAGGTAGTATATATAGTGTTATACATAACCTTAGATCATGCTACATAGAGTACTCAAACTACGAGTGCTTAGACATTCTATGTAGACCTTAGGCGTCAAGCCACCAACCGGATATCTAAATATAGAAACCATACACAACAACAACAAGAATTCTTGTCTTAATGTAGAATATTATTTTCATTACCATTGTTATTATTAGCATTTAAGTTATATTCAAATTTGTGTAAACGATTTCATAATCAATCTAGATTGTAGTATATTTATTAACTTTGATAAACTTCATATATTTCATTGATTGTAATTAATATTCACAAAATTAATGGTATGTAGATTAGTTCCAAAAGCATTTCGAGAGGTTTCTTAGACCTAGGGAACGCGGAGAGGTAAGTGATGCGGCAGTTCAGATATGGGAGTTGAAGAGATCAGTCGTGTATGTGTGCTATTTGTCACCAATAAAACCACCACGTTTTAATGAAACTTTAATTTGTCCATCATTGTAAAAAGCTCCAACAGAGTTGTTGCAACAAAGTGGTGGCTGCGGTGTTGCGGACTGTACACTATGAACGTGTGAATTTGTGATTCACGAACGCAAACTCCATTACCTCCTACTCCGCTATTAGTGCTAACATCGACGATCATACGACCTTTCACCCATTCTAAGCAGTTCTTTTCCCTTGATGCTCCATCACGATAGTTCTTGTTATTAATGTGAGAGCACCATACCCAATAACCTCACATCTGCTTCGTACAGCCCGGTTCTACAATCCACAGCCCATCATCGCTGCATCATCTCCCTACGCCAGGATTTGTTTGGGACTTTCCCCACCCGACACGCTGTTCTTAGCCACCTGATAGTACTCCCTCCCATTTTCCATATTGCCTCAAAGAGCCTGCAACTCGATTTCAAGCCGTCTCTTCATGTTTTTTTCTCCTACTCAACGGATAGCGTACGTCACTTAGCCGTGACTTCCTCGAGATCTCCCAACGACGCCATTTTCCCCTACGTGGTCCGATCGCTGATGTCACTACTTCGTCATCCTTCTCGTGTAACGAAAACATCACTATCTGTCGCTGCTAGGCATAATATTTGACCTTCGCCGTGACTTCCTCGAGATCTCCCAACGACACCATTTGCCCTACACGGTCCGATCGCTGATGTTGCTACTGCTTCATCCTTCTCGTGTAACGAAGGCATCACTATCTGTCGCTGCTAGGCAAAATATTTGACCCTGCAATCATCTCCATCCTATACATATAAATATTTGAAACGTAGATGGTGTCCAATTTCCAGTGCTTGGTAAAGTCACGCTTGATACTAGTTTCTCAAAGATTACCTCGTCTATTCCAGTTACATTGTACGTAGCTGATGTTCATTTCCCAGCTGACATTCTCGTGGGGTTAACTTTAATGAAGAAGCATGACATTGCTATTTATCCTGCACAAAATGGTATTCTTTATTCCAACCACATTTTCCCTGCCTTGCATTCAAAACTGTCAACTTATAGAGTTAGAAAGATTCACATAACCGAGCAGTCTCCTGCAGACCCCGACTCCACGTCAGTTGTCTATATCCCTTCCCTTGACAGAAACCTGCTTCTTCACACGAGGATAAACCAGCACCTTATCAGAGTTCTTTCCCTCCTTCTGTGGAACCGACTCTACAGTGCTCCCCAAGTACCAACCCCCAATATCCGCACGACCTACCAGTATTGCCAGCTGTGAACGTGTCTCCACGCAGTAGAAGGCGTTTCACTCCTCCCGCATGTCTAAATTAGCAAAACATGGAATAAAGTACCCCTCAAACACCATTGGCATTTCACCGACTGGGGATTCCTTCTCCTCGTTCTTGGATGAACTTTCCATTGACTCCGCCCCGGCCTCTCGAGTGTTACCACATTCCAAACACACTCACGCAGTATCAACCAACTCTAAGACGCTGTCCCCTCGTGAGTACACAAAACCCCACATCCACGTTTTCCGAGCCCTGGGAACTGATGTAGTCTGTACGACAGAAACCGTTTGTGTCAAAGGCATTTTTCTCTTTTCAGCCTAATGCTCCACTTCTAAGAAAGGTTATGCCCAATTACTTGTTGTCAATGATACTAACGCTCCACTCCACCTCGGCACAGGTACAAACTTATGTGATTTTCTAGTATACCCTTCTCGTGCTCAAATCATGCTAGCCAGTTCCCCTCTGTTCCTATTTGTATCACCTCTTCTGATGTGCCTTACAACCAAGAACCCATTGTTGCACACATTTAAATTCCTTTGATCCTTGATGCATGAAAAAACTTACTCTCACTTTGCAATAAACTTAGGCAAGTTATTGTTTTATTTGGAGAACCTCTTGGCGTCAGCAGTCTAATTCAGTATCACATTCTCCTTTAAGAAAATGCCCAACCGTGCTATATCCCTCCATACAGAATGTTTCATAGCAAACGGGATGTTGTAAACGTACTCATTGCAGACATGATTGTTCAAGACATCATCAAAACTTCAATTTCAGATTGGAACTTTTCTCTTTTCGTTGTTCCTAAACCAGATAGTTTATTCCGTCCTGCCGTTGACTTCTGCGAGTTGAATAAATTAACTGTCTCGGATCGTCACCCAATTCCAGTATTACAAGACTTTCTTCACTCAGTAGGTGAAAGCAATGTCGTGTTTATCACTGTTGATCATATTTTCAAATCCCTCTTGCTCCTGAATCCCGACCTTTTGCAGCATGTATTACACCAACATGTCACTTTCAATTCAAACGGTTAGCCATGGGTCTTGTTTCTGCAACCTCAGTATTTACACAATTCATTAGCACAATTCTCGCTGGACTGATCAGTGATAACTTCTTCATTTCTCTCTAGGATATAGTAGTTGCCTCGATATATGTCTCTGAACATTTACAAAATGTCCACTTTTTTTCTGGCACTTACGAAGTGTTCCTTCCTTAAGAAGGAAATAAGCTTCTTGGGATATGTGCTTCATGCAAATGGTATTCTTACGGCCAATGACAAGGTGTAAACGGTCGTTGATTTCCCACGCACTACCTCAATAGAACATGTTCACTCCTTTTTAGGTCTCTCAAGTTTCTATAGGCGCTACATTTCCGGCTATGCCAGTATAGCCCGCGCCTCTCACGTCCCTGCTCAATAAATATACTCCTTTCATGTGGTCTCCTAATCATGATAAAGCATTAGCTGACCTCAAAACAGCCTTAACCACAGCTCCTGTCCTAGCGTAACCGGATTTTAAGCTTCTCTTCACATTATATATATAAATGCATTTTATTCCGGATAAGGTGCGGTAATAATGCAACATGGAAAACACCGCCCAATAGTGTATTCCAATCGTACACTTAACAAAGTAGAAACGAACTACTTTGTTACGGCAATTGAATCGCTTGCTGTAGTGTACGCCCTCAGACACTTCAAAGACACCATTCTCGGATACGAAATTTACATGTACACAGATCACCAGGCAATCTTATATTTATTTCGTGGGAAAAATCTACCCGAAAAATTTGCTCGTTGGTTTCTAACCATTCAAGAATTCATGACCACCTTCCATTATGTTAAAGATAAAGCCAACTCCATTGCCAATGCCTTAAACAGGCATGTTACTGCCATAATTCAATCTCCCCATTCAATGAAAAAAAAAAAAAAAAAAAAAAAACACTTAGAAGCGCATTAAAACTGTTCAGCGTTCAGACCCCCCTATGGAAGCATGTGGTATTTTTCTTCGAGTCACAGGATACAACAGAAATTTCCAAATTCCATCCTAACTTACACAACTACACGCTTGTTGACGATGTTCTGTATCATCGAGAAACACTGGATCATAAACAAGAACCAAACCGATCAGTGAATCAACTGGTAGTTCCCTCTGCCCTGAATCCTGAAGTGCTACTCCTTCATGATTCCCCTATAGCAGGACAACCTGGCAAAGGTTAAATGCGTTTCCAAGCCAGATTACGCTCTTTCTGGTTATCCTTGCGAAAAGATATACGTGCTCACAAAGATGCATGTCACTCCTGTGATTCACACAAAGGTCATATTTGACGTCATGCCTCTCTCTTTCTTTAACCACCACCTTCTAAGCCCTTTCATACTATGGCCATCAACCATCTCAAGCTACCCCGTACCCCAAGTGGAAACCAATGCTTGTTCGTCTGCATAGACCGTTTGACCAGTTCAAAGGATTACAAAGGCGGAGCATGCCAACAGGAGAACTTTTGATCCATATCTAGGTCGGATGCGAAAAAAATCATATTAATAATAAAAACAATAAATAAAAACTATAATAATGTAAATAACAAATAAAATACATAAATAAATGCATAGGTATAGTTAAATAATAAACAAACAGGTAAATAGTAAATAATAATAAATTGACATATAACTAATAATAAATGAAAATTAGACAGACAAATGATAACAAAACAAAAACAAATAATATAAGATAAATTATAATCATTACAGCATCTTACTTAGGTATTTATCTAAATGATTCTTAAAGCTTCGAACTGAACTACATTGCACTACCTGTGCAGGAAGTTTATTCCATTCATTAACTACACGGTTGGCAAAGTTGTTTCTACCTACTTCCAAATTGAATCTATTTCCGGACAGTTTGAGACCATTGTTTCTTGTCAGATTCTCATTCAATGTGAAAATTTTGTCACTTTTGATGTTGTCAATTCCCTTTAAAATCTTAAAGACCTGTATCAAGTCACCTCTGAGTCTACGCTTTTTTAGGGAAAACAGATTCATGTGTTTTAGTCGATTTTCGTATGATTTATTTTTGATATTTGGAATCAGTTTTGTGGCTCGCCGTTGTACTTTTTCCAGTCTGTCAATGTCTTTAATGAGATTCGGTGACCATACGGAAACAGCATATTCCAAATGTGGACGAACTAACGATTTATATAGCTGGTTAATGAGTGATGGACTTTTGAAATCAAAAGATCGCGCAATCAGTCCCAGAATCTTATTTGCTTTCTCAGAGGCTGAAATACACTGCTTGGATGATTTGAGGTCGTTACTGATAATTACGCCGAGATCTTTTTCACTATCCACTTTTGTTAACGAATTTCCAAATAACTTGTAATCGTATTTACTGTTGTTTTTACCTATGTGCATTACCTTGCATTTACTTGTGTTAAATTTCATTAGCCACTTTTCAGACCATTGCTGTAATTGATCTAAATCTTCTTGAATATCTAATTGGTTTGAGTGATCATTTGCCACTCCGCACAGTTTTGTATCATCAGCAAATTTGGAAACAGTAGATTTTAGTCCATGGTCTATATCATTTATATATACTATGAATAGAAGTGGCCCAAGAACGGAACCCTGAGGAACTCCACTTGCAACACTTTTCCATCCAGAAGTTTTTCCATTTAAAACAACTCTCTGTTTTCGACCATTCAACCAATTACTAGTCCAACCTAATAGGCTACCACTTATTCCATGCAAAGCTAATTTAGTAAGTACTATTTCGAGTGGGACGGTATCAAAAGCTTTTGCAAAGTCTAGATATATTAAATCTATATTGTTTCTATTGTCATAATTCGAGATAATTGTGTTGTAGAATTCGAGTAAGTTAGTCACGCAAGAACGTTTCCGTCTGAAACCATGCTGGCTATCATTTATCAAACGGTTACTTTCTAAATGATGTTCGATAGCATCTCTGATGATAGTTTCCATTATTTTTCCTACGATTGAAGTCAAACTTATAGGCCTATAGTTATTTGGCTTCTTTTTGTCCCCTGTTTTGAATATGGGAGTAACGTTAGCTAGCTTCCATTCTCTTGGGACATCTCCGGATATGATGGATTTCTTGAAAATAATTTCTAATGGAACAACAATCTCATTTTTCATTTCCTTTAAGATTCTTGGATACCAAACGTCAGGCCCTGGTGTTTTATTAACTTTGAGTTTGTCTATACACCTTTTAATTTTTTCTTTTGTTATATTTACCGTAGTGAGTAAGTTTACCCCAGGCTTTTCACAGGTTTCAGTTTGGAATTCACTGTGAGGTGTTTCGTTTACGAATACCGAGCTAAAGTAATTGTTTAAGATATTACACATTCCTTCATTTGAATATTAAAGTTGACCGTCAGCAGATAATAGTGGACCAATGTGATTCCTAACAACCTTTTTATCTTTGTATTCTTGCAGAAAAAATAGCACAAAACGTTGCACAGATTCTTGAAGGTAGACTAATTTGCCCATTCATTGCTCCTGTCTTTTCTTTCTGACAACTGTAAAGAATTCAATAATGATATTCTTGTTGCTCTCTGCAAATCCTTTAATATTACTAAATGCAACACTCTTCCTTACCACCCCAGTTTAAATGGCTTTGTTGAGCGCCAAAATAGTAAAGTCATTATTGCACTCCGTTATCTTGCCTCTGACCTCCAACTTTCTTGGGATGAACATGATCATATAATTCAAGTTTCCCTAAGTAGTGCCATAAACAGGTCAATATTGGAATCACCCCCATTTTGTCTTTTTTAGCTCGGACAAAAGGGTTCCATATTACCTCCTTGTTTCAGATATATGACCAATTTAAATTTTCACTATCAAGATAACAAATTTCAGCTCTCTCTTCAAGAAAATTTACAATAACCTTACAAATCTCCAGGGACAATATGACACGGCTTCACAATAAATCTGCGAGAGATTTTGACATTGATATAGGATACATTGTTTA
>NC_134790.1:52733543-52738543 GCF_046742065.1 Oratosquilla oratoria | reverse complement strand
AAAACAAGAAAGGGTATATATATGATCCTGGTATAATAAAAAGTACAGTGAAAAAACAACAGTGGAAAGAACAACAACTGAAAAATGGAAAATATACACCAAATTAAGATGTTCTTACAAACCTCATTGTGGGAGTTTGTAATGGACTAGTTCCTTTTTTGGGGTAGAAGTCCAAAGGGAAGGGGAAATAGAGTGTACTTGGGAAAACAGAGTAGAGTATAGCATTAATCTAGAACAATATGCCAGTATAGGACAAAATATAATTTTAGAACATAATGTCGGTAGAGGACGAAATGTTACATTAGGATGTAATATCAAAGGACAAAATGTCACGATGGGATGTAATGACAGTGGAGGATAAAAGATCACGATGGGATGTAATGATAGTGGAGGACAAAATATCACGATGGGATGTAATGATACTGGAGGAGAAAATGTCAGGGTAGGATATAATGTCAGTGGAGGACAAAATATAATTTTAGGAAGGGATGCCGGACAGAATGTCAATGAAGGCCAAAATATCACGATGGGATGTAATGACAGTGGAGGACAACAGATCACGATGGGATGTAATTATAGTGGAGGAAAAATATCACGGTAGAATATAATGTCACTGGAGGACAAAATATAATTTTAGGAAGGGATGCCTGACAAAATGTCAATGAACGACGGGAGGCCGGTGTGAATCGCGGTGACGTAGGGGGACAAAGTGTACAAAAGAGATCGGATGACCGTGAGCGACCAGATGTCCGTGATGGGGGAAATGTTGATTTTAATGGGAGAAATGTTGATGAGGCATTGAATGTCAATGAAAAACCCAATAATAATATAGAGCAAGGTGCTAATAAAAAAGAAAATTATAATATAAAATATGATATTGAAACTCAAAATGTGTCAAAAATAAAATAATCACGAGTTTCTTAAAACCATGTACTTTAATGCTCGAAACTGAATTTAATATTGTGAGATTTAAACACTTTCATCAGGATAGAAACCACAAGAAAGGTGGAGGTGTTCTGTTGTAAATTAAAAACAATGTCCATGCTTTTGTTTTAGAGAAAGGGAAACAGGTTGAGTTAACCCAAACAAATGAAAAAAAAAAAAAAATGAATGTAGGTGAAATATATAGGCCAAAGACATTATCATTAGCAGACGACAAACTGTTATTTCAAGAACTGTCTAGTTTCTGCAACCGGGATTTATTGATAATGGGTGATTTCAATTTTACTGACAGTGATTGGATGACTCTTGAACATGGCCATATAGGTAGTCGCTTGATTGATTTTCTTGGTGACAATTACTTAGTTCAGCATGTAAAAGAGCCCACAATATATGGAAACTTACTCGATCTATTGATCACTAGCCGCGAAAGCATGGTAACTGATGTAGAAGTCCGTGAAACTGTTGCAAATAGAGATCACAACTTAGTTAAATTCAGACTCCTAAATTTTTTCAGAATAGATACTTGTGTTTCTAAAATACCCGATTTCAGTAAAGCTCAGTTCATAGGACTACGTCAGGAGCTTCAGCTTACAGATTGGGAGGCAAAATTAAGCGAAAGACCTGTAGATCAGATGTGGGAAATGTTTCAAAATACGCTCACTAAGATGATTCATACTTACATTCCATTTAAGGACGGATGTCCCCTAAATCAGGCTCGCCCAAAGTTTCTGCAACCGGGATTTATTGATAATGGGTGATTTAAATTTTACGGACATTGATTGGATGACCCTTGAACATGGCCATATTGATTTTCTTGGTGACAATTACTTAGTTCAGCATGTATGGAAACTTACTCGATCTATTGATCACTAGCCGCGAAAGCATGGTAACTGATGTAGAAGTCCGCGAAACTGTTGAAAATAGAGATCAAAACTTAGTTAAATTCAAACTTGTGTTTCTAAAATACCCGATTTCAGTAAAGCTCAGTTCATAGGACTACATCAGGAGCTTCAGCTTACAGATTGGGAGGCAAAATTAAACGAAAGACCTGTAGATCGGATGTGGGAAATATTTCAAAATACGCTCACTAAGATGTCCCCTAAATCAGGCTCGCCTAAAGTAGCTCGACAAAGAAACTGAAAAAGTATTGCTAAAAAGAGACAGGCTTATAAGAAATATAAGTGCTCGGGTGTATCTAATGACTATGAAAGTTATGTAACAATACAGAGAGATTTAAAAAAGACAATAGAAAAAAACGACAATACGAAATGAATGTCGCTTATAAATCCAAATAGAATCACAAAGAATTCTATAGTTACATTAGAGATAAAAAGGTTGTTAGGAATCACATTGGTCCACTATTATCTGCTGACGGTCAACTTTAATATTCAAATGAAGGAATGTGTAATATTCTAAACAATTATTTTTGCTCGGCATTCGTAAACGAAACACCTCAAAGTGAACTCCAAACTGAAACTTATGAAAAGTCTAGAGTAAACTTACTCACTACGGTAAATATAACAAAAGAAGAAATTAAAAGGTGTATAGAGAAACTCAAAGTTAATAAAACACCAGGGCCTGACGGTTGGCATTCAAGAATCTTAAAGGAAATGAAAAATGAGATTGTTGCTCCATTAGAAACTATTTTCAAGAAATCCATCATATCCGGAGATGTCCCAAGAGAATGGAAGCTAGCTAATGTTACTCCCATATTCAAAAAAGGTGATAAAAAGAAACCAAATAACTATAGGCTTATAAGTTTGACCTAAATCGCAGGAAAATTAATGGAAACTATCATCAGAGATGCTATCGAACATCATTTACAAAGTAACCATTTGATAAATGATAGCCAGCATGGTTTCAGACGACTTACTCGAATTCTACAACACAGTTATCTCGAATTATGACAATAGAAACAATATAGATTTTATATATCTAGACTTTGCAAAAGCTTTTGATACCGTCCCCTACGAAAGACTACTTACTAAATTAGCTTCGCACGGAATAAGTGGTAGTCTATTAGGTTGGACTAATAATTGGTTGAATGATCGAAAACAGAGTTGTTTTAAATGGAAAAACTCCTAGATGGAAAAATGTTCCAAGTGAAGTTCTTCAGAGTTCCGTTCTTGGGCCACTTCTATTCATAGTATATATAAATGACCATGGACTAAAATCTACTGTTTCCAAATTTGCTGATGACACAAAACTGTGCGGAATGGCAAATGACCACTTAAACCAATTAGATATTGAAGAAGATTTAGATAAAATACAGCAATGGTCTGAAAATTGGCAAATGAAATTTAACACAAGTAAATGCAAGGTAATGCACGTAGGTAAAAATAACAGTAAGTACGATGAGTAAAAGCAGCAATGACTGCAACAGCTCTGTAGGGAAGAGGCCAAACGCAGGTTATGGGAGTCCAATATATTTTACGTTTCGCCCAGCAGGCCGTTATTTCTGAAGAAGCCCTGCTGGGCGAAACGTAAAATATATTGGACTCCCATACTCTGCGTTTGGCCTCTTCCCTACAGTAAGTACGATTACAAGTTATTTGTAAATTCGTTCACAAAAGTGAATAGTGAAAAAGATCTCGGCGTAATCATCAGTAACGATCTCAAATCATCCAAGCAGTGTATTTCAGCCTCTGAGAAAGCAAATAATATTCTAGGACTGACTGCGCGATCTTTTGACTTCAAAAGTCCATCACTCGTTAACAAGCTATATAACTCGTTAGTTCGTCCACATTTGGAATATGCTGTTTCCGTAAAGTCAATGACAGAATAGAAAAAGTACAACGGCGAGCCATAAAACTGATTCCATATTTAAAAAATAAATCATACGACAATCGAGAAAACATATTAATCTGTTTTCCTTAAAAAAAAAAAAAAAAAAAAAAAAGTAGGCTCAGAGGTGACTTGATACAGGTCTTTAAGATTCAAAAGGGAATTGACAACATCAAAAGTGACAAAATTATCACACTGAATGAGAATCAGACAAGAAACAATGGTCTCAAACTGTCCGGAAATAGATTCAATTTGGAAGTGGGTAGAAACAACCTCGCCAACCGAGTAGTTAATGAATGGAATAAACTTCCTGCAGAGGCAGTGCAATGTAGTTCAGTTCGATGCTTTAAAAATCATTTAGATAAACACCTAAGCAAAATGCTGTAATGATTATAATTTATTTTATGTAATTTGTTGTTGTTTTGTTATCATTTGTCTGTTTGATTTTAATTTATCATTAGTTATATGTCAATTTATTATTATTTACTATTTATCTGTTTGCTTATCATTTAACTATACCTATGCATTTATGTATTTTATTTGTTATTTACATTATTATATTTTTTATCTATTCGTTTGTCATTATTATGTTTTTTCGTATCCAACCTAGATATGGACCAAAAGGTCTCCTGTCGGCATACTCCGCCTTTGTAATCCTTTGTAATATGTAAAAAAATACGTAGAGAAGAAAAGAGAAATTATGAAAAGGATATAATAGATAAATGTAAAGATCAACCCAAATTATTTTATAAATATGTAAACAACAAGCTAAAAAATAAACAGGAAATGTTTAAATTACGCCAAGGTAATAGAGAATACACAGAAGATACATAAATGGTAGATATTATGAACAAACATTTCAAATCTGTATTCATCAAAGAGGAAAAAATTCTACAAAACTGTGATCAAAGAATCGTAGTAAGGTTGAATAAATTAAACATAACTCAGAATGAAATAAGGAATCAAATATTAAAGCTTGACGTTGCAAACTGGATACTGAAGGAATGTATAGGCGAATTAACAGGAAAAGTATACAAAATAATTGAATGCTCACTCAAAGAAGGAAAACTATTAGGGGATTGGAAAAATGCCAATATAGCGCCCATATATAAAGGGGGAAATAAGGAAGACTCAACAAATTATAGATCGGTGTCCCTAACAAGTACAATAGTTAAAATTTGTGAGATAATCATCAAAGATAGATGGACAAAATATCTGGAGGAGAATAATATATTGAACCCGAGGCAAATTGGATTCAGACAGGGAAGATCATA